>NC_086446.1:136815886-137178386 GCF_028390025.1 Pseudophryne corroboree
ACGGGAGAGTCCAATGACAGAAGAGACGGTCTCGGGCTGCGGGAACGGCGCTTCACTGGCGCCTGCTGTGCTGAATAATTACCCGACTTCCAAGCTTTATGAGTCCACGCCTCCAAGTGCCGTATGCAGACACCACAATCACGGTTGTGTTCTCCCGATCTCCGTTTAGTCCACGGATATTACCGCTAGATGATGGTATATTTTGGGGGTGCAAATAAGGCTGGTATAAGGGTCCAATGACTCTCCCGTGTTATAACAACTGGTGCAAGCTACACGTAAGGCTCCAGTGTGGAGCGGTTATTTTGCACAATATCATCTCCTTTGCCAAGTGGCAGCATATTGAGGAATTCCAATATATAACAACTTATAAATATGTTATCTACTACATGGGTGCGAATTACAGCTGGTAAATTGATTTTTTAATCCAATATATGGACTGATTTTTATTTTTGAAAATTTCTCTGTGCACAGAGTTTATCTAAGATCCACCTCCTATAGCTATGCAAATATATTGTTAGTGATTTTATTTGACCGGTCTAATAGTTTATTGTAAAGTGTATATATATATATATATATATATATATTTATATGTAATAAAAAATATAGAATATATGAAATTATTTATTTGTTTTTATTGAACTTTGAGCCATATCATACTATTTATAGCGCAAGAGGAGATTAGTTCAGTGAACTGATAAAGTGCAAGGTGATAAAGTACAAGCCAGTCTGCTCCTAACTGTCATTTTTCAAACCCAGCCTGTGACATGGCAATTAGGAGCTGATTGGCTGGTACTTTATCACCATGCAAATTATCATTTCACCAGGTTTAATAAATCGTCCGCTTATTCATTTATGTACGAGTAGTTAGAAGTAGAAGAACTCTAACAGAAACCACTAAGCTCATCTACAGCCACACCACACTGTATATGCCCAATATCACCTGATTTTAGGCCTGGTTTGTTCTTGGATGTGAGACCACCTGGGAATACCAGGTGCTGTAGGTAGTTTTATACTACCAACACCGTTCTCTTGATGCATTCTATTTTGAAACTTATTCATTGATGTTGAAGTTAGAAACAGCAAAAATCATCTACAGCCGCATCACACTGGATATGTCCAATCTCATCTGATGATGGAAGCTAAGCAGTGTTGTGCCTGGTTTGTTTTTGGATTTCAAGTCCTGCCTTCTAGTTTGGCCACGGCACCTCGGATATTTACCAAGGTCATGGCCGTGATGACGACCCTTCACCATCAGAGAATCAGGATCCTGCCAAATCTGGACGACTTGCTGATCCTGGTGAACTCCCAAGAGGTTCTCCACAGTTATCTGGAACTGGCGGTCCAATTCCTACAAGTCCACGGGTGGCTCATCAACTGAAAAAAGTCCTTGCTGGTCCCTGCTCGGAACATGGTGCACCTAGGGGCACTGCTGGACACACACAGCCAACAATTGTTTCTGTCTCCAGAGAAAGTCCTGAAAATTCAGGACAGTATCTTTCTCTCTCGCCCAAGAGTGTTGATACACATGGCGATGCAAGTACTAGACCTCATGGTGTCGGCTTTCGATATGGTAGAGTACGCTCAATTTCATTACCGCCCTCTGCAGAGGTTAATCCTCTCCAAGTGGGACGGCCTGCCTCATTGGATAATGTCTCAAATGATCTCCTTGACTCCGGAGGTTCGTCTGACACTGAGCTGGTGGCTACAGGACCAACAGTTGAGCAGGAGCCATCCCTTCTGGATCTCCAGCTGTGTCCTCCTGACAATGGATGCCAGTCTTTTGGGCTGGGCCACGGTGTTGGAGCAACACTTTCTCCAGGGTCGGTGAACCAGGGAGGAATCTCTCCTCCTGATATACATTCTGGAATTGCAGGCAGTGTTCAATTAATTGACACTGGCCCTGCCTCTAGTACAGAACAGGCCTGTTCAAGTACAATCTGACAACGCCACCACGGTAGTGTACACAAATCATCAAGGCGGCACTCGAAACTTGGCGGCACTCGAAACTGCATGGCAAAGCTGGAAGTATCAAAAATCCTCCATTGGGTAGAATGTCATCTGACAGCAATATCGGCAGTGTTCATTCCCGGAGTCCTCAACTGGGAAGCGGATTTCCTCAGTCGTCAGGACGTTCACGCTGGAGAGTGGAGAGGCCGCAGCAGAAATGTCTGCACTGGTGTCATTAGGTGACTGAGGCAGGGATGACTGGGAGATAGTGGGTGACTGAAGCATGTATGAGTGGGAGATAGTGGGTGACTGAGGCCGGGGTGACTGGGAGATAGTGGGTTACTGAGGGAGGGGTGATAGGAAGGGGTTGGGTAAGTATGGGAAGAAAGTGGGTGACAGGGATAATAAATGACTAAGGCAGGGGTGATAGGGAGATAGTGGATGATTGTGGCAGGGGTGACAGGGACAGTAAGAGACTGAGGCAGGGGTGACAGGGATAGTGGCTGACTGAGGCAGGGGTGACTGGGAGATAGTGGGTGACTGAGGCAGGGTTGATAGGGATAGTGGGTGACTGAAGCAGGGGTGACAGTGGGTGACTAAAGCAGGGGTGACTGGTATAGTGGGTGACTGAGGCAGGGATCGCAGGTATTGTGGTTGACTGAGGCAGCGGTGACTGGGAGATAGTGGGTAACTGAGGCAGGGGTGACAGGGAAAGTGTGTGACTCAGGCAGGGGTGACAGGGAGATAGTGGGCAGCATATATCTGCCTCACTGCAGCAGCACATTCCTGCTTCAATGACAGCAGCACATCCCTGCCTCGCTGACAGCAGCACATCCCTGCCTCGCTGACAGCAGCACATCCCTGCCTCGCTGACAGCAGCACATCCCTGCCTCGCTGACAGCAGCACATCCCTGCCTCGCTGACAGCAGCACATCCCTGCCTCGATGACAGCAGCACATTTCTGCCTCGCTGACAGCAGCACAGCACTGCTTCGCTGACAGCAGCACATCACTGCTTCACTACCAGCAGCACATCCCTGCCTCACTGGCAGCAGCACATCCCTGCCTTACTGACAGCTGTATATAGGGCCTAATTCAGACCTGATCCCTGCTGTGCATATTCACACAACAGGAGATCAGGTCTGAAGTGCGTGTGTGCTGGTGCCGCAGTGCACCGGCACATGCCAGAGATGCGATCAGCATCTCTGCCCAGTGAGCGCCTCTGCCTGATTGACAGGCATAGGCGGTCACTGGGCAGGAGGAGTCGGGCCAGCGGCGTTGTGCCGCCATTTTGGGGGCACAGTCCGGACAACGCAGACATGGCCGGACCGTATGGGGGCGGGCCGTGACGGCTGCGTGACCCGGACAGCAACGGGCCTTATTTACTAAAATCTCAGATAAATGTTATGGCATTTATGTGCAGTCTAGTTTGCACAGTTGATAGAGTGTTGATCTTGCACTATCAATGTAAGCCTCACATAGGTTTGATACACATGTAAGTTTGTTTTTATTTTACTACATTGTGGTTTGTGGCTCTATACCATGTAATGCATGTCTTTTAACAGTAGTCAAGTCTTCCAATGTGCTTGTTAGTGAAACCCAATAGATAGCTTTATTTTATTTTGTTTCTTCAAATATTGAATGCATATGTCTTATAACTTTTTTTTTTTTAATATATATATATACATTTTTATTATAAGATTTTCAATGACACAAAACCATCCAAGTTGCAGATTATGGATTGTGAAGGACAAATCAACCATATAAACAATTTAAGCAATTTAAATTGCATGCAGGTAGTAGAATATCAAACTCCTTGGATGAGAGTTGGTCGTAATAAACTAGGATAGAAAAGAATACAGTAGAAAATAAGATTTTAAACCTACCGGTAAATCTTTTTCTCGTAGTCCGTAGAGGATGCTGGGGACTCCGTAAGGACCATGGGGATAGACGGGCTCCACAGGAGACATGGGCACTTTAAGGAAGACTTTAGTTCTGGGTGTGCACTGGCTCCTCCCTCTATGCCACAGTTAGAGAAACTGTGCCCAGAGGAGACGGACAGTATGAGGAAAGGATTTTGTTAATCCAGGGCAAGATTCATACCAGCCACACCAATCACACCGTATAACTTGTGATAAACTACCCAGTTATCAGTATGAAAAAACAACATAGCATCAGTGCAGGACCGATGCAACTATAACATAGCCCTTATTGAAGCAATAACTATATACAAGTATTGCAGAAGTAGTCCGCACTTGGGACGGGCGCCCAGCATCCTCTACGGACTACGAGAAAAAGATTTACCGGTAGGTTTAAAATCTTATTTTCTCTAACGTCCTAGAGGATGCTGGGGACTCCGTAAGGACCATGGGGATTATACCAATGCTCCAAAACGGGCGGGAGAGTGCGGATGACTCTGCAGCACCGATTGAGCAAACATGAGTTCCTCCTCAGCCAGGGTATCAAACTTATAGTATTTTGCAAAGGTGTTTGAACCCGACCAAGTAGCAGCTTGACACAGCTGTAGTGCCGAGACCCCTCGGGCAGCCGCCCAAGAAGAGCCCACTTTCCTCGTGGAATGGGCCTTGACCGATTTCAGTAACTGCAATCCAGCCATAGAATGCGCTTGCTGAATCGTGTTACAAATCCGGCGAGCAATAGCCTGCTTTGAAGCAGGGGCACCAATCTTGTTGGTTGCATACAGGACAAACAGCGCTTCAGTTTTCCTGACTCTAGCCATCCTGGCCACGTAAATTTTCAAAGCCCTGACCACATCAAGTAACTCGGAATCCTCCAAGTCACGCGTAGCCACAGGCACCACAATAGGTTGGTTCATATGAAAAGATTAAACCACTTTTGGTAGGAATTGAGGACGGGTCCGCAATTCCGCTCTATCCACATGGAATACCAAATATGGGCTTTTATGTGACAAAGCCGCTAATTCCGACACTTGCCTAGCCGAAGCCAAGGTTAATAACATGACCACCTTCCACGTGAGATAATTTAACTCCACTGTTTTAAGTGGTTCAAACCAGTGTGATTTTAGAAAACTTAACACCACGTTAAGGTCCCAAGGTGCCACCGGAGGCACAAAAGGAGGCTGAATATGCAGCACTCCTTTTACAAAAGTCTGAACTTCTGGAGGAGAAGCCAATTCTTTTTGAAAGAAAATGGATAAGGCCGAAATCTGGACCTTAATAGAGCCTAATTGTAGGCCCAAATTCACTCCAGTTTGTAGGAAGTGAAGGAAACGGCCCAGATGGAATTCTTCCGTAGGAGCATTCCTGGCCTCACACCAAGAAACATAATTTCGCCATATACGGTGTAATGTTTTAACGTTACATCCTTCCTAGCCTTTATCAGCGTAGGGATGACCTCAACCGGAATGCTAGGATCCGGCATTCAACCGCCATGCCGTCAAACGCAGCCGCGGTAAGTCTTGGAACAGACAGGGCCCCTGATGCAATAGGTCCTGTCTTAGAGGGAGAGGCCACAGATCTTCTGTGAGCATTTCCTGCAGATCCGGATACCAGGTCCTCCGTGGACAATGAGGATTGTTCTCACTTTTCTTTGTCTTATTATCCTCAACACCTTTGGTATGAGAGGAAGAGGAGGAAATACATAGACCGACCGGAACACCCACGGTGTCACTACGGCGTCTACAGCTACTGCCTGAGGGTCTCTTGACCTTGCGCAATACCTCTGTAGCTTTTTGTTGAGCCGGGACGGCATCATGTCTATCTGTGGCAGTTCCCACCGACTTGTAATCTGTGCAAAGACTTCCTGATGAAGTCCCCACTCTCCCGGATGTAGGTCGTGTCTGCTGAGGAAGTCTGCTTCCTAGTTGTCCACTCCCGGAATGAACACTGCTGACAGTGCGCTTGCGTGATTCTCCACCCAGCGAAGAATTCTGGTGGCTTGTGCCATCGCCACTCTGCTCCTTGTGCCGCCTTGGCGGTTTACATGAGCCACTGCGGTGACGTTGTCTGACTGGATCAGAACCGATTGGTCGCAAAGTAAGGTCTCCGCTTGACGTAGGGCATTGTATATGTTGATGTGAAGACAAGTCTCTTGACTTGACCAAAGACCTTGGAAATTTCTTCCCTGTGTGACTGCTCCCCAACCTTGGAGGCTTGCGTCTGTGGTCACCAGGATCCAGCCCTGAATGCTGAATCTGCGTCCCTCGAGAAGGTGAGCACTCTGCAGCCACCACAGGAGTGATACCCTGACCCTGGGGGACAGGGTGATCAACCAATGCATCTGTAAATGTGACCCGGACCACTTGTCCAGTAGGTCCCATTGGAAAGTCCTCGCATGGAACCTGCCGAATGGAATGGCCTCGTATGATGCCACCATCTTTCCCAGGACTCGAGTGCAGTGATGCACTGACACAAGTTTTGGTTTCAATAGGTTCCTGACAAGAGTCATGAGTTCCTGGGCCTTTTCTATCAGGAGATAAACCCTCTTCTGGTCCGTGTCCAGAATCATGCCCAAGAAAGACAGACGAGTAGTAGGAATCAACTGCGACTTCGGGATATTGAGAATCCAGTCGTGTTGCTGTAACACTTTCAGTGAAAGTGATACGCTGTTCAGCAACTGCTCTCTTGATCTCGCTTTTATGAGATCGCCCAAGTACGGGATAATTGTGACACCTTGCTTGCACAGGAGCACCATCATTTCTGCCATTACCTTGGTGAAAATTCTCAGGGCCATGGAGAGACCAAACAGCAACGTCTGAAATTGGCAATGACAGTCCTGTACCGCAAATCTGAGGTACGCCTGATGAGGTGGATAAATGGGGACATGAAGGTATGCATCCTGTACACAAATGCGGACAACAGGTGTCAAGCCGTGTGTTGCCTTTGTCAAGCTGTAATAAGTAGGGATAAGGACGTTAACCACCTCGGAACATCCTCCCTTATACGACACCTGCAGCGCATTCATCATAAGTCAGTGACAAGTTCAAAAACTTTGGATGACAGCGGAAGCAGTCCACTGACAACTAAATCCCTTCCTCTTGTAACCAAGCTCCTGCAAACCACACCACCAACTCCCTCAGTGTCAATTTCCTCCTTAGACAGGAGAGCCAATAGTCCTGCAGGCCATGTCACTGGCAAGTCTGACGAGTCCTCTCCTGCCTGGGATTCCTCCGATGCATCCTTGAGTGTAACGCCTACTGCTGCTGGCGCTGCTGTTGTTGCTGCTGGGAGTCGATCGTCATCCCAGAGGGGAAGTCGGAAGACCACTTGTACTACTTCCAGTAAGCAATTGACTGTCCAACAGTCCTTTGCGAGGAAGATGAAATATCACAGCAGTCATCCTGCTGCAAAGCGGATAACTCAGGTCTTGTCAGCCTGGGTGGTGAGAAACGTGGTTCCGGTATCCATCGTTAATTTACAGGCAACTAGAGACTTGATTGAGGTACTGTGTCCCCGGTACCAAATACCCTCTAGGTTCCATTTCTCTAGGCAGGCGATACCGAAAATGTACACAGACCTCAGAAAAAGAGTCACCAGTGTCCTAAAAAATGCAGTTGTACCCAATGTCCACTTGTCTGTGGTTAAGTGGAGCAGGGCAGACTCAGGACTATATGACTGTGACAGCCCACTGGGTAGATGTATTGCCCCCCGCAGCAAGAACAGCAGCGGCGGCACCAGTAGCAGCATCTCGCAATTGCCAACTCGTTCCTAGGCAGGCTACGCTTTGTATCACCGCTTTCCATAAGAGGCACACAGCTGACAACCTCTTACGGAAACTGAGGAACATCATCGCAGAATGGCTTACCCCAATTGGACTCTCCTGGGGATTTGTGACATCGGACAACGCCACCAATATTGTGCGTGCATTACATCTGGGCAAATTCCAGCACGTCCCATGTTTTGCACATACATTTAATTTGGTGGTGCAGAATTATTTAAAAAACGACAGGGGCGTGCAAGAGATGCTGTCGGTGGCCCGAAGAATTGCGGGCCACTTTCTGCCTTCAGCCACCGCATGTCGAAGACTGGAGATCCACCAAACATTCCTGAACCTGTCCTGCCATCATCTGAAGCAAGAGGTGGTAACGAGGTGGAATTCAACCCTCTATATGCTTCAGAGGATGGAGGAGCAGCAAAAGGCCATTCAAGCCTATACATCTGCCCACGAAATAGGCAAAGGAGGGGGAATGCACCTGACTCAAGCACAGTGGAGAATGATTTCAACGTTGTGCAAGGTTCTGCAACCCTTTGAACTTGCCACACGTGAAGTCAGTTCAGACACTGCCAGCCTGAGTCAGTTCATTCCCCTCATCAGGCTTTTGCAGAAGAAGCTGGAGACATTGAAGGAGGAGCTAAAACAGAGCGATTCCACTAGGCATGTGGGACTTGTGGATGGAGCCCTTAATTCGCTTAACCAGGATTCAATCTGTTGAAATCAGAGCACTACATTTTGGCCACCGTGCTCGATCCTAGATTTAAAACCTACATTGTATCTCTTTCCGGCAGACACAAGTCTGCAGAGGTTCAAAGACCTGCTGGTGAGAAAATTGTAAAGTCAAGCGGAACGTGACCCGTCAACAGCTCCTCCTTCACATTCTCCCGCAACTGGGGGTGCGAGGAAAAGGCTAAGAATTCCGAGCCCACCCGCTGGCGGTGATGCAGGGCAGTCTGGAGTGAGTGCTGACATCTGGTCCGGACTGAAGGACCTGGCAACGATTACTGACATGTCGTCTACTGTCACTGCATATGATTCTGTCACCTTTGAAAGAATGGTGGAGAATTATATGAGCGACTGCATCCAGGTAGGCACGTCAGTATGTATACTGGCAGGAAAAAGTGGCAATTTGGAGGCCCTTGCACAGACTGGCTTTATTCTACCTAAGTTGCCCTCCCTCCAGTGTGTACTCCAAAAGAGTGTTTAGTGCAGCCGCTCACCTTGTCAGCAATCGGCGTACGAGGTTACTTCCAGAAAATGTGGAGAAGATGATGATCATCAAAATGAATTATAATCAATTCCTCCGTGGAGACATTCACCAGCAATTGCCTCCAGAAAGTACACAGGGATCTGAGATGGTGGATTCCAGTGGGGACGAATTAATAATCTGTGAGGAGGGGGATGTACACAGTGAAAGGGGTGAGGAATCGGAGGATGATGAGGTGGACATCTTGCCTCTGTAGAGCCAGTTTGTGCAAGGAGAGATTGATTGATTGATTCTTTTTTGGTGGGGGCACAAACCAACCAGTCATTTCAGTCAGTCGTGTGGCAGACCCTGTCGCTGAAATGATGGGTTCATCAATGTTTTTCTTTTCAATCTAAGCCCCTGCAGTTTTCTGTAAGCATCTGCTTCGCTATGATGATCAACAAGTCACATGGGCAAACACTCAGGGCTGGAGGCGTAGATCTTAGGACCAGCTGCTACAAGCATGGCAGAGGTGTCACTATCACTGGTGACACCCAGAGAGGTGGCGAAGGAGATTGTAATGCAGTGCGCGCAGATAAGCAGCGCAATGGTAAAAAGGAGGCATGGTCTCATAGGTAGGGGCGTGGCCTGAATCACCATTTTGTTGCTCCGGGTATCCCGGGGGTTGGGGGCTGCACCCGGGGACTAGTGTGTGAGTGGTGCTGGCTCCTGCACAGTGACAGAAACTGGGTGTTGCACGTAATGTCACAGTGAAACACCCATATTCTGTCACTGAAGAAGAGCCGGCACTTTGGTGTCACCCCCCTTGGCGGGTGACACTCGGGTGTGTGCCGCAACCCTGTTGTGATGCCACTGACCCATGGGAAGCTTTACGTGGCTTACCCATGTGTTAGTAGCCCCAAGCATCTTTTGTGTTAGTCCCTGAAGAAAAACTTCAAATATTGTTTACAATTTTGTAATCAATGGGCCTAATTCAGTAAGGATTGCAAATTCTGCTAAGTAACAGAATTTGCAATCCTTTGGTTCGCATGCTGGGGCCACCCATCACAGGGCATGGCCACCCAGCATGCCGCCTCCCTTCTTGACCACGCTGAAATTGCAGTCTCAGTGCAGTTCAGCGTGATCATAAAAAATGGGTTAGCCTCCTGTTGGTGCAGACTGTACGTGTGCGCAGGAAGCCGCCACCATTTTTGTGATCGCAGCGGCTGCATGTGATGTCATGCAGCCGCTCTGACCATGCCTCATGTTTCTCCGTTGCCGACCCCATTTTGTAGCCCTGCACCGCTCCATCTCCGACTTTGAAATGGATTGTTGCTGACCCCCCCCCCCCCCGCACCGATTGACAGTCAGAGGTGATCGCATTATCTGCGGGGTGCCACAGAAAATGCAGGCGCATGCGTATGCTCTTAGCAATTTTTGCAGTTGGATTGCTTATTGCGATTACAATCCAACCTGAATCAGGCTCTATTACCTATCACAATGCACTGCAGGTAGTACAAAATGGGGTTAATATAGGAGAAAAACCCCCAGAGCTGTGCTCCTTAACTGTCCCTGGTGGCTAGTGGAGCGGCTGCCCAGTAATCAGTGTCCACGCCAGTGCGCACACGGCCCGCCCCCTACAGCCACGCTGGATCTCGGTATAGTGTGGGCACAGAAGCCCCTTACCTCCCTTTCATCAGCGGCCTCGTGATCCCGGAGGGCGGTGTGTGTGTGACTGACCTTAGGAAGAAACCGGAGCCTCCGCTGCAGTGACCCAGCAAACAGGGCACGGGAGTATACTGCGCCGCTGGGAGTGATGGAGCTGCAGTAAAGATGTCTATTAGACCTAGCCTGCTGCAGCCCTTGTAGATTCTTATAAAAAAAAGTTCTTCTTTTCTTGTCAAAATTAATAGCTAAGAATAGGCTGCCTGAGGCAGCCCCCTGTTAAGTGGCCTGCTACTGAAGGCACCAACTACAAACTGAGCTCCCTGTTCATGGAAGCGAGGTTATAGAGCAGGGGGCGCTGAGCATCTTGGGAACAGTCAAAAGCTTTGAGCCTGTTGGTGCCTCAGATCAAGATCCTACTCTACACCCCAATGTGAATCCTTGTGGAGTCCAGTGTACCCCACAGAAGAAATGAATGTGTCACACCCATTGGCAGCAACATTAGAATAGCTGCTGATGGGCACAATTGAGAAAGGAAGGGGGGAAAACATTTGAATCCAGCACATATATGTAATTTGAATATGTAATTTGTACCTTCCTACTTTAAAATGTAATGGATGAACCTCACCCTGTGAGAACTATCTTTATGATCAAGAGATCTCATATGCAAGATAAGTATGTGTTGGCAGAGGCGCTCACTGGGCAGAGATGCTGATCGCATCTCTGGCATGTGCCGGTGCACTGCGGCACCAGCACACACACACACTTCAGACCTGATCTCCTGTTGTGTGAATATGCACAGCAGAGATCAGGTCTGAATTAGACCCTATATACAGCTGTCAGTAAGGCAGGGATCTGCTGCTGCCAGTGAGGCAGGGATCTGCTGCTGCCAGTGAGGCAGGGATCTGCTGCTGCCAGTGAGGCAGGGATCTGCTGCTGCCAGTGAGGCAGGGATGTGCTGCTGTCAGTGAAGCAGTGATCTGCTGCTGTCAGTGAGGCAGTGATCTGCTGCTGTCAGTAAGGCAGGGATGTGCTGCTATAAGTGAGGCAGGTATGTGCTGCTGTCAATGAGGCAGGGATGTGCTGCTGTCAGTGAAGCAGGGATGTGCTGCTGTCAGCAAGGCAGTGATCTGCTGCCCACTATCTCCCTATCACCCCTGCCTGAGTCACACACTTTCCCTGTCACCCCTGCCCCAGTTACCCACTATCTCCCAGTCACCGCTGCCTCAGTTAACCACTATACCTGCGACCCCTGCCTCAGTCACCCACTATACCAGTCACCCCTGCTTTAGTCACCCACTATCTGTCACCCCTGCCTCAGTCAACCACTATCTCCATATCACCCCTGCCTCAGTCACCCACTATCCCTGTCACCCCTGCCTCAGTCTCCTACTGTCCCTGTCACCCCTGCCACAGTCATCCACTATATCCCTATCACCCCTGCCTTAGTCACTGACTATCTCCCAGTCACCCCGGCCTCAGTCACCCACTATCTCCCACTCATACATGCTTCAGTCACCCACTATCTCCCAGTCATCCCTGCCTCAGTCACCTACTGACACCAGTGCAGACATTTCTGCTGCGGCCTCTCCACTCTCCAGCGTGAACGTCCTGACGACTGAGGAAATCCGCTTCCCAGTTGAGGACTCCGGGAATGAACACTGCCGATATTGCTGGCAGATGACGTTCTACCCAACTGAGGATTTTTGATACTTCCAGCTTTGCTATGCAATTTCGAGTGCCGCCTTGATGATTTGTGTACACTACCGTGGTGGCGTTGTCCGATTGTACTTGAACAGGCCTGTTCTGTACTAGAGGCAGGGCCAGTGTCAATGAATTGAACACTGCCTGCAATTCCAGAATGTTTATCGGGAGGAGAGATTCCTCCCTGGTCCACCGATGGTGAAGGGTCGTCATCACGGCCATGACCTTGGTGAATTTCCGAGGTGCCGTGGCCAAACCAGAAGGCAGGACCTGAAATCGAAAAACTAACCAGGCACAACACTGCTTAGCTTCCAACATCAGATGAGATTGGACATATCCAGTGTGATGCGGCTGTAGATGATTTTTGCTGTTTCTAACTTCTACTTCTAACTACTGGTACATCAATTAATAAGTTTCAAAATAGAATGCATCAAGAGAACGGTGTTGGTAGTATAAAACTACCTACAGCACCTGGTATTCCCAGGTGGTCTCACATCCAAGAACAAACCAGGCCTAAAATCAGGTGATATTGGGCATATACAGTGTGGTGTGGCTGTAGATGAGCTTAGTGGTTTCTGTTAGAGTTCTTCTACTTCTAACTACTCGTACATAAATGAGTAAGCGGACGATTTATTAAACCTGGTGAAATGATAATTTGCATGGTGATAAAGTACCAGCCAATCAGCTCCTAATTGCCATGTCACAGGCTGGGTTTGAAAAATGACAGTTAGGAGCTGACTGGCTGGTACTTTATCACCTTGCACTTTATCAGTTCACCAGGCTTAATAGATCTGCCCCAATGTTTCAAAATGGAATGCATCAAGAGAACGGTGTTAGTATTGTAAAAATACACACAGCTCCTGGTATTTCCTGGTGGTCTCCCATCCAAGTACTAAAACCAGGACCAACACTGCTCAGCTTCCATGATCAGGAGAGATTGGGCAAATCCAGTGTGCTGTGGCTGTAGATGAGCTGGTGGTTTTTATTACAGCTCTTCTACTTCTAACTTCTGGTACATAAAAGAATACATGTAAAAATTAAATCTACCAAGAAAATGGTGTTGGTAGTTTAAAAACACCTAAAGAATCTGATACTACCAAGCAGTCTCCCATCCATGTATTAACAAAGTCCAATACTGCTTTGCTTCAAAAATCAAATGAGATTGGGCATATCCAGTGTGGTGTGGCTTTAGATAAGCTTTGTGGTTTCTGTTAGAGCTCTTCTACTTCTAACTACTGGTACATTAATGAATATGTATAAGGTTGTAGTTTATCCAATATGCCTTTACTACCTTACCTTTCAACCCCCCCTCCCTCCCCTCTTCTCCTTATAGCTTCCTTAGTTCTCTCCTCCTCATGTGTGCGTTATTTGTTTTCTCATACGTCCTAGATGATGCTGGGGTCACATTAAGAACCATGGGGTATAGACGGGATCCGCAGGAGACATGGGCACTTTAAGACTTTCAAAGGGTGTGAACTGTCTCCTCCCTCTATGCCCCTCCTCCAGACTCCAGTTTTAGTATTGTGCACAGTGATACTGGATGCACTACAGGGGAGCTCTACTGAGTTTCTCTGAAAAGACTTGTTAGTTTTTTTTATTTTCAGGGAGGCTGCTGGCAACAGTCTCCCTGCTTCGTGGGACTTAGGGGAGAGAAGTATGACCAACTTCTAGTGAGTTCAATGGCTCTGCTTCAGGCTGACAGGACACCATTAGCTCCTGAGGGTGCTGATCGCTGGGTACGCCTAGATGCACACTCCCGCAGCCTGCCGTCACCCCCTTACAGAGCCAGAAAACAGGTGAGTAGCAGAAGAACAGAAGACTTCTTCTCCAGTGATGGCATTCTGAGGTACCGAGCAGCGAGCGGAACGCTGCGCGCCATGCTCCCACACAAACGCAGGCACTGCAGGGTGCAGGGCACGGGGGGGGGGGGGGGCACCCTGGGCAGCATAAATTCCTCACAAAAGGCTGGAAAAAGTGGACATTAGTGCCTGGGCACTGTCCTTACCCCGCTAGCGTAATTAATTATTTCTGAGCGGGACAGATACGCGCCATTACAGTAGCGGGGCTTCTTCCTCACCTCACCAGAACATCTTTAGAGCATTACAAGTCTATCACTATAGAGTTTATTATTTCCCAGACTGTGTACTTTTGGCGCTGGATTGTGAGCTGAAAAATCCTCTGTGTCCCTCTGACAGATTTACTGACGGTCTGTCCCCCATAAGCCGATGTGTCTGTGGGTACTTGGTACATGTGTGTCAACATGTCGGTGGCTGAATGTTTTTTCCAAGAGGAAACTATATTAGGAATGCAGACATATGATGGTGGCCCTGTTGGCACCACCAATAACTGACTGGATAAAAGTTTCAGTAATATCAGAGTAAGGTTGGATAAATCTGTGTCCCAGACACAGACGTAGAGAATAGATGTGATGTTCATGGCTATGTTTCTTTTCCCTCAGGCCCCGCGGGGTCGCAAAAATGTTATTTTGCCCAGTTACTACACACTGATACTGACACGGATACTGATTCCTATGTCGACCATAATGTTTCCTGATTAGATCCAATATTGGCAAGGAGCATTCAGTACATGATTGTGGATATTAAGGACATATTAAAATCACTGAAGGCCCTGCTGTTCCTGACAAAGGGGTCTATATGTATGTATATATAGATATATAATGAAAGCTGATGTAACGTTCCTCCATCTCTGTTTGAGAAAGTCTGGGCCAGCTCGACAAGATGGTTTCAAATCCCCAAAAGGATTCTGGTTGTTTATTCATTTCCCGCCGCGGACAGAATAAAGTGGGAGTCACCCCCTGTTCTGCACGGGGCCCTGTCACAAATCCAGCGGATCGTATGCAGGAAGCTACATTATTACTAGTTATGTAACCAAGGGTACATTACTTAGACCTGCCATTACATGTGCATGGGTGAGTAGTAGTATTCAAGAATTGGTCGAATACCTTGTCATCCGATATAGATACCTTGGAGAGATGGGATACTCCTTACGTTGTATCATATCAAGGACACTGCAGCATACTTACGTGAGACTGCAAGGGATATAGGACTCTTGAGTTCACGGGCCAATTTCATGGCAGTCTCGGATAGGAGGGCATTGTGGATTCACCAAGAGAATGCTGATGCTGACTCCAAGAAGAAAGGGAGTCTCTTCCCTATGAAGGTGAAGCGTTGTTTGGTGACTGCCTAGTTAATTTGATCTCGGCAGCTCCCGCAGGTAAGTCAACCTTCTTGCCCTATGTTCCCTCCCAACGGATGAAGACGCATCATTATCTGATGCAGTCATTTCGGCCCAATAGATATGCAAGAAGTTAAGATTCCCCTTTCTTTGCAGGTAGAGGAAGGAGAAGAGGGAAGAGGTCTGCATCCTCTTCAAGATCGCAGGAGCAGAGATCATCCTCTGCTTCTGCCAAATCCACCGCATGACGCTGGGGCTCTCTTGCAGGAGCCCGCACCAGTGGGGGCACGTCTAAAACTCTTCAGTCAGTTCTGGATTCATTCGGACATGGACTCGTGTGTTTTACAAATAGTGTCCCAAGGGTACAAACTGGGGTTTCAAGACGTTCCCCCTCACCGATTGTTCAAATCGGCTTTAGTCGGCAGGGAGAAGGTTTTTATTCAAGCCTCTTCGAGGTCCCTAAGCCGGACAGCTCGGTCAGACCAATCTGAAATCTGAAATCCCTCAATTTCTACCTAAGGAAATTAAATTTCAAGATGGAATCTCTCAGTGCAGTGATCTCCAGTCCGGAGGAAGGAGATTTCATGGTTTTGGTAGACATAAAGGATGCCTACTTACATGTTCCCATTTAGCCTCTGCATCAAGCTACCTGAGGTTTGCAATTCAGTATTGTCATTACCAATTTCAGACATTGCCGTTTGGTCTGTCCACGGCTCTGAGGATTTTCACCAGGGTGATCGCAAGCAAGGAGTAACAATTATCCCGTACTTGGATGATCTTTTGATAAAGGCGAAATCCAGGGACCAGTTAGTGCAAAACATTGCACTCTCCCTGACAGTTCTTCAACAACATAGTTGGCTCCTAAACTTGCCAAAATCGCAGTTGGTCCCAATGACGCGGTTGTTGTTTTTGGGAGTGATACTGGACACAGAAGAGGTTTTCTTCCAGTGGAAAGGCTCTGGAGATCCAGAGTCTGGTCAAACAAATTCTGAAACCAGCAAGAGTGTTAATCCATCAATGCATTTGGTTGCTGGGTAAGATGGTTGCGGCCTACGAGCCCATTCAGTTTGGCTGGTTCCATGCCAGAGTGTTCCAGTGGGACCTGTTGGACAAGTGGTCCGGATACCACCTACACACGCACCGGAGGATAATCCTGTCTTCCAAGACCAGAATCTCACTCCATTGGTGGCTGCACAGTTCTCACCTCCTAGAGGGGCGAAGGTTCGGGATCCAGGACTGGATCCTAGGGACCATGGATGCAACCCTCCGAGGCTGGGGAGCAGTCACACAGGGGGAAAATGTCCAAGGAAGATGGTCAAGTCGGGAAAGTTGTCTCCACATAAATGTTCTGGAGTTAAGGGCCATTTAATAACTGCAGACACAGTACGCACTGGGACGGGTGCCCAGCATCCTCTACGGACTAAGAGAAAAGGATTTACCGGTAGGTATTAAAATCCTATTTTCTCTAACGTCCTAGAGGATGCTGGGGACTCCGTAAGGACCATGGGGATAGACGGCTCCGCAGGAGACATGGGCACTTTAAGAAAGACTTTAGTTCTGGGTGTGCACTGGCTCCTCCCTCTATGCCCCTCCTCCATACCTCAGTTTGATACTGTGCCCAGTGGAGACTGGGTGCTTTTCAGGAGCTCTCCTGAGCTTTCTGACAGAAAGTATTTTGTTAGGTTTTTAATTTTCAGGGAGCACTGCTGGCAACAGACTCCCTGCATCGAGGGGAGAGAAGCAGCCCTACTCTCCAAGTTGCAAGGTCCTGCTTCTTAAGCTACTGGACACCATTAGCTCCAAAGGGATTCGCTCCAAAGGGATTGGTACGCAGGATCTCACCCTCGCCGTCCGTCCCAGAGCCGCGCCGCCGTCCCCCTCGCAGAGCCGGAAGATAGAAGCCGGGTGAGTATGAGAAGAAAAGAAGACTTCAGAGGCGGCAGAGGACTTCATGATCTTCATTGAGGTAACGCACAGCACTGCAGCTGTGCGCCATTGCTCCCATACACCTCACATACTCCGGTCACTGTAAGGGTGCAGGGCGCAGGGGGGGCGCCCTGGGCTGCAATATAAACCTCTTTTTGGCAGAAATATAACATATATATACAGCTGGGCACTGTATATATGTATGAGCCCCCGCCAATTGTACAGTTTAAGCGGGACAGAAGCCCGCCGCCGAGGGGGCGGGGCTTCTCCCTCAGCACTCACCAGCGCCATTTTTTCTCCACAGCACCGCTGAGAGGAAGCTCCCCGGACTCTCCCCTGCTTATACCACGGTAGACAAGAGGGTTGAAAAGAGAGGGGGGGGGCACATAATTTGGCGCAAATTACATACAGCAGCGCTACTGTGCAAACATTAAGTTACTGTGCTATTCCTGGGTTATATAGAGCTGGGGTATGTGCTGGCATACTCTCTCTCTGTCTCTCCAAAGGGCAGAGCCGGCCATAGGCATAGGCAAACTAGACAATTGCCTAGGGCATTTGATATGCCTAGGGGCATCAGCAACTTCTGCTGATTAAAATGATATGCGGCATGCCTATATTCTGTGTGTAGCATTTCATATGCAGATACAGCCACAGTCTCACACAGTATATAGGCGTGCTGCATATCATTTTAATCGGCAGAAGCTGCGTGTGCATCCTAACAACATAGCAATGCAAATAAGATGCATTTTAATAAAAAAAAGGTGCCCCAACGTTAGCATTGAGGCAAGATTTATGAGGACACATCTGTATCCAAGCAGAGGCAGAGGTCACAGTGTTAGTGGCAGTGTGAGTGCTGTGTGCATGTGAGTGGGTTGATTGTGCAGTAGTGTTCGGAATATGAGTAAGGAGCATTATGTGTGTCATGTAAAAATGCATTAATAATGTGCAACATATGTGTAAGGGGCACTATGTGTGTCATTATGTGTATAAGGGCATTAATAATGTGCGGCATATGTGTAAGGGACATTGGTGGTCATTCCGAGTTGTTCGCTCGGTAATTTTCTTCGCATCGCAGCGATTTTCCGCTAATTGCGCATGCGCAAGGGTGGTCATTCCGAGTTGTTCGCTCTGTAATTTTCTTCGCATCGCAGCGATTTTCCGCTAATTGCGCATGCGCAATGTTCGCTCTGCGACTGCGCAAAGTAAATTTGCTATGCAGTTAGGTATTTTACTCACGGCATTACGAGGTTTTTTCTTTGTTCTGCTGATCGTAGTGTGATTGACAGGAAGTGGGTGTTTCTGGGCGGAAACTGGCCGTTTTATGGGTGTGTGTGAAAAAACGCTGCCGTTTCTGGGTAAAACGCGGGAGTGTCTGAAGAAACGGGGGAGTGTCTGGGCGAACGCTGGGTGTGTTTGTGACGTCAAACCAGGAACGAAACTGACTGAACTGATCACAGTTGTCGAGTAAGTCTGGAGCTACTCAGAAACTGCTAAGAAGTGTCTATTCGCAATTCTGCTAATCTTTCGTTCGCAATTTTGATAAGCTAAGATTCACTCCCAGTAGGCGGCGGCTTAGCGTGTGCAATGCTGCTAAAAGCAGCTTGCGAGCTAACAACTCGGAATGAGGGCCATTATGTGTAAAAGGGCATTAATAAAGGTTGTCATA
Organism: Pseudophryne corroboree; assembly: GCF_028390025.1. Taxonomy (NCBI): domain Eukaryota; kingdom Metazoa; phylum Chordata; class Amphibia; order Anura; family Myobatrachidae; genus Pseudophryne; species Pseudophryne corroboree. Next base: position 136,834,869 of record NC_086446.1, read on the forward strand.
ATGTGTAAGACGCATTATGTTTATAAGGACATTAATGATGTGTCTCATATGTGTAAGGGGCATTACTGTGTGGAATTATGTGTATAAATGCATTACTAATGTGTGGCATTATGTGTATAAGGTGCTCTAATATGTAGCGTTGTGTATAGAAAGGGCATTTACTGTGTCGTCTAATGTGAATAAAGAGCAATAGGGTGTGGTGTAATGTAAATAAGGAGCAATTCAGTGTGATGTAATGTGAATAAGGAGCACTACTGTGAGAAGTAACGTTTATAAGGTAAAGTGATACTACTGTGGGATGTAATGTGAATTATGGACACTATCGCGTGATCAAATGTGAATAAAATTGCAGTACTGTGTGGCAGAATTTTAATTGGGGGTACTATTGTGTGGACATGCCCATTGCCAGCAAAAACACACCCCTTTTTGGACTGTGCGCCAAATGTGCGAACTGTTCCTGTTTAAAATATAGGGGGTACAAACACCAAAATAAGTACTGTTATGGGTGAGGGTTGATGGTGCTGGGAAAGAGGTGCAAGGTCAGAGGCGGAACCAGCGGTGGTGCTAGGGGGCACCAGGCAAAATTTTGCCTAGGGCATCATATTGATTAGGGCCAGTTCTGCCAAAGGGCCTTGTGGGGGAAATGTCTTCAGTAAAAGCATTCCCTGTGTGTGTGGTGTGTCGGTACGCGTGTGTCGACATGTCTGAGGAAGAAGGCTATATTAGAGAGGAGCGGGAGCAAATGAATGTGGTGTCTCCGCCGACACCTGATTGGATGGATATGTGGAATGTTTTAAATGCTAGTGTAAACTCATTGCACAAAAGATTAGACAAGGCTGAAGCTTTGGGACAGTCAGGGTCTCAACCCATGCCTGATCCTATGTCGCAGGGACTGTCAGGGTCTCATAAGTGCCCACTATCCAGATTGTTGACACAGATACCGACACGGATTCTGACTCCAGTGTCGATTACGATGATGCAAAGTTACAGCCAAAATTGGCAAAATACATTTGATATATGATTATGGCAATAAAAGATGTTTTGCACATCACAGAGGAGCCCCCTATCCCTGACAAGAGGGTACATATGTACAAGGGAAAGAAGCCTGAGGTAACCTTTTCCCCTCACACGAGCTGAACGAGTTATGTGAAAAAGCTTGGGAATCTCCTGCAGATTTCCAAAAGGATTCTTATGGCGTATCCTTTCCCATCAACGGATAGGTTACGATGGGAATCCTCCCCTTGGGTGGACAAAGCATTAACACGCTTATCCAAGAAGTTAGCCCTCCCGTCCCAGGATACGGCTACCCTCAAAGAGTCTGCTGACCGCAAACAGGAGATTACCCTGAAGTCCATTTATACACATTCAGGTACCTTACTCAGACCGGCAATTGCGTCGGCCTGGGTGTGTATGTGTAGTGCTGTAGCGGCATGGACGGATACCCTAGATAAGGATACTATTTTATTGCCCCTGGGGCATATAAGAGATGCTGTCCTATATATGTGTGTATGCAAACTACAGGTGGTGCTGCATGGCTCACACCCTTTTACTTGTCTTGTAGAGCAACTCTGGAGCTGTTACTGGGTCCAGCTGCTGCAAGAAATCAGCTTGAATGCTTCAGGGGCTGGGGCATGGCCAACATGAGCCCCACACTGATGGGGGTGTATAAAGCGATCTAGGGGTCATCCAAGCGCAACCCCACAAAGGCCGCCATGCCCTGCGCGACCATTTTCTCTTTTCATATGCAGACGAGGGTTGCAGCCAACTATACCCATTGCTTGGATGACATCACCATATGCGAATCCATCTGCTGCAGGCCTTCCCCCAGGAATGCTTGCACTAGTTGTTGCATTTGGTTTGTTGTTTGGGGGGTGCTTCAGTATTAGGCAGCCTTCTGCCCTCACACATTCGTCTGAAAATGTGTTCTCCCTGCAGTTGTTGTCCCCAGATGAGAGTTCCCTTGTGCTGCCTCAGTTGAATCTCCTTTACTTGACGGAGGTGTGCCTGAGCAGCGGCCCTCCCCAGCCCTTTCTCAAATCATACTTATTTTGCTTAGGTGATACCATGGTCATGAAGATTGTTTTCCCAGGGTGAGGTTCATTCATTGCATTCTGGGTATGCTGACCTCTGTGATTTCCCCAAATGTGGGAATCTCGACTGCATAATTTGTGGTAGGGGGGGGGGCTGCATTTGTGCTTTCCCCTGGTTGGCTCTGGTATAATTTAGATCTCATTGTCTCAGGTCTCTCTCCAGCCTAGTTTGCTGTCTGTTTCCACTTCTCTTTTCTTGAGCCCCTCCCTTCTATGCCCTTGCGCACTATCCTGACTTCTCCCGTCTGCTTACTTTGTGCCTTCCAACGCACAATGCGAACTACAGGTGGTGTTGCAGGGCCCACACCCTTTTATTTGCCTTACAGAGCAGCTCTGGAGCTGTTACAGTGCCCAGCTGCTGCAAGAAATCAGCTTGAATGCTTCAGGGGCTGGGGCATGGCCAACATGAGCCCCACACCAAAGGAGGGTGGGGGGTGTTCAATGCGAACTAGGGGTCATCCAAGCGCCCCTTTTCTTTTTTCATATGCAGATGAGGGTTCCAGCCAACTTTGGCCCACTGCTTGGATGACATCACCGTATGCAAATCCGTCTGCTGCAGACCTTTCCCCAGGAATGCTTGTACTAGTTGTTGCATATGGTTTGATGTTTGAGGGTGCTTCAGTATTAGGCAGCCTTCCGCCCTCTCATTTTCATCTGAAAAGATGTGGTCTCCCTGCAGTTGTTGTCCCCAGACAAGAGTTCCCTTGTGCTTCCTCAGTTGAATCTCCTTAACTTGACGGGGGTGTGCTCGAGCAGCCGCCCTCCACAGCCCTATCCCAACACATGCTTTTCTTGCGTATGAGATCTCTTGATCATGAAGATAGTTCTCACAGGGTGAGGTTCATCCATTACATTTTAAAGTAGGAAGGTACAAATTACATATTCAAATTACATATATGTGCTGGATTCAAATGTTTTCCCCCCTTCCTTTCTCAATTGTGCCCATCAGCAGCTATTCTAATGTTGCTGCCAATGGGTGTGACACATTCATTTCTTCTGTGGGGTACACTGGACTCCACAAGGATTCACATTGGGGTGTAGAGTAGGATCTTTATCTGAGGCACCAACAGGCTCAAAGCTTTTGACTGTTCCCAAGATGCTCAGCGCCCCCTGCTCTATAACCTCGCTTCCATGAACAGGGAGCTCAGTTTGTAGTTGGTGCCTTCAGTAGCAGGCCACTTAACAGGGGGCTGCCTCAGGCAGCCTATTCTTAGCTATTAATTTTGACAAGAAAAGAAGAACTTTTTTTATAAGAATCTACAAGGGCTGCAGCAGGTTAGGTCTAATAGACATCTTTACTGCAGCTCCATCACTCCCAGCGGCGCAGTATACTCCCGTGCCCTGGTTGCTGGGTCACTGCAGTGGAGGCTCCGGTTTCTTCCTAAGGTCAGTCACACACACACCGCCCTCCGGGATCACGAGGCCGCTGATGAAAGGGAGGTAAGGGACTTCTGTGCCCACAGTATACCGAGATCCAGCGTGGCTGTAGGGGGTGGGCCATGTGCGCACTGGCGTGGACACTGATTACTGGGCAGCCGCTCCACTAGCCACCAGGGACAGTTAAGGAGCACAGCTCTGGGGGGGTTTTCTCTTATATTAACCCCATTTTGTACTACCCGCAGTGCATTGTGATAGGTAATAGAGCCTGATTCAGGTTGGATTGCAATCGCAATAAGCAATCCAACTGCAAAAATTGCTAAGAGCATACGCATGCGCCTGCATTTTCTGCGGCACCCCGCAGATAATGCGATCGCTTCTGACTGTCAATTGGTGCTCGGGGGGGGGTCAGCAACAATCCATTTCCAAGTCGGAGATGGAGCGGTGCATGGGCAGGGCTACAAAATGGGGTCGGCAACGGAGAAACAGGAGGCGTGGTCAGAGCTGCTGCATGACATCACATGCAACAGCTGCGATCACAAAAATGGTGGCGGCTTCCTGCGCACACATACAGTCTGCACCAACAGGAGGCTAACCCATTTTTTATGATCACGCTGAACTGCACTGAGACTGCAATTTCAGCGTGGTCAAGAAGGGAGGCGGCATGCTGGGTGGCCCCAGCATGCGAACCAAAGGATTGCAAATTCTGTTACTTAGCAGAATTTGCAATCCTTACTGAATTAGGCCCATTGATTACAAAATGTATTTGTAAATATTTGAAGTTTTTCTTCAGGGACTAACACAAAAGATGCTTGGGGCTACTAACACATGGGTAAGCCACGTAAAGCTTCCCATGGGTCAGTGGCATCACAACGGGGTTGCGGCCCACACCCGAGTGTCACCCGCCAAGGGGGGTGACACCAAAGTGCCAGCTCCTCTTCAGTGACAGAATATGGGTGTTTCACTGTAACATTACGTGCAACACCCAGTTTCTGTCACTGTGCAGGAGCCAGCAAAACTCACACACTAGTCCCCGGGTGCAGCACTCAACCCCCGGGATACCCGGAGCAACAAAATGGAGATTCAGGAAAACAGGCCACACCCCTACCTATGAGACCATGCCTCTTTTTACCATTGCGCTGCTTATCTGCGCGCACTGCATTACAATCTCCCTCGCTGCCTCTCTGGGTGTCACCAATGATAGTGACACCTTTGCCATGCTTGTAGCAGCTGGTCCTAAGATCTACGCCTCCAGCCCTGAGTGTTTGCCCTTGTGACTTGTTGATCATCATAGCGAAGCAGATTCTTACAGAAAACTGCAGGGGCTTAGATTGAAAAGAAAAACATTGACGAACCCATCATTTCAGCAACAGGGTCTGCCACACGGCTGACTGAAATGACTGGTTGGTTTGGGCCCCCACCAAAAAAGAAGCAATCAATCTCTCCTTGCACAAACTGGCTCTACAGAGGCAAGATGTCCACCTCATCATCCTACGATTCCTCACCCCTTTCACTGTGTACATCGCCCCCCTCACATATTATTAATTCGTCCCCACTGGAATCCACCATCTCAGATCCCTGTGTACTTTCTGGAGGCAATTGCTGGTAAATGTCTCCACGGAGGAATTGATTATAATTCATTTTGATGATCATCATCTTCTCCACATTTTCTGGAAGTAACCTCGTACGCCGATTGCTGACAAGGTGAGCGGCTGCACTAAACACTCTTTTGGAGTACACACTGGAGGGAGGGCAACTTAGGTAGAATAAAGCCAGTTTGTGCAAGGGCCTCCAAATTGCCTCTTTTTCCTGCCAGTATACATACGGACTGTCTGACGTGCCTACCTGGATGCGGTCACTCATATAATCCTCCACCATTCTTTCAAAGGTGACAGAATCATATGTAGTGACAGTAGACGACATGTCAGTAATCGTTGCCAGGTCCTTCAGTCCGGACCAGATGTCAGCACTCACTCCAAACTGCCCTGCATCACCGCCAGCGGGTGGGCTCGGAATTCTTAGCCTTTTCCTTGCACCCCCAGTTGCGGGAGAATGTGAAGGAGGAGCTGTTGACGGGTCACGTTCCGCTTGACTTGACAATTTTCTCACCAGCAGGTCTTTGAACCTCTGCAGACTTGTGTCTGCCGGAAAGAGAGATACAATGTAGGTTTTAAATCTAGGATCGAGCACGGTGGCCAAAATGTATTGCTCTGATTTCAACAGATTGAATCCTGGTTAAGCGAATTAAGGGCTCCATCCACAAGTCCAACATGCCTAGCGGAATCGCTCTGTTTTAGCTCCTCCTTCAATGTCTCCAGCTTCTTCTGCAAAAGCCTGATGAGGGGAATGACCTGACTCAGGCTGGCAGTGTCTGAACTGACTTCACGTGTGGCAAGTTCAAAGGGTTGCAGAACCTTACACAACGTTGAAATCATTCTCCACTGCGCTTGAGTCAGGTGCATTCCCCCTCCTTTGTCTATATCGTGGGTAGATGTATAGGCTTGAATGGCCTTTTGCTGCTCCTCCATCCTCTGAAGCATATAGAGGGTTGAATTCCACCTCGTTACCACCTCTTGCTTCAGAGGATGGCAGGGCAGGTGCAGGAATGTTTGGTGGTGCTCCAGTCTTCGGCACGCGGTGGCTGAATGCAGAAAGTGGCCCGCAATTCTTCGGGCCACCGACAGCATCTCTTGCACGCCCCTGTCGTTTTTTTAAATAATTCTGCACCACCAAATTCAATGTATGTGCAAAACATGGGACGTGCTGGAATTTGCCCAGATGTAATGCACGCACAATATTGGTGGCATTGTCCGATGTCACAAATCCCCAGGAGAGTCCAATTGGGGTAAGCCATTCTGCGATGATGTTCCTCAGTTTCCGTAAGAGGTTGTCAGCTGTGTGCCTCTTATGGAAAGCGGTGATACAAAGCGTAGTCTGCCTAGGAACGAGTTGGCATTTGCGAGATGCTGCTACTGGTGCCGCCGCTGCTGTTCTTGCTGCGGGAGGCAATACATCTACCCAGTGGGCTGTCACAGTCATATAGTCCTGAGTCTGCCCTGCTCCACTTAACCACGGACATGTGGACTAGTGGACCTTGGGTACAACTGCATTTTTTAGGACACTGGTGACTCTTTTTCTGAGGTCTGTGTACATTTTCGGTATCGCCTGCCTAGAGAAATGGAACCTAGATGGCATTTGGTACCGGGGACACAGTACCTCAATCAAGTCTCTAGTTGCCTCTGAATTAACGATGGATACCGGAACCACGTTTCTCACCACCCAGGCTGACAAGACCTGAGTTATCCGCTTTGCAGCAGGATGACTGCTGTGATATTTCATCTTCCTCGCAAAGGACTGTTGGACAGTCAATTGCCTACTGGAAGTAGTACAAGTGGTCTTCCGACTTCCCCTCTGGGATGACGATCGACTCCCAGCAGCAACAACAGCAGCGCCAGCAGCAGTAGGCGTTACACTCAAGGATGCATCGGAGGAATCCCAGGCAGGAGAGGACTCGTCAGACTTGCCAGTGACATGGCCTGCAGGACTATTGGCTTTCCTGTCTAAGGAGGAAATTGACACTGAGGGAGTTGGTGGTGTGGTTTGCAGGAGCTTGGTTACAAGAGGAAGGGATTTAGTGGTCAGTGGACTGCTTCCGCTGTCATCCAAAGTTTTTGAACTTGTCACTGACTTATGATTAATGCGCTGCAGGTGACGTATAAGGGAGGATGTTCTGAGGTGGTTAACGTCCTTACCCCTACTTATTACAGCTTGACAAAGGCAACACACGGCTTGACACCTGTTGTCCGCATTTGTGTACAGGATGCATACCTTCATGTCCCCATTTATCCATCTCATCAGGCGTACCTCGGATTTGCGGTACAGGACTGTCATTGCCAATTTCAGACGTTGCTGTTTGGTCTCTCCACGGCCCAGAGAATTTTCACCAAGGTAATGGCGGAAATGATGGTTCTCCTGCGTAAGCAAGGTGTCACAATTATCCCGTACTTGAGCGATCTCATAAAAGCGAGATCAAGAGAGCAGTTGCTGAACAGCGTATCACTTTCACTGAAAGTGTTACAGCAACACGGCTGCATTTTCAATATCCCAAAGTCGCAGTTGGTTTCTACGACTCGTCTGTCTTTCTTGGGCATGATTCTGGACACAGACCAGAAGAGAGTTTATCTCCCGATAGGAAAGGCCCAGGAACTCATGACTCTTGTCAGGAACCTATTGAAACCAAAACTTGTGTCAGTGCATCACTGCGCTCGAGTCCTGGGAAAGATGGTGGCATCATACGAAGCCATTCCATTCGGCAATTTCCATGCGAGGACTTTCCAATGGGACCTACTGGACAAGTGGTCTGGGTCACATTTGCAGATGCATTGGTTGATCACCCTGTCCCCCAGGGTCAGGGTATCACTCCTGTGGTGGCTGCAGAGTGCTCACCTTCTCGAGTGACGCAGATTCGGCATTCAGGACTGGATCCTGGTGACCACAGAGGCAAGCCTCCAAGGTTGGGGAGCAGTCACACAGGGAAGAAATATCCAAGGTCTTTGGTCAAGTCAAGAGACTTGTCTTCACATCAACATCCTGAAACTAGGGGCCATATACAATGCCCTACGTCAAGCGGAGACCTTACTTCGCGACCAACCGGTTCTGATCCAGTCAGACAACGTCACCGCAGTGGCTCATGTAAACCGCCAAGGCGGCACAAGGAGCAGAGTGGCGATGGCACAAGCCACCAGAATTCTTCGCTGGGTGGAGAATCACGCAAGCGCACTGTCAGCAGTGTTCATTCTGGGAGTGGACAACTGGGAAGCAGACTTCCTCAGCAGACACGACCTATATCCGGGAGAGTGGGGACTTCATCAGGAAGTCTTTGCACAGATTACAAGTCGGTGGGAACTGCCACAGATAGACATGATGGCGTCCCGGCTCAACAAAAAGCTACAGAGGTATTGCGCAAGGTCAAGAGACCCTCAGGCAGTAGCTGTAGACACCCTAGTGACACCGTGGGTGTTCCGGCCGGTCTATGTATTTCCTCCTCTTCCTCTCATACCCAAGGTGTTAAGGATAATAAGACAAAGAGGAGTGAGAACAATCCTCATTGTTCCAGATTGGCCACGGAGGACCTGGTATCCGGATCTGCAGGAAATGCTCACAGAAGATCCGTGGCCTCTTCCTCTAAGACAGGACCTGTTGCATCAGGGGCCCTGTTTGTTCCAAGACTTACCGCGGCTGCGTTTGACGGCATGGCGGTTGAATGCCGGATCCTAGCAGTGAAAGGCATTCCGGTTGAGGTCATCCCTACGCTGATAAAGGCTAGGAAGGATGTAACGTCAAAACATTACACCGTATATGGCGAAATTATGTTTCTTGGTGTGAGGCCAGGAATGCTCCTACGGAAGAATTCCATCTGGGCCGTTTCCTTCACTTCCTAAAAACTGGAGTGAATTTGGACCTAAAATTAGGCTCTATTAAGGTCCAGATTTCGGCCTTATCCATTTTCTTTCAAAAAGAATTGGTTTCTCTTCCAGAAGTTCAGACTTTTGTAAAAGGAGTGCTGCATATTCAGCCTCCTTTTGTGCCTCCGGTGGCACCTTGGGACCTTAACGTGGTGTTAAGTTTTCTAAAATCACACTGGTTTGAACCACTTAAAACGGTGGAGTTAAAATATCTCACATGGAAGGTGGTCATGTTATTAGCCTTGGCTTCGGCTAGGCGAGTGTCGGAATTAGCGGCTTTGTCACATAAAAGCCTATATTTGGTGTACCATGTGGATAGAGCGGAATTGCGGACCCGTCCTCAATTCCTACCAAAAGTGGTCTCATCTTTTCATATGAACCAACCTATTGTGGTGCCTTTGGCTATGCGTGACTTGGAGGATTCCGAGTTACTTGATGTGGTCAGGGCTTTGAAAATTTACGTGGCCAGGACGGCTAGAGTCAGGAAAACTGAAGCGCTGTTTGTCCTGTATGCAACCAACAAGATTGGTGCCCCTGCTTCAAAGCAGGCTATTGCTCGCTGGATTTGTAACACGATTCAGCAAGCGCATTCTATGGCTGGATTGCAGTTACCGAAATCGGTCTAGGCCCATTCCACGAGGAAAGTGGGCTCTTCTTGGGCGGCTGCCCGAGGGGTCTCGGCACTACAGCTGTGCCGAGCTGCTACTTGGTCAGGTTCAAACACCTTTTCAAAATACTATAAGTTTGATACCCTGGCTGAGGAGGAACTCATGTTTGCTCAATCGGTGCTGCAGAGTCATCCGCACTCTCCCGCCCATTTTGGAGCTTTGGTATAATCCCCATGGTCCTTACGGAGTCCCCAGCATCCTCTAGGATGTTAGAGAAAATAAGATTTTAAACCTACCGGTAAATCTTTTTCTCGTAGTCCGTAGAGGATGCTGGGCGACCGTCCCAAGTGCGGACTACTTCTGCAATACTTGTATATAGTTATTGCTTCAATAAGGGTTATGTTAGAGTTGCATCGGTCCTGCACTGATGCTACAGTATGTTGTTTTTTCGTACTCATAACTGGGTAGTTTATCACAAGTTATACGGTGTGATTGGTGTGGCTGGTATGAATCTTGCCCTGGATTAACAAAATCCTTTCCTCATACTGTCAGTCTCCTCTGGGCACAGTTTCTCTAACTGTGGCATAGAGGGGCATAGAGGGAGGAGCCAGTGCACACCCAGAACTAAAGTCTTTCTTAAAGTGCCCATGTCTCCTGCGGAGCCCGTCTATCCCCATGGTCCTTACGGAGTCCCCAGCATCCTCTACGGACTACGAGAAAAAGATTTACCGGTAGGTTTAAAATCTTATTTTCTACTTTATTCTTTTCTATCCTAGTTTATTACGACCAACTTTCATCCAAGGAGTTTGATATTCTACTACCTGCATGCAATTTAAATTGCTTAAATTGTTTATATGGTTGATTTGTCCTTCACAATCCATAATCTGCAACTTGGATGTACTTGTGTCATTGATAATCTTATAATAAAAATGTTTATATATTGAAAAAAAAAGTTATAAGACATATGCCTACCTACTAAATGGGGTAAAATTAGGGGATTCTGTACTGGAAAAGTACTTAGGTGTCCTCATAGATAGCAAGCTAAGCAGTAGTACCCAAAGTAGGACTGCAGCAAAGAAGGCTAATAAGATATTAGCATGCATAAAACGGGGTATTGATGCTAGGGACGAGAGTATTATACTCCCGTTATATAAATCACTAGTGAGGCCACACCTTGAATACTGTGTACAGTTCTGGGCACCGTACTACAAAAAGGATATCCTGGAGCTTGAAAAGGTACAGAGGAGGGCGACCAAACTAATTAAGGGCATGGAGATGATGGAATACAAGGAAAGGCTTGAAAGACTAGGCATGTTTACATTGGAAAAGCGGAGACTAAGAGGGGATATGATCAACATCTACAAATATATAAGGGGACAATACACAGAGCTTGCGCGGGACCTGTTTCTGGTTAGATCAACACAGAGGACTCGTGGACACTCGCTCAGGTTAGAGGAGAGGAGATTCCGCACAATACAGCGTAAAGGCTTTTTCACGGTAAGGACAATACGTGTTTGGAATTCCCTGCCCGAGGGAGTTGTAATGGCGGAATCTGTCAACACCTTTAAGAATGGGTTAGATAAATTCCTATTGGATAAGGATATCCAGGGGTATGGTGCATAGTCATGCATTACAGTTACTATAAATAGGGATAAAATGCAATGGCTGATAGCAGCATCAGTCAGAAATTTTAGTAAAATCATCATGCATAGGACACCACAAATAGGTTGAACTCGATGGACAATTGTCTTTTTTCAACCTCAGATACTATGTTACTATGTTACTATGTAATATTTGAAGAAACAAAATAAAATAAAGCTATGTATTGGGTTTCACTAACAAGCACATTGGAAGACTTGACTACTGTTAAAAGACATGCATTACATGGTATAGAGCCACAAACCACAATGTAGTAAAATAAAAACAAACTTACATGTGTATCAAACCTATGTGAGGCTTACATTGATAGTGCAAGATCAACACTCTATCAACTGTGCAAACTAGACTGCACATAAATGCCATAAAATTTATCTGAGATTTTAGTAAATAAGGCCCGTTGCTGTCCGGGTCACATAGCCGTCACGGCCCCGCCCCCATACGGTCCGGTCATGTCTGCGTTGTCCTGACTGTGCCCCCAATGGCGGCACAACGCCGCTGGCCCGACTCCTCCTGCCCAGTGACCGCCTCTACCTGTCAATCAGGCAGAGGTGCTCACTGGGCAGAGATGCTGATCGCATCTCTGGCATGTGCCGGTGCACTGTGGCACCAGCACACACGCACTTCAGACCTGATCTCCTGTTGTGTGAATATGCACAGCAGGGATCAGGTCTTAATTAGGCCCTATATACAGCTGTCAGTAAAGCAGGGATGTGCTGCTGCCAGTGAGGCAGGGATGTTCTGCTGTCAGTGAAGCAGTGATGTGCTGCTGTCAGTGAAGCAGTGATGTGCTGCTGTCAGCAAGGCAGTGATGTGCTGCTGTCAGCGAGGCAGGGATGTGCTGCTATAAGTGAGGCAGGGATGTGCTGCCGTCAATGAGGCAGGGATGTGCTGCCGTCAATGTTGCAGGGATGTGTTGCTGTCAACGTTGCAGGGATGTGCTGCTGTCAGTGAAGCAGGAATGTGCTGCTGCAGTGAGGCAGAGATATGCTGCCCACTATCTCCCTATCACCCCTGCCTGAGTCGCACACTTTCCCTGTCACCCCTGCCTCAGTTACCCACTATCTCCCAGTCACCGCTGCCTCAGTCAACCACTATACCTGCGACCCCTGACTCAGTCACCCACTATCCCTGTCACCCCTGCCTCAGTCACCCACTGTCACTCTATCACCCCTGCTTCAGTCACCCACTATCCCTGTCAACCCTGCCTCAGTCTCTTACTGTCCCTGTCACCCCTGCCACAGTCATCCACTATCTCCCTATCATCCCTGCCTTATTCATTTATTATCCCTGTCACCCACTTTCTTCCCATACTTACCCAACCCCTTCCTATCACCCCTCCCTCAGTAACCCACTATCTCCCTGTCACCCCTGCCTAAGTCACCCACTATCACTGTCACCCCTGCATCAGTCACCCACTATCTCCCAGTCACCCCGGCTTCAGTCACCCACTATATCCCACTCATACATGCTTCAGTCACCCACTATCTCCCAGTCATCCCTGCCTCAGTCACCTACTGACACCAGTGCAGATATTTCTGCTGCAGCCTCTCCACTCTCCAGCGTGAACGTCCTGACGACTGAGGAAATCCGCTTCCCAGTTGAGGACTCCGGGAATGAACACTGCCGATATTGCTGGCAGATGACGTTCTACCCAACTGAGGATTTTTTTATACTTCCAGCTTTGCCATGCAGTTTCGAGTGCCGACTTGATGATTTGTGTACACTACCGTGGTGGCGTTGTCCGATTGTACTTGAACAGGACTGTTCTGTACTAGAGGCAGGGCCAGTATCAATGAATTGAACACTGCCCGCAATTCCAGAATGTTTATCGGGAGGAGAGATTCCTCCCTGGTCCACCGATGATGAAGGGTCGTCATCACGGCCATGACCTTGGTGAATTTCCGAGGTGCCGTGGCCAAACCAGAAGGCAGGACCTGAAATCCAAAAACTAACCAGGCACAACACTGCTTAGCTTCCAACATCAGATGAGATTGGACATATCCAGTGTGATGCGGCTGTAGATGATTTTTGCTGTTTCTAACTTCTACATCAATGAATAAGTTTCAAAATAGAATGCATCAAGAGAACGGTGTTGGTAGTATAAAACTACCTACAGCACCTGGTATTCCCAGGTGGTCTCACATCCAAGAACAAACCAGGCCTAAGATCAGGTGATATTGGGCATATACAGTGTGGTGTGGCTGTAGATGAGCTTAGTGGTTTCTGTTAGAGTTCTTCTACTTCTAACTACTAGTACATAAATGAATAAGCGGCCAATTTATTAAACCTGGTGGAATGATAATTTGCATGGTGATAAAGTACCAGCCAATCAGCTCCTAATTGCCATGTCACAGGCTGGGTTTGAAAAATGACAGTTAGGAGCTGACTGGCTGGTACTTTATCACCTTGCACTTTATCAGTTCACCAGGCTTAATAGATCTGCCCCAATGTTTCAAAATGGAATGCATCAAGAGAACGGTGTTGGTATTGTAAAAATACACACAGCTCCTGGTATTTCCTGGTGGTCTCCCATCCAAGTACTAAAACCAGGACCAACACTGCTCCGCTTCCATGATCAGGAGAGATTGGGCAAATCCATTGTGCTGTGGCTGTAGATGAGCTGGTGGTTTCTGTTAGAGCTTTTCTACTTCTAACTTCTGGTACATAAAAGAATATGTGTAAAAATTAAATGTACCAAGAAAAGGGTGTTGGTAGTTTAAAAACACCTAAAGAATCTGATAATACATGGATGGGAGACTGCTTGGTAGTAACAAAGTCCAATACTGCTTTGCTTCAAAGATCAAATGAGATTGGGCATATCCAGTGTGGTGTGGCTTTAGATAAGCTTTGTGGTTTCTGTCAGAGTTCTTCTACTTCTAACTACTGGTACATTAATGAATATGTATAAGGTTGTAGTTTATCCAATATGCCTTTACTACCTTACCTTACCCCCCCCCCTCCCCTCCCCTCCTTATAGCTTCCTTTGTTCTCTCCTCGTGTGTGCGTTATTTGTTTTCTCATACGTCCTAGAGGATGCTGGGATCACATTAAGAACCATGGGGTATAGACTGGATCCGCAGGAGACATGGGCACTTTAAGACTTTCAAAGGGTGTGAACTGTCTCCTCCCTCTATGCCCCTCCTCCAGACTCCAGTTTTAGAATTGTGCCCAGTGAGACTGGATGCACTACAGGGGAGCTCTACTGAGTTTCTCTGAAAAGACTTATGTTAGTTTTTCTTATTTTCAGGGAGGCTGCTGGCAACAGTCTCCCTGCTTCGTGGGACTTAGGGGAGAGAAGTATGACCAACTTCTAGTGAGTTCAATGGCTCTACTTCTGGCTGACAGGACACCATTAGCTCCTGAGGGTGCTGATCGCTGGGTACGCCTAGATGCCCACTCCCGTAGCCTGCCGTCACCCCCTTACAGAGCCAGAAGTCAGAAGACAGGCGAGTAGCAGAAGAACAGATGGCATTCTGAGGTACCACGCAGCGAGCGGAATGCTGTGCGCCATGCTCCCACACAAACACAGGCACTGCAGGGTGCAGGGCGTTGGGGGGGGGGGGGCACCCTGGGCGCATAAATTCCTCACAAAAGGCTGGCAAAAGTGGACATTAGTGCCTGGGCACTGTCCTTACCCCACCAGCGTAATTAATTATTTGTTTCTGAGCGGGACAGAAGCGTGCCATTACAGCGGCGGGGCTTCTTCCTCACCTCACCAGCACATCTATAGAGCGTTACAAGTCTATCACTATAGAGTTTATTATTTCCCAGACTGTGTACTTTTGACGCTGGGTTGTGAGCTGAAAAATCCCATCTGTCCCTCTGACAGATTTACTGTAGGTCTATCCCCCATAAGCCGATGTGTCTGTGGGTACTTGGTACATGTGTGTCAACATGTCGGTGGCTGAATGTTTTTCCAAGAGGAAACTATATTAGGAATGCAGACATATGATGGTGGCCCTGTTGGCACCACCAATAACTGACTGGGTGAAAGTTTCAGTAATATCAGAGTGAGGTTGGATAAATCTGTGTCCCAGACACAGACGTAGAGAAAAGATGTGATGTTCATGGCTATGCTTCTTCTCCCTCAGGCCCCGCAAAAATGTTATTTTGCCCAGTTACTACACACTGATACTGACTCGGATACTGATTCCTATGTCGACCATAATATTTCCTGATTAGATCCAATATTGGCAAGGAGCATTCAGTACATGATTGTGGATATTAAGGACATATTAACATCACTGAGGACCCTGCTGTTCCTGACAAAGGGGTCTATATGTATGTATATATAGATATATAATGAAAGCTGATGTAACGTTCCTCCATCTCTGTTTGAGAAAGTCTGGGCCAGCTCGACAAGATGGTTTCAAATCCCCAAAAGGTTTCCGGTTGTTTATTCATTTCCTGCCGCGGACAGAATAAAGTGGGAATCACCCCCTGTTCTGCACGGGGCCCTGTCACAAATCCAGCGGATCGTATGCAGGAAGCTACATTATTTCTAGTTATGTAACCACGGGTACATTACTTAGACCTGCCATTACATGCGCATGGGTGAGTAGTAGTATTCAAGAATTGGTCGAATACCTTGTCATCCGATATAGATATCCTGGAGACATGGGATGCTCCTTACGTTGGATCATATCAAGGACACTGCAGCATACTTACGACTGCAAGGGATATAGGACTCTTGAGTTCACGGGCCAATTTCATGGCAGTCTCGGATAGGAGGGCATTGTGGATTCACCAAGGGAATGCTGATGCTGACTCCAAGAAGAAAGGGAGTCTCTTCCCTATGAAGGTGAAGCCTTGTTTGGCGACGGCTTAGTTAATTTGATCTCGGCAGCTCCCGCAGGTAAGTCAACCTTCTTGCCCTATGTTCCCTCTCAACGGATGTAGACGCATCATTATCTAACGCAGTCATTTTGGCCCAATAGATATGCAAGAAGTTAAGATTCCCCTTTCTTTGCAGGTAGAGGAAGGAGAAGAGGGAAGAGGTCTGTAGCCTCTTCAAGATCGCAGGAGCAGAGATCGTCCTCTGCTTCTGCCAAATCCACTGCATGACGCTGGGGCTCTCTTGCAGGAGCCCACACCAGTGGGGGCACGTCTAAAACACTTCAGTCAGTTCTGGATTAATTTGGACCTGGACTCGTGGGTTTTACAAATAGTGTCCCAAGGGTACAAACTGGGGTTTCAAGACGTTCCCCCTCACCGATTGTTCAAATCGGCCTTAGTCAGCAGGGAGAAGGCTTTTATTCAAGCCTCTTCGTGGTCCCGAAGCCGGAAGGCTCAGTCAGACCAATCTGAAATCTGAAATCCCTCAATTTCTACCTAAAGAAATTCAATTTCAAGATGGAATCTCTCAGGGTAGGGATCTCCAGTCCGGAGGAAGGAGATTTCATGGTTTTGGTAGACATAAGGATGCCTACTTACATGTTCCGTTTAACCACTGCATCAAGCTACCTGAGGTTTGCAATTCAGGATTGTCATTACCAATTTCAGACGTTGCCGTTTGGTCTGTCCACGGCTCCGAGGATTTTCACCAGGGTGATGGCGGAAATGATGGTTCTCCTTCGCAAGCAAGGAGTCACAATTATCCCGTACTTGGATGATCTCTTGATAAAGGCGAGATCCAGGGACCAGTTGTTGCAAAACATTGCACTCTCCCTGACAGTTCTTCAACAACATGGTTGGCTCCTAAACTTGCCAAAATCGCAGTTGGTCCCAATGACGCGGTTGTTGTTTTTGGGAGTGATACTGGACACAGAAGAGGTTTTCTTCCAGTGGAAAGGCTATGGAGATCCAGAGTCTGGTCAAACAAATTCTGAAACCAGCAAGAGTGTTAATCCATCAATGCATTCGGTTGCTGGAGAAGATGGTTGTGGCCTACGAGGCCATTCAGTTTGGCAGGTTCCATGCTAGAGTGTTCCAGTGGGACCTGTTGGACAAGTGGTCCGGATCCCACCTGCACATGCACCGGAGGATAATCCTGTCTTCCAAGACCAGAATATCACTCCATTGGCGGCTGCACAGTTCTCACCTCCTAGAGGGGCGATGGTTCGGGATCCAGGACTGGATCCTAGGGACCACGGATGCAACCCTCCGAGGCTGGGGAGCAGTCACACAGGGGGAAAACATCCAAGGAAGATGGTCAAGTCGGGAAAGTTGTCTCCACATAAATGTTCTGGAGTTAAGGGCCATTTAATAACTGCAGACACAGTACGCACTGGGACTGGTGCCCAGCATCCTCTACGGACTAAGAGAAAAGGATTTACCAGTAGGTATTAAAATCCTATTTTCTCTAACGTCCTAGAGGATGCTGGGGACTCTGTAAGGACCATGGGGATAGACGGGCTCCGCAGGAGACATGGGCACTTTAAGAAAGACTTTAGTTCTGGGTGTGCAGTGGCTCCTCCCTCTATGCCCCTCCTCCATACCTCAGTTTGATACTGTGCCCAGTGGAAACTGTGTGCTTTTCAGGAGCTCTCCTGAACTTTCTGACAGAAAGTATTTTGTTAGGTTTTTAATTTTCAGGGAGCACTGCTGGCAACAGACTCCCTGCATCGAGGGACTGAGGGGAGAGAAGCAGCCCTACTCTCTGAGTTGCAAGGTCCTGCTTCTTAGGCTACTGGACACCATTAGCTCCAGCGGGATTGGTACGCAGGATCTCACCCTCGCCGTCCGTCCCAGAGCCGCGCCGCCGTCCCCCTCGCAGAGCCGGAAGATAGAAGCCGGGTGAGTATGAGAAGAAAAGAGACTTCAGCGGTGGCAGAAGACTTCATGATCTTCACTGAAGTAACGCACAGCACTGCAGCTGTGCGCCATTGCTCCCATACACCTCACATACTCTGGTCACTGTAAGGGTGCAGGCGCCCTGGGCAGCAATATAAACCTCTTTTTGCCAAAAATATAACATATATACAGCTGAGCACTGTATATATGTATGAGCCCCCGCCAATTTTACAGTTTAAGCGGGACAGAAGCCCGCCGCCGAGGGGGCGGGGCTTCTCCCTCAGCACTCACCAGCGCCATTTTTTCTCCACAGCACCGCTGAGGCAGCTCCCCAGACTCTCGCCTGCTGAAACCACGGTAGACAAGAGGGTTGAAAAGAGGGGGGGGGCACATAATTCGGCGCAAATTACATACAGCAGCACTACTGGGCAAACATTAAGTTACTGTGTTATTCCTGGGTTATATAGTGCTGGGGTGTGTGCTGGCATACTCTCTCTCTCTGTCTCTCCAAAGGGCCTTGTGGGGAAACTGTTTTCAGAAAAAGCATTCCCTGTGTGTGGTGTGTCGGTACACGTGTGTCGACATGTCTGAGGAAGAAGGCTATATTAGAGAGGAGCGGGAGCAAATTAATGTGGTGTCTCTGCGACAGCTGATTGGATGGATATGTGGAATGTTTTAAATGCTAGTGTAAACTCAGTGCACAAAAGATTAGACAAGGCTGAAGCTTCGGGACAGTCAGGGTCTCAACCCATGCCTGATCCTATGTCGCAGGGACTGTCAGGGTCTCATAAGCGCCCACTATCCCAGATTGTTGATACAGATACTGACACGGATTCTGACTCCAGTGTCGATTACGATGATGCAAAGTTACAGCCAAAATTGGCAAAATCCATACGATACAGGATTATGGCAATAAAAGATGTTTTGCACATCACAGAGGAACCCCCTGTCCCTGACAAGAGGGTACATAAGTACAAGGGAAAGAAGCCTGAGGTAACCTTTCCCCCCTCACACGAGCTGAACGAGTTATGTGAAAAAGCCTGGGAATCTCCAGATAAAAGACTGCAGATTTCCAAAAGGATTCTTATGGCGTATCCTTTCCCATCAATGGATAGGTTAAGATGGGAATCCTCCCCTAGGGTGGACAAAGCATTAACACGCTTATCCAAGAAGGTAGCCCTCCCGTCCCAGGATACGGCTACCCTCAAAGAGTCTGCTGACCGCAAACAGGAGATAACCCTGAAGTCCATTTATACACATTCGGGTACCTTACTCAGACCGGCAATTGCGTCGGCCTGGGTGTGTAGTGCTGTAGCAGCATGGACGGATACCTTATCTGAGGGGATGGATACCCTAGATAAGGATACTATTTTATTGACCCTGGGGCATATAAGAGATGCTGTCCTATATGTGTGTATGCAAAGTACAGGTGGTGCTGCAGGGCTCACACCCTTTTACTTGTCTTGTAGAGCAACTCTGGAGCTGATATTGGATCCATCTGCTGCAGGCCTTCCCCCAGGAATGCTTGCACTAGTTGTTGCATTTGGTTTGTTGTTTGGGGGTGCTTCAGTATTAGGCAGCCTTCTGCCCTCCCACATTCATCTGAAAATGTGTTCTCCCTGCAGTTGTTGTCCCCAGATGAGAGTTCCCTTGTGCTTCCTCAGTTGAATCTCCTTAACTTGACGGGGGTGTGCCCGAGCAGCCGCCCTCCACAGCCCTATCCCAACACATACTTATCTTGCATATGAGATCTCTTGATCATGAAGATAGTTCTCACAGGGTGAGGTTCATCCATTACATTTTAAAGTAGGAAGGTACAAATTACATATTCGAATTACATATATGTGCTGGATTCAAATGTTTTCCCCCCTTCCTTTCTCAATTGTGCCCATCAGCAGCTATTCTTATGTTGCTGCCAATGGTTGTGACACATTTTTTTCTTCTGTGGGGTACACTGGACTCCACAAGGATTCATATTGGGGTGTAGAGTAGGATCTTGATCTGAGGCACCAACAAGCTCAAAGCTTTTGACTGTTCACAAGATACTCAGCGCCCCCTCCTCTATAACCTCGCTTCCATGAACAGGGAGCTCAGTTTGTAGTTGGTGCCTTCAGTAGCAGGCCACTTAACAGGGGGCTGCCTCAGGCATCTTATTCTTAGCTATTAATTTTGACAAGAAAAGAAGAACTTTTTTAATAAGAATCTACAAGGGCTGCAGCAGCCTAGGTCTAATAGACATATTTACTGCAGCTCCATCACTCCCAGCGGCACAGTATACTCCAGTGCCCCGGTTGCTGGGTCACTGCAGCGGAGGCTCCGGTTTCTTCCTAAGGTCAGTCACACACACACACACCGCCCTCCGGGATCACGAGGCCGCTGATGAAAGGGTGGTAAGGGGCTTCTGTGCCCACTTTATACCGTGATCCAGCGTGGCTGTAGGGGGCGGGCCGTGTGCGCACTGGCGTGGACACTGATTACTGGGCAGCTGCTCCACTAGCCACCAGGGACAGTTAAGGAGCACAGCTCTGGGGGTTTTTCTCCTATATTAACCCCATTTTGTACTTCCCGCAGTGCATTGTGATAGGTAATAGGGCCTGATTCAGGTTGGATTGCAATCGCAATAAGCAATCCAACTGCAAAAATTGCTAAGAGCATACGCATCCGCCTGCAGATAATGCGATCGCCTCTGCCTGTCAATCGGTGCAGGGGGGGGGGAGGGGGGTCAACAACACTCCATTTCCAAGTCGGAGATGGAGCGGTGCGGGGGCAGGGTTTCAATATTGGGTCGGCAACGGAGAAACAGGAGGCGTGGTCAGAGCGGCTGCATGACATCACATGGGCCGGACTCCGCCAGTGGAGCCCCAGCCTCATGCAGTAGATTTTGTAGAGGCCGGGGAGGACTTCTGTTCCTGGGAGCTAGCTGTGTTGTGCATCTTTTTTCCTCTGCCCCTACCTCTGGCAAGAAAGGACGCACCTCGCACTTTCTTGTTTCTTTGTGACCGAAAGGACTGCATTTGATAATGCAGAGCTTTCTTATGCTGTGAGGGAACATAAGGTAAAAAATTTGATTTTCCAGCTGTAGCTGTGCGTGTTAATGCTTTGTCCATCCTAGGGGAGGATTCCCATCGTAACCTATCCGTTGATGGGAAAGGATACGCCATAAGAATCCTTTTGGAAATCTGCAGTCTTTTATCTGGAGATTCCCAAGCTTTTTCACATAACTCGTTCAGCTCGTGTGAGGGGGGAAAGGTTACCTCAGGCTTCTTTCCCTTGTACATATGTACCCTCTTGTCAGGGACAGGGGGTTCCTCTGTGATGTGCAAAACATCTTTTATTGCCATAATCCTATATCGAATGGATTTTGCCAATTTTGGCTGTAACTTTGCATCAACGTAATCGACACTGGAGTCAGAATCCGTGTCGGTATCTGTGTCAACAATCTGGGATAGTGGGCACTTATGAGACCCTGACAGTCCCTGCGACATAGGATCAGGCATGGGTTGAGTCCCTCACTGTCCCAAAGCTTCAGCCTTGTCTAATCTTTTGTGCAAGGGCCCTCATTCCGAATTGTTCGCTCGGTATTTTTCATCGCATCGCAGTGAAAATCCGCTTAGTACGCATGCGCAAAGTTCGCACTGCGACTGCGTCAAGTAACTTTACTATGAAGAAAGTATTTTTACTCACGGCTTTTTCTTCGCTCTGGCGAACGTAATGTGATTGACAGGAAATGGGTGTTACTGGGCGGAAACACGGCGTTTCAGGGGCGTGTGGCTGAAAACGCTACCGTTTCCGGAAAAAACGCAGGAGTGGCCGGAGAAACGGTGGGAGTGCCTGGGCGAACGCTGGGTGTGTTTGTGACGTCAACCAGGAACGACAAGCACTGAAATGATCGCACAGGCAGAGTAAGTCTGGAGCTACTCTGAAACTGCTAAGTAGTTAGTAATCGCAATATTGCGAATACATCGGTCGCAATTTTAAGAAGCTAAGATTCACTCCCAGTAGGCGGCGGCTTAGCGTGTGTAACTCTGCTAAATTCGCCTTGCGACCGATCAACTCGGAATGAGGGCCAATGAGTTTACACTAGCATTTAAAACATTCCACATATCCATCCAATCAGGTGTCGGCGGAGACACCACATTCATTTGCTCCCGCTCCTCTCTAATATAGCCTTCTTCCTCAGACATGTCGACACACGTGTACCGACACACCACACACACAGGGAATGCTTTTTCTGAAGACAGTTTCCCCACAAGGCCCATTGGAGAGACAGAGAGAGAGAGTATGCCAGCACACACCCCAGCGCTATATAACCCAGAAATAACACAGTAACTTAATGTTTGTCCAGTAGCGCTGCTGTATGTCATTTGCGCCGAATTATGTGCCCCCCCTCTCTTTTCAACCCTCTTGTCTACCATGGTATAAGCAGGGGAGAGTCCGGGCAGCTTCCTCTCAGCGGTGCTGTGGAGAAAAAATGGCGCTGGTGAGTGCTGAGGGAGAAGCCCCGCCCCCTCGGCGGCGGGCTTCTGTCCCGCTTAAACTGTAAAATTGGCAGGGGCTCATACATATACAGTGCCCAGCTGTATATATTTTATATTTTTGCCAAAAAGAGGTTTATATTGCTGCCCAGGGCGCCCCCCCTGCGCCCTGCACCCTTACAGTGACCGGAGTATGTGAGGTGTATGGGAGCAATGGTGCACAGCTGCAGTGCTGTGCGTTACCTCAGTGAAGATCATGAACTCTTCTGCCGCCTCTGAAGTCTTCTTTTCCTCTCATACTCACCCGGCTTCTATCTTCTGAATCTGCGAGGGGGACAGCGGCGCGGCTCTGGGACGGACGGCGAGGGTGAGATCCTGCGTACCAATCTCTCTGGAGCTAATGGTGTCCAGTAGCCTAAGAAGCAGGACCTTGCAACTCAGCGAGTAGGGCTGCTTCTCTCCCCTCAGTCCCTCGATGCAGGGAGTCTGTTGCCAGCAGTGCTCCCTGAAAATTAAAAACCTAACAAAATACTTTCTGTCAGAAAGCTCAGGAGAGCTCCTGAAAAGCACCCAGTCTCAACTGGGCACAGTATCAAACTGAGGTATGGAGGAGGGGCATAGAGGGAGGAGCCAGTGCACACCCAGAACTAAAGTCTTTCTTAAAGTGCCCATGTCTCCTGCGGAGCCCGTCTATCCCCATGGTCCTTACGGAGTCCCCAGCATACTCTAGGACAGGGGTGTCAAACACAAGGCCCGCGGGCCAAATCCGGCCCGCCAGACCTCGTCTGATGGCCCGCGGACTCACATTTCAAACATGGGTGGGTCCGTGGGACGCGCTTCGCTGCAGCCAATCCCTAGCCTGCCAGATTGATTGATGGCTCTGTGGCCCGGCTGCAAACTTTAAAAATAGGAGGTGGAGCCTTGCCAGTGCGGACTTGATGGCGCAGCTCTCCTCGATTTGGTGAGTTGTGCTTCGGACAGTGGATAACCTGCGGCTGGAGGAGGGTGTTGGGGTCTGAGAGCTGCCAGTGTTCCGCAGCCGGGGATCGGGGCTGGGTACTCCGTGATCCTGCGGCCAGCTCCGGGTGGTGATGCTGCTTTAGCTCTGAGCTGTTACAATCAGCGGTGACAGGGGGGCTGACTGTTCCCGCGGTGGGAGCTGGTTCAGGTCCCCGAGCTTCCGGCATTACAATGAGTCTCACTGACTCATTTAATGCCGCCACCAACGCTGCGCCTGTCTGCCCACCACCAGTGCCCCGGAGCCCTGTGCATTAAGACAGTCACTGCACAGTCAGTGACTCGGGTCCCGACTCCCGGCCGGAGGGGGAGAAGGAGATGCTCTGCTTTCAGCTCCTCCACCATAGACTCAAATGCTGCATGTGCCCGACTTGTTTAACTATTCCAAGTCCCTCTCTCTATTGCTGTTCACACGGACACCTGGCTGTTACACCCCGGTCCTGATTGTCACCAGCGCCAAAAGTTCATGGGAGGGATGCATAGAGTCACTGGCAGCCATCTCCATGCACAGTGACAGCCCCTGATTGTAAGCACTACTGATGCCAGGCAGGAAAATGCAATACTATTGTTGTACAAGTGGAAAGTGCTGCTCCTCCTCTCTCTCGCTCCTCTGCCCCCCCTCTCTCTTCATGTATCCCCCTCTATGCATCTCCTTCCTCTCTGTCTCCCCCCACTCTCCGTCTCTCCTCCTTTCTCGCTCTCTGTCTGTCTCCCCCCTTTCTCTCTCCGTCTCTCCCCCCTCTCTATCCCTATCTCCTCACTATCCATTTCCCCTCTCTGTCTCCCCCTCTCTCTGCTCCTCTCTCCGTCTCTCCCCCCTCTGCGTCTCCCCCCTCGCGCTCTCTCTCTCTGCGTCTCCCCCTTTCAGAGCTAGTTATTACTTACATTATTACAAAAAACAGTAATAATTGAATGCAGTGACATTAATTTATGATAATAAAGAGTGGACACATAGACCTACAGATACAACCGGCCCTTTGATGGGGACCAAACTGCTGATGCGGCCCCCGATGAATTTGAGTTTGACACCCCTGCTCTAGGACATTAGAGAAACTAGAATTTTAATACCTACCGGTAAATCCTTTTCTCTTAGTCCGTAGAGGATGCTGGGCACCCGTCCCAGTGTGTACTGTGTCTGCTGTTATTAAATGGCCCTTAACTCCAGAACATTTATGTGGAGACAACTTTCCTGACTTGACCATCTTCCTTGGACATTTTCCCCCTGTGTGACTGCTCCCCACCTCGAAAGGGTTGCATCCGTGGTCCCTAGGATCCAGTCCTGGATCCCGAACCATCGCCCCTCTAGGAGGTGAGAACTGTGCAGCCACCAATGGAGTGAGATTCTGGTCTTGGAAGACAGGATTATCCTCCGGTGCATGTGTAAGTGGGATCCGGACCACTTGTCCAACAGGTCCCACTGGAACACTCTGGCATGGAACCTGCCAAACTGAATGGCCTCGTAGGCCAAAACCATTTTCCCCAGCAACCGAATGCATTGATGGATTAACACTCTTGCTGGTTTCAGAATTTGTTTGACCAGACTCTGGATCTCCATAGCCTTTCCACTGGAGGAAAACCTCTTCTGTGTCCAGTATCACTCCCAAAAACAACAACCGCGTCATTGGGACCAACTGCGATTTTGGCAAGTTTAGGAGCCAACCATGTTGTTGAAGAACTGTCAGGGAGAGTGCAATGTTTTGCACCAACTGGTCCCTGGATCTCGCCTTTATCAGGAGAACATCCAAGTACGGGATAATTGTGACTCCTTGCTTGCGAAGGAGAACCATCATTTCCGCCATCACCCTGGTGAAAATCCTCGGAGCCGTGGACAGACCAAATGGCAACGTCTGAAATTAGTAATGACAATCCTGAATTGCAAACCTCAGGTAGCTTGATGCAGTGGCTAAATGGGAACATGTAAGTAGGCATCCTTTAAGTTTACCAAAACCATGAAATCTCCTTCCTCCGGACTGGAGATCACTACCGTGAGAGATTCCATCTTGAAATTGAATTTCTTTAGGTAGAAAGCCCTAGCGTCATGCAGTGGATTTGGCAGAAGCAGAGGACAATCTCTGCTCCTGCAATCTTGAAGAGGCTACAGACCTCTTCCCTCTTCTCCTTCCTCTACCTGCAAAGAAAGGGGAATCTTAACTTCTTGCATATCTATTGGGCCGAAATGACTGCATCAGATAATGATGCGTCTTTATCCGTTGAGAGGGAACATAGTGCAAGAAGGTTGACTTACCTGCGGGAGCTGCCGAGATCAAATTAACTAGGCCGTCGCCAAACAAGGCTTCACCTTCATAGGGAAGAGACTCCCTTTCTTCTTGGAGTCAGTATCAGCATTTCCTTGGTGAATCCAGATATACAGGGAATGGGGGGAAGGGGATGTGTTCTGCACCAGCTATTAAATTCTAAATATTTGTATGAAGAGGCCCCAATAAATGTCCATCAGTTATATTAAATATTAATTGTAGGACGTTCGGGGGTGCTACCAGAGACAAGTAATGTTATGCAGGAAAGGAGAAGAGAAAAGAATGTCTCTTTTGCTGGCGCACAAATGATGATTTAAAAATTAACTTTTAATAAATTCGTTAAAATTGTCTAAACACGAAATAAAGTACAATAAGTTTGTATAATGTAATTACCATATATAATAAATGGAAATACATTTATTAATATCAAGGTTCGCTACCTGTGTTGTGTCTTTATTATTGATCCAAATTGACTATATCAATTAGTCTGATACTGAATTACTGGACACTATGTAATATTAGTTGAATGTATATTAGTAATTCACTTGACAAATGTCAGAACCTGGCAATAGTTCTACATATCATACACTTACAGCACTCTTTCCACAATATTTTCCCTTTATTCCAGATCAAATGGTATAATCCCCCACAGTAATTATTCCTGTTGTAGTATAGTACAGTATGGTTGCTGGGGACGTCTTTAATGAAAAGAGAGGGAACATCTAATGTGTCTCCTTATGGGTAAAATACTTGCAAGCTAAGTGCTATGAATAGCATCAGCATGTAGATAAATGCTGAGTGTTAGGTGAGTAATGCAGATAAATAGGGATATCTAATAATTCTATAGAATAGTGGGTGAATTATTAGATATCCCTATTTATCTGCACCTCTAAGCACACTATTTGACTGTCCACACCCTGCTGTGCCTATTACCCATCTCCTCCACCACCCTCAACACTGACCCACACATCATTCACCCACAAAGATACAATAAAGGTAGTTTGGATAAATTAGCTAAATGAAATGGATTTAACCAATTTATCTAAATGACCATTTTTGGATGTTTTCCAGTGTTTGGGAGCAAATGGTCAATTGTCATTTGCTGCCACATATTAGCATAATTTTGTTTCAACTAGAAAAAAAAATTGGACAGATAATCTAAGTGTGGATCCAGTTTAATGCTGATTTCAGAGCCAACTATAGACTTGATTGAGGTACTGTGTCCCCGGTACCAAATACCAATTAAAATAATATTGTGAGGTGTGAGGTGTTCAAAAAAGACTGAAAATGAGTGCAAATTATGGTTATTGAGGTTAATAATACTATGGGATCAAAATGACCCCCAAATTCTATGATTTAAGCTGTTTTTTAGTGTTTTTTGAAAAAAACACCCGAATCCAAAACACACCCGAATCCGACAAAAAAATTTCGGTGAGGTTTTGCCAAAACGCGTCCGAACCCAAAACACGGCCGCGGAACCGAACCCAAAACCAAAACCCGAAAAATTTCCGGTGCACATCACTACTTAATTAGAACTTCGGTCAATGTGAATTAACCATTGGACTCAACCATGGTTATCCTTAAAACCCAAGGGTCTATTTAAGATCGATCTTAATCGATGTTGGGCTTCCAGGTTGAAAAAAACACACATTTACTAACATTTTAAAATTTATATAAAAAATCATCTGTTCGTAAATGCAGTGCACATGGTTTTGCCCAACTGCTAACAAAATTCCTGCTGCGATCAACTTGGAATTACCCCCATCGATTGATGTTTTCACACTGCTCGTTCCAACCCCAAAAACTATGAAGAGGATGGGGGCATATACGCAGGGTCCATCCTGTGCATGTGCCTACATTTTCTCCGGGTGCCCCGCAGAAAATGCGAATGCCTCTGCCTGTCAATCAATAGAGGGCATACCTTCGCAGGTATATCGCGATCATGAGCCATGTCTCCCATTTTTGTCATTATAGGTGCTCTGTGAGCTGCTGACCATGCCCCAGCCCCTCTGTCTCCCGTGAATAGACATTGGGGCTTATTCAGACCAGATCGCTTCAATTTATTTTCACCCAGCGGGCAATCAGGTCTGCACTGCACATGCGTATGCGCCACAATGCGTAGGTGCGATGGTCCGGAGATCACAAGAAGATTGACAAGAAGAGGGTGTTTGTGTGGGTGGCAACTGAATGTTTCTAGGGAGTGTCCGGAAAAACACTGGAGGGACCCGGCGTTTTGTGGGAGGATTTGTGACGTCACCTCAATGGCTGAGTAAGTGCTGAGCTGTGCAGCTCTTGTGCACATGTGATCACACACCTGCACAGCAAATTTTCCCTTCCGCTGTAGGCGGCAACCACCTGATCACAGGGATGCAAAAAACACACCCTAGCGATCAGGTCTGAATTACCCACAATGTGCATATTTGCAGAGCAACAAGCTACAGGGAGCCTTCCACCCCCCCCCCTTCCCCATGACTATGGGACACTGGGGGGGGGGTTATTTGGGTTAGCTGGACATTCCCAAAAAAAGTGACTGTCCTGCAAAAATTGGGTTAGTTGGGAGGTATGTGCAAATACATTTATTGTTTTGCATGCAGGGTAAATACTGGCTTCTTTGACATTTAGCCACAAATGCTGCACAGTTGAATTACAGTATTACACTGCAATTAACAGTTATGCTAGGACATTCCTTCTCCCAAAATCTACCTCTCTCTGCATGTTACATCTGTCCCACAGTGGCGTGCGGTGAGGTCAGTGGCTAGTGAGGCACTACAGCCATAATGTCCGCCGAATCCTGCCGATGACCCTTAGCCAATGCCCGCTACTGCCTCTGAGCCGATACCCACTGCCACCGCCAATGGCTTACAAACTCTCCCACAATCAACTGACCCAGCCCTCCACCACTAATTTCTATCTCAGTCCGATGCCGCCAATGCCCGCTGCCTGCCTGCTCATTGTTCTTGTGATATATTATAAATTTTTAAAGAAAAAAAATGAGTGTTTGGGACTGGGAAGGGTGAGGGAGGAGGACATGAATGCAATTTTGTTGTCCAGGGCTTCCATTAACTTAAAGGAGAAGGGTCTGAATGGGTTAAAAAAAATGTGTGAGGTCCCCCCTCCTTAGTATAACCAGCCTCTTTGAGCCGGTCCTGGTTATTTAAATACTGGGGGGAAAATTGGACAGAGGTTCCCCGTATTTAGACAACCAGCACCGGGCTCTTAGACGGGTCCTGGTTCCAAAAATACGTGGGACAAAAGATGTAGGGGTCCCCCATATTTTTAAAACCAGCACCGGGCTCCACGAGCCAGAGAGATAATGCCACAGCCAGGGGACACTTTTATGTAGGTCCCTGCGGCCCTGGCATTACCCCTCCAACTAGTCACCCCTGGCCGGGGTTCCCTGGAGGAGTGGGGACCCCTTAAATCAAGAGGTTCCTCCCCTCGAGGCACCCAAGGGCCAGGGGTGAAGCCCGAGGCTGTCCCCAGCACCCCTGGGTGGTGGGTGCCGGGCTGATAGCCATATGTGTAAAAAAAGAATATTGTTTTTTGTTGTGGAACTACAAGGCCCAGCAAGCCTCCCCCACTTGCTGGTACTTGGAGAACCTCAAGTACCAGCAGGCGGGGAAATAACGGGCTCGCTGGTACCTGTAGTTCTACAACAACAAAAATACCCAAATAAAAACACAAACACACACACCGTGACAGTAAAATTATTGAGACAGGCTGTAGCATGTGGATGCATGTAACCCTATAAAAGTGATGGATTGGGTGACTATTACAATACCCACTGTTGCTGTCTGTAAAATGATGGATTTATAGATTGCTCTGCCGAGATATGTTTTTTTTTCTAAAATGCACCACAGGTATGGATGGATAGTATACTTGATGACACAGAGGTAGGTAGAGCAGTGGCCTACTGTACCGTACTGCTATATATTATATTATTTATTATTATTATCCTTTATTTATATGGCGCCACAAGGGTTCCGCAGCACCAAATTACAGAGTACATAAACAAATAATCAAACAGGAAAACAGCAACTTACAGTTGATGACAATATAGGACAAGTACAGGGTAAATAAACATAGCTACATCAGCAGATGACACTGGAATAAGTATCAGGTGGCAGAAGACTGCTGGATTTGGTGCAGCTGAAGATTATTAAAGTAAGAAAAGAGTAAGCACATGAGGGAAGAGGGCCCTGCTCATGAGAGCTTACATTCTAAAGGGGAGGGGTAGACAGACAGGGGTGAGACAGATGGGGTACATAGAGAGCGTGGAACAGAGGTTTAGGATGAGATTTGGCTGGGTTTGGTGAAGAAGTGGGTCTTGAGAGCCCATTTGAAGTTTTGTAGAGAGGTGGAGAGTCTGAGGGGGAGAGGTAGGGAATTCCAGAGAAGTGGTGCAGCACGTGAAAAATCTTGGAGGTAGGAGTGGGAGGAAGTAATCCGTAGGCAGGAGAGTCGGCGTGCATTAGCAGAGCGAAGAGGATGGGTGGGAGTGTAAAGCGAGATAAGATCAGAGATGTAGATGGGAGAGGAGTGGGTGAGGGTTTTGTAAGCAAGTGTGAGAAGCTTGAAATGGATTCTGAAAAAGAAGGGGAGCCAGTGAAGGACTAGTAAGAGAGGAGAGGAGGACGTAGTGCATTTGGTGAGGAAAATGAGCCGGGCAGCAGCATTGAGGATAGATTGGAGTGGAGAGAGGTATTTGTCAGGAATGCCAGTCAGGAGGAGATTACAGTAGTCCAGTCTGGAGATGACCAGTGAGTGGATAAGAGTCTTAGTAGCATCCTGGGTCAGAAAGGGTCTGATCCTGGAAATATTTTTTAGATGAAAACGGCAGGTTTGTGAGAGGTGCTGAATGTGTGGTTTGAAGGAGAGGGAGGAGTCAAGGATTACTCCAAGACAGCGCACTTGGGGGGTGCCATCAATAGATAATGAGATTGTAGGAGGTGAGGTTATGCGGGAGGGAGGGAAGATGATAAGCTCGGTCTTAGACATGTTAAGTTTAAGAAAGCGCTGGGACATCCAGGAAGAGATAGCAGAGAGACAGTTGGAGATACGAGTGAGGAGAGTAGGGGAGAGGTCTGGAGAGGAAAGATAGATTTGAGTGTCATCAGCATAGAGATGATATTGGAAACCAAAAGAACTAATGAGCTTACCTAGTGAGGACGTATAGAGAGAGAAGAGGACCAAGGACAGAACCTTGGGGTACCCCTACAGTTAGTGGAAGTGAGGGGGAGGTGGAGTCATGAGAGGAGACAGAGAATGAACGGTCAGAAAGGTAGGACGACAACCAAGAGAGGGCAGTGTTACGCAGACCAATGGAGTGAAGGATTTGCAGTAGGAGAGGATGGTCCACAGTGTCAAAAGCAGCAGAGAGATCAAGTAGAATAAGTAGAGAGTAGTGTCCCTTAGATTTAGCAGCATGGAGGTCATTGCATACTTTTGTAAGGGCAGTTTCAGTGGAGTGGAGAGGATGGAAGCCAGACTGGAATGGGTCAAGCAGTGAGTGTGAGGAAAGAAAGGAAGTAAGGCGGTTGTAGACAATACGCTCAAGGAGTTTGGAGGCAAAAGGGAGAAGAGAGATGGGTCGGTAGTTGGAGAGAGTGTTTGGATCAAGGGTAGGTTTTTTAAGAATAGGAGAGATGAGAGCGTGCTTGAAGGCAGAGGGGACAGTGCCTGATGAGAGGGAGAGATTGAGAAGGTGGGAAAGATGGGAACAAGCAGAAGAAGAGATGTGGCAGAGGAGGCGGGAGGGGATAGGGTCAAGTGGGGAGGTGGTGAGGGGACAGGAACGAATGAGGGCCATGACTTCCTCTCCAGATGCATGGGAGAAAGATGACAGAGTTGGTGCGAGGGATGGGGAGGGTTGGTAAGGGATGGGAGAAGGCTGGTTACTGATAGTCTGGTGTGATGTGATGTCCTGACGTATGGAGTCAATTTTGGATGTGAAGTAAGTGGCAAAGTCAAGAGCAGAGAGTGAGGAAGGGAGACGAGGTGGAGGTGGGCAGAGGAGTGAGTTGAGAGTGGCAAAGAGGCGCCGGGGGTTGGAAGACTGGGAGGAGATGAGGTTCTTGAAGTATGACTGTTTAGCAAGAGAAAGGGCAGCACTGAAGGATGAGAGCATAAGTTTGAAATGGAGGAAGTCTGCCTTAGAGCGTGATTTCCTCCAGTGTCGCTCAGCAGTACGTGAGCATTTTTGCAGATATCTGGTGCATTTGGTGTGCCAGGGTTGAGGTGTTAATTTGCGAGGGTGAACAGTGGTTGGTGGAGCAACAGAGTCAAGAGCAGAAGTAAGGGAAGCATTGTATGTGGAAGTGGCTTGTTCAGGGCATGAGAGAGAGAGAGAGAGAGAGAGAGAGAGAGAGAGAGAGAATAGGAGAGAGAAGTGAGTCAAACAGGGAGGAAAGGAATGTGGTGTCAATAGCTTCAATGTTACGCTTAGTGATGGTAGCCTTAGGAGGTTGAGATGGGGAAGTCGAGAGAGATAGGTTGAAGGAGAGCAGGTGGTGGTCAGAGAGGGGAAATGGGGAGTTGGAAAAATCAGAAATATCACAGCGGTGAGTGAAGACCAGATCCAGTGAGCTCCCATTCACATGGGAGGGTGAGGAGGTCCACTGGGAGAGACCAAGTGAAGAGGTGAGGTTAAGGAGTTTAGAGGCAGGGGATTGTGTGGGGATGTCAATAGGGATGTTGAAATCGCCTAGGATAATGGTGGGAATGTCAGAAGAGAGGAAGTGAGGAAGCCAGGAAGGAAGCAAAGTTGTCGATGAATTTGGAAGCAGTGCCAGGGGGGCGGTAAATGACAGCTACTCTAAGATGGACTGGTTGGAAGAGACATATGGAGTGGACCTCAAATGTAGATAATATAAGGGATGGTTCTGGTGGTATGAGTTGGTAGGAGTAACTAGAAGGTAAAAGGACCCCAACACCACCCCCATGGCGACCCCCAGGTCGGGGTGTGTGTGTGAATGTAAGGCCCCCAGCAGAGAGAGCAGCAGCAGAAGTAGTGTCAGAGGGCGTAATCCAAGTTTCAGTAATGGCTAGTAGGTGTAGGGAGTTGGAAATGAAAAGGTCATGAGTGGGGACCAGTTTGTTACAAACGGATCTGGCATTCCAGAGGGCACAGGATAGGGGGTATGAGTTTGTGGGAGAGATGTGAATTAGATTTTCAGGGTTGCTGTAGCGATGAGGTGGGATTAACTTTGAGGGCAGGGATGAGAGAGTAGTGATGGTACGGGTGCCTGAGATAGGAGGGGAAACTGCAGGAGGTGGGCAGGGAGGGAGGTCAGTGTGATGTGGATGGGGGTGTGGGGTGGTGACAGGGAAGGGAGAGAGGGAGCAGGGCTGAGTTGTGGGGTAGCAGGACCATGGGGCAGAGGTGAATGAAAGTGGGGTAACAGGAAAGGTGGGGGAAGGAAGCAGAGGGATGGAGGGGAGACAGAGGAGGAGGTGGAGGAGACTAGGGGGGGGAAGGATAAAGATACATTATTAGGTAGACACTGAGTGATGTGGGGAGTATAAGAAAGCATTGACATAGTGTTAAGTAGGTAAATAGGTTGAGGGAAAGTGGAAGTAGGAGAGGAGACTGTAAGGGAATCCGAGCAGAAGAATTGTAGAAATGCAGGTGAGAAAAGCAGTGTAGGCTCAAGGGGTGTAGATTTAGTATGAAATGAGTCAAAAGTGTAGATAAAGTGGGTGCAGAAATGTATTTGGAGTGTAAGAAATGAAAGGATTGTGAGAGGTTTAAGAAGCAATGGTAATTATGTTAGATGTTTTAAGTGTTTGCAGGTAAAATTGCATTGGTGCAGCTGTGCTTAAAAAACAAAATTACAATAATACAGATACAGGCATTTGTAGGTGAAATGGATGGTTTATGAAATGTCCAAGTAAGGTAGTTCTGTGCTATGTAATCAGATGCAACAATCAGGAGGTGAGTGATCTGAGGAGTAAGTGACTCACATTTGTTATTAGTTCTTCGGTTTCTTTGTTTTGTTAGATTGGTGTGCTTCTGTTTTCCTTCTTTTTCACTTCGATTGAACGCTAATTGAACACTGCTGTTATGTGTCAATTTTATCATGCTTTTATAAAAATGCACGCTTAGATCAATAAATGCACAGCCAAATGGCTTTGCACAGCCTACACCATTGGACTTTAGTAGAAGACTATTACAAGTGAAACCAATAATTGAAATCTGTAACCACACCCCACCCCCTCAAATGCCAGGCAATAAATTACCTTAAAAACAACAACCAGGCATTCCACAAAGATTAAACTGGGTCTATATCATTTAAAACTTTAAATAAGTACTTCAAAATCACATACTATGCAATAATGTTTCAATTTGCATTACCCAGCAGAATTAGCTTTGCATATATAGATATAGTGCAGCAGAATAGATTGGTGGTTGTAGTCAATTGTAATTACCCAGCAGAATTAGCTTTGTAGATATAGTGCAGCAGAATAGATTGGTGGTTGTAGTCAATTGTAATTACCTGTAGGTGACAAGAAGAGAAGAAACGTCAATTCACAATCGATATCAGCTGAAGATAAATTAACGCTGATTGAACGCTGCGTTATGTGTCAATTTTATCACGCTTTGATAAAAATGCATGCTTAGATCAATAAATGCACAGCCAAACAGCTTTGCACATCCTACACCATTGGACTTAAGTAGAAGTCTGGTGGTCAGCAAAATTTTGCACTGTCCTCCTACTATATATAGTGCGCACAACTACTAAAATACACCACAGGTATGGATGGATAGTATACTTGACGACACAGAGCTAGGTAGAGCAGTGGCCTACTGTACCGTATTGCTATATATTATATACTGGTGGTCAGCAAAATTCTGCCCTGTCCTCCTACTATATATACTGCGCACAACTACTAAAATACACCACAGGTATGGATGGATAGTATACTTGACGACACAGAGGTAGGTAGAGCAGTGGCCTACTGTACCGTACTGCTATATATTATATACTGGTGGTCAGCAAAATTCTGCCCTGTCCTCATACTATATAATACAATGCAGAACAGATATGGAGCATTTTTCAGGCAGAGAACGTAGATATTTTCAGCACACTGAGCACAGATATTTGCAAGCACACGGAGCACAGATATTTGCAGCACACTGAACACAGAAACTGAGAAAACGCTGCACGTCCTCTCCCTATCATCTCCAATGCACAAGTGAAAATGGCGGCGACGCGTGGCTCCTTATATAGAATAGAATAGCTGCTGACGGGCACGATTGAGGGAGGAAAGGGACATTTGAATCCAGCCCATAGATGCAATGTGAATATGTAATTTGTACCTTCCTATCTTAAAATGTATATACAGTGTATATGTCACAACTGAGGGCCTGAGCTGACTGGAGGCAGCCTCAGTTGTAGGGGCTGAGGTGTAGTGGAACCTGGGAGGTTGTATCAGACCCCTGGACATGTAAGTTAAATGTAGAAGAATTGCCCGAAGGCGTGCCCACGACAACCAGGATAAAAGTCAATGATGTTTATTTTGACAAACTCCATGCATCACAGCAGTAATAAAAGAGAAACATAAAATCAGCAGAGAAATAATACAGTTCCTGGGTACTACAGGAGGACAAGGACCACAGGGCTCTGGTAGTATGAGACAGTTCTTATTATCTTCTAGTTGGAAAGTCCTTACCAGGCCCGACTGTAGCAATGGAGATAGCCCAGGATCATACTAGCTGGTGTTCCAGGAAAAGCTGGGCTGCTGTGGATAAAATGGCTGCTGTGGGTACTGGCTGAAACCAGACTGATGTAAGCACGGAGTGGATTGCTGGATGGAACCAGCCAAATAATAAATGAAGCTTGAGAGCGATGAAATATGATTGATATATGGAGTTTGAGAGCGGTGAAATAATAGTGCCGGTGGTGAGTGGTAATCTGCGGAAATGATACCGGCACTTTAAGAAGAGCTGATCTCTGCTGGAAGCTAGGCTGGAAGCAGGTAAATCTGTAACTGGAAACAGATGAGTCCCAGAGGACTGGAGAGTCAGGCTGCACCGCAGGTGGTAGACTAGAGCGGGTCTCTTTAGTGGAGGTTTGGAGATGGTAACTGGAACCTGGAAAACAACCACGGGAGAGAGACAAACTGGAACTAGGTTTGACAACCAAATCACTGACGCCTTCCTTGCTCAGGCACAGAATACTTATACCTGCAGCAAGGAAGGGATTGGCTAGGCAATTATGCAGATTACAATGGAAACAGCGGATTGGTGGAAATGAACAGGTGACAGAATCCAACATGGCTGCGCCCATGCAGACACTTGGAGGGAAGATTGGTTTGATAATCCATGTGGGAACTTTAACAGCAATGGCGGCGCCGGCCACAGTAAACAGGAGACGCCAGACTGATGAGTGCACATTTGAACCACGCGGGCAACAGCGGAGGCCGCGGCTGACATAAGCGCCACTCTGACATCCTGCATGCAGAAACTCAGGGATGGCGGCGGAGGCTGCGGGAGATGCCATTCAAGATGTAACATGGCGCCGCTGTGACAGCGTCTCAGAGTGACAGGAGAGGAGGCAGGAATGGGGACATCAGAATAACAGATGGGATCCGGTCCTGGAGCGCTGAGCCAGCCTTAGGAGGCATCTGAAAGGTAAGTTATGGAGTCCAGATACCCGAATCGTGACAGTATACACTAGAGGTCTTTCCGAACCCCCTATTCCTAACATTGTAATTTGCTTTAGGGCGCACCTCCAATTAGTCTAGTGTTTCTTGCTGCCTTTCCAATGAAGCAAGTTTAATTTAGTAATAGGTGAAAAACCATCCCATCAAAGGTGTTAATCAGAGACTTGGCTTTGTGGACACTTTTCAGAGAACAACTTTGTTAGCATAAAAGTAAAGCCAGAAAATGAAGAGCTGTTTAATCACTCAATTGGATTTTTTTGCCAGCATATTTCTTTTTCTCTGCAACCCACTGCTAAATTGTGCTTCCTAGCTGTTTTTATAAAATCACTGAATCAAATCTAACTCTGATTACATCAGAGAAGGCCAGGTACCCTACACCATTACAGGGGGTTTGAAATTTTGACTTGTCTACTTAAAGATCACCAAAATCTGATCACAAGGTCAATTACGTCCCTGAGTGGGATTGAACCACCAACCTTTTGGTTAATAGCCGAACACACTAACCGATTGCGCCACAGAGACACTTTGCAAAAAGTACATACTGACAAAGGCTAATAAGCATTTATCTAGAACGTTTCCTAGAAAAACTTTAAAAAGTCAATAATCTGGAGAGTTTTTGTAAGATGTTTCTTCCATCAACCAACGAAGAAACACATTGGTACTTTTCCATGATGAGTGAGTGCTTCAGGTTCTCTTGCACTTACATGTGCAGCAGAGTACTGCAATGGAAGCATGCTGGGCCCATAACCCAGAGGTAGGCAGATTGAAACTATCCTCTGCTATATGCATTTTTTTTTTGTTAATTAAAGTAATCCAAAACTGGGATTGATATTTTGGTTCTTTTATTTTTACTTAAAGTACAATAACTTTTACCATTTTAATTTGTTTTAATAGTATATTGCCAGTATTGTTTTCTTTCAAAAATCCACTTAATTTTCTTTACCCTATTATTAAAATGGTAATTGACAAAAACAAACTACATTGTCACCAGAAGAGCAATACAAAATGTACAAGTAATATATTAAAATCATCTTTCCAGCTTGAATTTCAATGATGCATTGGGGCAACGATTTTGTTATCAACATCTTCACCCTTAAATAAAGATTTTCTTAATTCCTTACCTGTGTGCTAATTAGATATCACCTTGTTTTCACAATAAACAGACTTCCACATGAGAAAGCAGCAAGGATGCAGTGGCGTTAATGTTTCCTGGTGTCAACCTGTATTATTTCAGTAGACATTAAAATGAGGATGCATCTTGCTGCCTTTCCAATGAAGCAAATTTAATTTAGTAATAGGTGAAAAACCATCCCTACAAAGGTGTTAATCAGAGACTTGGCTTTGTGGACACTTTTCAGAGAACAAATTTGTTAGCATAAAAATAAAGCCAGAAAATGAAGAGCTGTTTAATCACTCAATTGGATTTTTTTGCCAGCATATTTCTTTTTCTCTGCAACCCACTGCTAAATTGTGCTTCCTAGCTGTTTTTATTAAATCACTGAATCAAATCTAACTCTGATTACATCAGAAAAGGCCAGGTACCCTACACCATAACAGGGGGTTTGAAATTTTGACTTGTCTACTTAAAGATCACCAAAATCTGATAACAAGGTCAATTACGTCCCTGGTTGGGATTGAACCACCAACCTTTTGGTTAGTAGCCAGACACACTAACCGATTGCGCCACAGAGACACTTTGCAAAAAGTACATACTGACAAAGTCTAATAAGCATACATCTCGAACATTTCCTAGAAAAACTTTAAAAAGTCAATAATCTGGAGAGTTTTTGTAAAATGTTTCTTCCATCAACCAACGAAGAAACACATTGGTACTTTCCCATGATGAGTGAGTGCTTCAGCATCTCTTGCACTTACATGTGCAGCAGAGTACTGCAATGGAAGCATGCTGGGCCCATAACCCAGAGGTAGGCAGATTGAAACTATCCTTTGCTATATGCATTTTTTTTGTTAATTAAAGTAATCAAAACTGGGATTGATATTTTTGCTCTTTTATTTTTACTTGAAGTACAATAACTTTTACCATTTTAATTTGTTTGAATAGTATATTGACAGTATAGTTTTCTTTAAAAAATCCACTTAATTTTCTTTACCCTATTATTAAAAGGGTAATTGACAAAAACAAACTACATTGTCACCAGAAGAGCAATACAAAATGTACAAGTGATATATTAAAATCATCTTTCCAGCTTGAATTTCAATGATGCATTGGGGCAACGATTTTGTGAGAAACATTTTCACCCTTAAATAAAGATTTTCTTAATTCCTTACCTGTGTGCTAATTAGATATCACCTTGTTTTCACAATAAACAGACTTCCACATGAGAAAGCAGCAAGGATGCAGTGGCGTTAATGTTTCCTGGTGTCAACCTGTATTATTTCAGTAGACATTGAAATGAGGATGCATCTTGCTGCCTTTCCAATGAAGCAAATTTAATTTAGTAATAGGTGAAAAACCATCCCTACAAAGGTGTTAATCAGAGACTTGGCTTTGTGGACACTTTTCAGAGAACAAATTTGTTAGCATAAAAATAAAGCCAGAAAATGAAGAGCTGTTTAATCACTCAATTGGATTTTTTTGCCAGCATATTTCTTTTTCTCTGCAACCCACTGCTAAATTGTGCTTCCTAGCTGTTTTTATAAAATCACTGAATCAAATCTAACTCTGATTACATCAGAGAAGGCCAGGTACCCTACACCATAAGAGGGGGTTTGAAATTTTGACTTGTCTACTTAAAAATCACCAAAATCTGATAACAAGGTCAATTACGTCCCTGGGTGGGCTTGAACCACCAACCTTTTGGTTTATAGCCGTACACACTAACTGATTGCGCCACAGAGACACTTTGCAAAAGTCCATACTGACAAAGGCTAATAAGCATTCATCTAAAACGTTTCCTAGAAAAACTTTAAAAAGTCAATAATCTGGAGAGTTTTTGTAAGATGTTTCTTCCATCAACCAACGAAGAAACACATTGGTACTTTCCCATGATGAGTGAGTGCTTCAGGATCTCTTGCACTTACATGTGCAGCAGAGTACAGCAATGGAAGCATGCTGGGCCCATAACCCAGCGGTAGGCAGATTGAAACTATCCTCTGCTATATGCATTTTTTTTTTGTTAAAGTAATCCAAAACTGGGATTGATATTTTGGCTCTTTTATTTTTACTTAAAGTACAATAACTTTTACCATTTTAATTTGTTTTAATAGTATATTGACAGCATTGTTTTCTTTCAAAAATCCACTTAATTTTCTTTACCCTATTATTAAAATGGTAATTGACAAAAACAAACTACATTGTCACCAGAAGAGCAATACAAAATGTACAAGTGATATATTAAAATCATCTTTCCAGCTTGAATTTCAATGATGCATTGGGGCAACGATTTTGTGAGAAACATCTTCACCCTTAAATAAAGATTTTCTTAATTCCTTACCTGTGTGCTAATTAGATATCACCTTGTTTTCACATTAAACAGACTTCCACATGAGAAAGCAGCAAGGATACAGTGGCGTTAATGTTTCCTGGTGTCAACCTGTATTATTTCAGTAGACATTGAAATGAGGATGCATCTTGCTGCCTTTCCAATGAAGCAAGTTTAATTTAGTAATAGGTGAAAAACCATCCCTACAAAGGTGTTAATCAGAGACTTGGCTTTGTGGACACTTTTCAAAGAACAAATTTGTTAGCATAAAAATAAAGCCAGAAAATGAAGAGCTGTTTAATCACTCAATTGGATTTTTTTTGCCAGCATATTTCTTTTTCTCTGCAACCCACTGCTAAATTGTGCTTCCTAGCTTTTTTTATAAAATCACTGAATCAAATCTAATTACATCAGAGAAGGCCAGGTACCCTACACCATAACAGGGGGTTTGAAATTTTGACTTGTCTACTTAAAGATCACCAAAATCTGATAACAAGGTCAATTACATCCCTGGTTGGGATTGAACCACCAACCTTTTGGTTAGTAGCCGGACACACTAACCGATTGCGCCACAGAGACACTTTGCAAAAAGTACATACTGACAAAGTCTAATAAGCATACATCTAGAACGTTTCCTAGAAAAACTTTAAAAAGTCAATAATCTGGAGAGTTTTTGTAAGATGTTTCTTCCATCAACCAATGAAGAAACACATTGGTACTTTCCCATGATGAGTGAGTGCTTCAGGATCTCTTGCACTTACATGTGCAGCAGAGTACTGCAATGGAAGCATGCTGGGCCCATAACCCAAAGGTAGGCAGATTGAAACTATCCTTTGCTATATGCATTTTTTTTTGTTAATTTAAGTAATCAAAACTGGGATTGATATTTTTGCCCTTTTATTTTTACTTAAAGTACAATAACTTTTACCATTTTAATTTGTTTTAATAGTATATTGACAGTATAGTTTTCTTTAAAAAATCCACTTAATTTTCTTTACCCTATTATTAAAAGGGTAATTGACAAAAACAAACTACATTGTCACCAGAAGAGCAATACAAAATGTACAAGTGATATATTAAAATCATCTTTCCAGCTTGAATTTCAATGATGCATTGGGGCAACGATTTTGTGAGAAACATCTTCACCCTTAAATAAAGATTTTCTTAATTCCTTACCTGTGTGCTAATTAGATATCACCTTGTTTTCACATTAAACAGACTTCTACATGAGAAAGCAGCAAGGATGCAGTGGCGTTAATGTTTCCTGGTGTCAACCTGTATTATTTCAGTAGACATTGAAATGAGGCTGCATCTTGCTGCCTTTCCAATGAAGCAAGTTTAATTTAGTAATAGGTGAAAAACCATCCCTACAAAGGTGTTAATCAGAGACTTGGCTTTGTGGACACTTTTCAGAGAACAAATTTGTTAGCATAAAAATAAAGCCAGAAAATGAAGAGCTGTTTAATCACTCAATTGGATTTTTTTTGCCAGCATATTTCTTTTTCTCTGCAACCCACTGCTAAATTGTGCTTCCTAGCTGTTTTTATTAAATCACTGAATCAAATCTAACTCTGATTACATCAGAAAAGGCCAGGTACCCTACACCATAACAGGGGGTTTGAAATTTTGACTTGTCTACTTAAAGATCACCAAAATCTGATAACAAGGTCAATTACGTCCCTGGTTGGGATTGAACCACCAACCTTTTGGTTAGTAGCCAGACACACTAACCGATTGCGCCACAGAGACACTTTGCAAAAAGTACATACTGACAAAGTCTAATAAGCATACATCTCGAACATTTCCTAGAAAAACTTTAAAAAGTCAATAATCTGGAGAGTTTTTGTAAAATGTTTCTTCCATCAACCAACGAAGAAACACATTGGTACTTTCCCATGATGAGTGAGTGCTTCAGGATCTCTTGCACTTACATGTGCAGCAGAGTACTGCAATGGAAGCATGCTGGGCCCATAACCCAGAGGTAGGCAGATTGAAACTATCCTTTGCTATATGCATTTTTTTTGTTAATTAAAGTAATCAAAACTGGGATTGATATTTTTGCTCTTTTATTTTTACTTGAAGTACAATAACTTTTACCATTTTAATTTGTTTGAATAGTATATTGACAGTATAGTTTTCTTTAAAAAATCCACTTAATTTTCTTTACCCTATTATTAAAAGGGTAATTGACAAAAACAAACTACATTGTCACCAGAAGAGCAATACAAAATGTACAAGTGATATATTAAAATCATCTTTCCAGCTTGAATTTCAATGATGCATTGGGGCAACGATTTTGTGAGAAACATCTTCACCCTTAAATAAAGATTTTATTAATTCCTTACCTGTGTGCTAATTAGATATCACCTTGTTTTCACATTAAACAGACTTCCACATGAGAAAGCAGCAAGGATGCAGTGGCGTTAATGTTTCCTGGTGTCAACCTGTATTATTTCAGTAGAAATTGAAATGAGGATGCATCTTGCTGCCTTTCCAATGAAGCAAGTTTAATTTAGTAATAGGTGAAAAACCATCCCTACAAAGGTGTTAATCAGAGACTTGGCTTTGTGGACACTTTTCAGAGAACAAATTTGTTAGCATAAAAATAAAGCCAGAAAATGAAGAGCTGTTTAATCACTCAATTGGATTTTTTTTGCCAGCATATTTCTTTTTCTCTGCAACCCACTGCTAAATTGTGCTTCCTATCTGTTTTTATAAAATCACTGAATCAAATCTAACTCTGATTACATCAGAGAAGGCCAGGTACCCTACACCAGTGTTTCCCAACCACGGTCCTCAAGGCACACTAACAGTCCTGGTTTTAGTGATATCCAGGCTTGAACACAGGTGACTTAATTAGTAGCTCAGTTATTTTGAATTAACCATCTGTGCTGAAGCCTGGATATCACTAAAACCTGCACTGTTGGTGTGCCTTGAGGACCGCGGTTGGGAATGCCTGCCCTACACCATAACAGGGGGTTTGAAATTTTGACTTGTCTACTTAAAGATCACCAAAATCTGATAACAAGGTCAATTACGTCCCTAGGTGGGATTGAACCACCAACCTTTTGGTTAGTAGCCAGACACACTAACCGATTGCGCCACAGAGACACTTTGCAAAAAGTACATACTGACAAAGGCTAATAAGCATACATCTAGAACGTTTCCTAGAAAAACTTTAAAAAGTCAATAATCTGGAGAGTTTTTGTAAGATGTTTCTTCCATCAACCAACGAAGAAACACATTGGTACTTTCCCATGATGAGTGAGTGCTTCAGGATCTCTTGCACTTACATGTGCAGCAGAGTACTGCAATGGAAGCATGCTGGGCCCATAACCCAGAGGTAGGCAGATTGAAACTATCCTTTGCTATATGCATTTTTTTTTTGTTAATTTAAGTAATCAAAACTGGGATTGATATTTTTGCTCTTTTATTTTTACTTAAAGTACAATAACTTTTACCATTTTAATTTGTTTTAATAGTATATTGACAGTATAGTTTTCTTTAAAAAATCCACTTAATTTTCTTTACCCTATTATTAAAATGGTAATTGACAAAAACAAACTACATTGTCACCAGAAGAGCAATACAAAATGTACAAGTGATATATTAAAATCATCTTTCCAGCTTGAATTTCAATGATGCATTGGGGCAACGATTTTGTGAGAAACATTTTCACCCTTAAATAAAGATTTTCTTAATTCCTTACCTGTGTGCTAATTAGATATCACCTTGTTTTCACATTAAACAGACTTCCACATGAGAAAGCAGCAAGGATGCAGTGGCGTTAATGTTTCCTGGTGTCAACCTGTATTATTTCAGTAGACATTGAAATGAGGATGCATCTTGCTGCCTTTCCAATGAAGCAAGTTTAATTTAGTAATAGGTTAAAAACCATCCTTACAAAGGTGTTAATCAGAGACTTGGCTTTGTGGACACTTTTCAGAGAACAAATTTGTTAGCATAAAAATAAAGCCAGAAAATTAAGAGCTGTTTAATCACTCAATTGGATTTTTTTTGCCAGCATATTTCTTTTTCTCTGCAACCCACTGCTAAATTGTGCTTCCTAGCTGTTTTTATAAAATCACTGAATCAAATCTAACTCTGATTACATCAGAGAAGGCCAGGTACCCTACACCATAACAGGGGGTTTGAAATTTTGACTTGTCTACTTAAAGATCACCAAAATCTGATAACAAGGTCAATTACATCCCTGGGTGGGATTGAACCACCAACCTTTTGGTTAATAGCCGGACATACTAACCGATTGCGCCACAGAGACACTTTGCAAAACGTACGTACTGACAAAGTCTAATAAGCATACATCTAGAACGTTTCCTAGGAAAACTTTAAAA
Organism: Pseudophryne corroboree; assembly: GCF_028390025.1. Classification (NCBI taxonomy): domain Eukaryota; kingdom Metazoa; phylum Chordata; class Amphibia; order Anura; family Myobatrachidae; genus Pseudophryne; species Pseudophryne corroboree. Next base: position 136,879,010 of record NC_086446.1, read on the forward strand.
AGTCAATAATCTGGAGAGTTTTTGTAAGATGTTTCTTCCATCAACCAATGAAGAAACACATTGGTACTTTCATATGATGAGTGAGTGCTTTAGGATCTCTTGCACTTACATGTGCAGCAGAGTACTGCAATGGAAGCATGCTGGGCCCATAACCCAGAGGTAGGCAGATTAAAACTATCCTCTGCTATATGCATTTTTTTTTGTTAAAGTAATCCAAAACTGGGATTGATATTTTTGCTCTTTTATTTTTCATTAAAGTACAATAACTTTTACCATTTTAATTTGTTTTAATAGTATATTGAAAGTATTGTTTTCTTTTAAAAATCCACTTAATTTTCATTGGTTGATGGAAGAAACATCTTACAAAAACTCTCCAGATTATTGACTTTTTAAAGTTTTTCTAGGAAACGTTCTAGATGTATGCTTATTAGACTTTGTCAGTATGTACTTTTTGCAAAGTGTCTCTGTTGCGCAATCGGTTAGTGTTTCCAGCTACTAACCAAAAGGTTGGTGGTTCAATCCCAACCAGGGACGTAATTGACCTTGTTATCAGATTTTGGTGATCTTTAAGTAGACAAGTCAAAATTTCAAACCCCCTGTTATGGTGTAGGGTACCTGGCCTTCTCTGATGTAATCAGAGTTAGATTTGATTCAGTGATTTTATAAAAACAGCTAGGAAGCACAATTTAGCAGTGGGTTGCAGAGAAAAAGAAATATGCTGGCAAAAAAAATCCAATTGAGTGATTAAACAGCTCTTCATTTTCTGGCTTTATTTTTATGCTAACAAATTTGTTCTTTGAAAAGTGTCCACAAAGCCAAGTCTCTGATTAACACCTTTGTAGGGATGGTTTTTCACCTATTACTAAATTAAACTTGCTTCATTGGAAAGGCAGCAAGATGCATCCTCATTTCAATGTCTACTGAAATAATACAGGTTGACACCAGGAAACATTAACGCCACTGTATCCTTGCTGCTTTCTCATGTGGAAGTCTGTTTAATGTGAAAACAAGGTGATATCTAATTAGCACACAGGTAAGGAATTAAGAAAATCTTTATTTAAGGGTGAAGATGTTTCTCACAAAATCGTTGCCCCAATGCATCATTGAAATTCAAGCTGGAAAGATGATTTTAATATATCACTTGTACATTTTGTATTGATCTTCTGGTGACAATGTAGTTTGTTTTTGTCTATTACCATTTTAATAATAGGGTAAAGAAAATTAAGTGGATTTTTGAAAGAAAACAATACTGTCAATATACTATTAAAACAAATTAAAATGGTAAAAGTTATTGTACTTTAAGTAAAAATAAAAGAGCCAAAATATCAATCCCAGTTTTGGATTACTTTAATTAACAAAAAAAAATGCCTATAGCAGAGGATAGTTTCAATCTGCCTACCGCTGGGTTATGGGCCCAACATGCTTCCATTGCTGTACTCTGCTGCACATGTAAGTGCAAGAGATCCTGAAGCACTCACTCATCATGGGAAAGTACCAATGTGTTTCTTCGTTGGTTGATGGAAGAAACATCTTACAAAAACTCTCCAGATTATTGACTTTTTAAAGTTTTTCTAGGAAATGTTTTAGATGAATGCTTATTAGCCTTTGTCAGTATGGACTTTTGCAAAGTGTCTCTGTGGCGCAATCAGTTAGTGTGCACGGCTATTAACCAAAAGGTTGGTGGTTCAATCCCACCCAGGGACGTAATTGACCTTGTTATCAGATTTTGGTGATCTTTAAGTAGACAAGTCAAAATTTCAAACCCCCTGTTTTGGTGTAGGGTACCTGGCCTTCTCTGATGTGGTTAGATTTGATTCAGTGATTTTATAAAAACAGCTAGGAAGCACAATTTAGCAGTGGGTTGCAGAGAAAAAGAAATATGCTGGCAAAAAAATCCAATTGAGTGATTAAACAGCTCTTCATTTTCTGGCTTTATTTTTATGCTAACAAATTTGTTCTCTGAAAAGTGTCCACAAAGCCAAGTCTCTGATTAACACCTTTGTAAGGATGGTTTTTCACCTATTACTAAATTAAACTTGCTTCATTGGAAAGGCAACAAGATGCATCCTCATTTCAATGTCTACTGAAATAATACAGGTTGACACCAGGAAACATTAACGCCACTGCATCCTTGCTGCTTTCTCATGTGGAAGTCTGTTTAATGTGAAAACAAGGTGATATCTAATTAGCACACAGGTAAGGAATTAAGAAAATCTTTATTTAAGGGTGAAAATGTTTCTCACAAAATCGTTGCCCCAATGCATCATTGAAATTCAAGCTGGAAAGATGATTTTAATATATCACTTGTACATTTTGTATTGCTCTTCTGGTGACAATGTAGTTTGTTTTTGTCAATTACCATTTTAATAATAGGGTAAAGAAAATTAAGTGGATTTTTAAAAGAAAACAATACTTTCAATATACTATTAAAACAAATTAAAATGGTAAAAGTTATTGTACTTTAATGAAAAATAAAATAGCAAAAATATCAATCCCAGTTTTGGATTACTTTAATTAACAAAAAAAATGCATATAGCAGAGGATAGTTTTAATCTGCCTACCTCTGGGTTATGGACCCAGCATGCTTCCATTGCAGTACTCTGCTGCACATGTAAGTGCAAAAGATCCTGAAGCACTCACTCATCATGGGAAAGTACCAATGTATTTCTTCATTGGTTGATGGAAGAAACATATTACAAAAACTCTCCAGATTATTGACTTTTTAAAGTTTTTCTAGGAAATGTTCTAGATGTATGCTTATTAGACTTTGTCAGTATGTACTTTTTGCAAAGTGTCTCTGTGGCGCAATCGGTTAGTGTGTCCGGCTACTAACCAAAAGGTTGGTGGGTCAATCCCAACCAGGGACGTAATTGACCTTATCAGATTTTGGTGATTTTTAAGTAGACAAGTCAAAATTTCAAACCCCCTGTTATGGTGTAGGGTACCTGGCCTTCTCTGATGTAATCATAGTTAGATTTGATTCAGTGATTTTATAAAAACAGCTAGGAAGCACAATTTAGCAGTGGGTTGCAGAGAAAAAGAAATATGCTGGCAAAAAAATCCAATTGAGTGATTAAACAGCTCTTCATTTTCTGGCTTTATTTTTATGCTAACAAATTTGTTCTCTGAAAAGTGTCCACAAAGCCAAGTCTCTGATTAACACCTTTGTAAGGATGGTTTTTCACCTATTACTAAATTAAACTTGCTTCATTGGAAAGGCAGCAAGATGCATCCTCATTTCAATGTCTACTGAAATAATACAGGTTGACACCAGGAAACATTAACGCCACTGCATCCTTGCTGCTTTCTCATGTGGAAGTCTGTTTAATGTGAAAACAAGGTGATATCTAATTAGCACACAGGTAAGGAATTAAGAAAATCTTTATTTAAGGGTGAAAATGTTTCTCACAAAATCGTTGCCCCAATGCATCATTGAAATTCAAGCTGGAAAGATGATTTTAATATATCACTTGTACATTTTGTATTGCTCTTCTGGTGACAATGTAGTTTGTTTTTGTCAATTACCATTTTAATAATAGGGTAAAGAAAATTAAGTGGATTTTTTAAAGAAAACTATACTGTCAATATACTATTAAAACAAATTAAAATGGTAAAAGTTATTGTACTTTAAGTAAAAATAAAAGAGCAAAAATATCAATCCCAGTTTTGGATTACTTTAACAAAAAAAAATGCATATAGCAGAGGATAGTTTCAATCTGCCTACCGCTGGGTTATGAGCCCAGCATGCTTCCATTGCTGTACTCTGCTGCACATGTAAGTGCAAGAGATCCTGAAGCACTCACTCATCATGGGAAAGTACCAATGTGTTTCTTCGTTGGTTGATGGAAGAAACATCCTACAAAAACTCTCCAGATTATTGACTTTTTAAAGTTTTTCTAGGAAACGTTTTAGATGAATGCTTATTAGCCTTTGTCAGTATGTAATTTTGCAAAGTGTCTCTGTGGCGCAATCAGTTAGTGTGTACGGCTATTAACCAAAAGGTTGGTGGTTCAATCCCACCAAGGGACGTAATTGACCTTGTTATCAGATTTTGGTGATCTTTAAGTAGACAAGTCAAAATTTCAAACCCCCTCTTATGGTGTAGGGTACCTGGCCTTCTCTGATGTAATCAGAGTTAGATTTGATTCAGTGATTTTATAAAAACAGCTAGGAAGCACAATTTAGCAGTGGGTTGCAGAGAAAAAGAAATATGCTGGCAAAGAAATCCAATTGAGTGATTAAACAGCTCTTAATTTTCTGGCTTTATTTTTATGCTAACAAATTTGTTCTCTGAAAAGTGTCCACAAAGCCAAGTCTCTGATTAACACCTTTGTAGGGATGGTTTTTCACCTATTACTAAATTAAATTTGCTTCATTGGAAAGGCAGCAAGATGCATCCTCATTTCAATGTCTACTGAAATAATACGGGTTGACACCAGGAAACATTAACGCCACTGCATCCTTGCTGCTTTCTCATGTGGAAGTCTGTTTAATGTGAAAACAAGGTGATATCTAATTAGCACACAGGTAAGGAATTAAGAAAATCTTTATTTAAGGATGAAGATGTTTCTCACAAAATCGTTGCCCCAATGCATCATTGAAATTCAAGCTGGAAAGATGATTTTAATATATCACTTGTACATTTTGTATTGCTCTTCTGGTGACAATGTAGTTTTTTTTTGTCAATTACCCTTTTAATAATAGGGTAAAGAAAATTAAGTGGATTTTTTAAAGAAAACTATACTGTCAATATACTATTAAAACAAATTAAAATGGTAAAAGTTATTGTACTTTAAGTAAAAATAAAAGAGCCAACATATCAATCCCAGTTTTGGATTACTTTAATTAACAAAAAAAATGCATATAGCAGAGGATAGTTTTAATCTGCCTACCTCTGGGTTATGGGCCCAGCATGCTTCCATTGCAGTACTCTGCTGCACATGTAAGTGCAAGAGATCCTGAAGCACTCACTCATCATGGGAAAGTACCAATGTGTTTCTTCGTTGGTGGATGGAAGAAACATCTTACAAAAACTCTCCAGATTATTGACTTTTTAAAGTTTTTCTAGGAAACGTTTTAGATGAATGCTTATTAGCCTTTGTCAGTATGGACTTTTGTAAAGTGTCTCTGTGGCGCAATCAGTTAGTGTACACGGCTATTAACCAAAAGGTTGGTGGTTCAATCCCACCCAGGGACGTAATTGACCTTGTTATCAGATTTTGGTGATCTTTAAGTAGACAAGTCAAAATTTCAAACCCCCTGTTCTGGTGTAGGGTACCTGGCCTTCTCTGATGTAATCAGAGTTAGATTTGATTCAGTGATTTTATAAAAACAGTTAGGAAGCACAATTTAGCAGTGGGTTGCAGAGAAAAAGAAATATGCTGGCAAAAAAAATCCAATTGAGTGATTAAACAGCTCTTAATTTTCTGGCTTTATTTTTATGCTAACAAATTTGTTCTCTGAAAAGTGTCCACAAAGCCAAGTCTCTGATTAACACCTTTGTAAGGATGGTTTTTAACCTATTACTAAATTAAACTTGCTTCATTGGAAAGGCAGCAAGATGCATCCTCATTTCAATGTCTACTGAAATAGAAAAATGCAAAGGTACAAGACAGCTTTTCCTTGCCAATATCTCTCTTTTGCAAAGAGCTGCGCATAGCCCTGAATTTTCCAATGCGCAGCTCTTTGCAAAAGAGAGATATTGGCAAGGAAAAGCTGTCTTGTACCTTTGCACCTCGTTTGGGAGAAAAATGCAAAGGTACAAGACAGCTTTTCCTTGCCAATATCTCTCTTTTGCAAAGAGCTGCGCATTGGAAAATTTAGGGCTATGCCGTGTAGATGATGGCCTAACAGGAGGCTTTAAAATTTTCTTTCTAGTGTCCTTCGTTTGGGAGAAAAGTGCAAAGGTACAAGACAGCTTTTCCTTGCCAATATCTCTCTTTTGCAAAGAGCTGCGCATTGGAAAATTCAGGGCTATGCCGTGTAGATGATGGCCTAACAGGAGGCTTTAAAATTTTCTTTCTAGTGTCCTTCGTTTGGGAGAAAAATGCAAAGGTACAAGACAGCTTTTCCTTGCCAATATCTCTCTTTTGCAAAGAGCTGCGCATTGGAAAATTCAGGGCTATGCCGTGTAGATGATGGCCTAACAGGAGGCTTTAAAATTTTCTTTCTAGTGTCCTTCGTTTGGGAGAAAAATGCAAAGGTACAAGACAGCTTTTCCTTGCCAATATCTCTCTTTTGCAAAGAGCTGCGCATTGGAAAATTCAGGGCTATGCCGTGTAGATGATGGCCTAACAGGAGGCTTTAAAATTTTCTTTCTCGTGTCCTTCGTTTGCGAGAAAAATGCAAAGGTACAAGACAGCTTTTCCTTGCCAATATCTCTCTTTTGCAAAGAGCTACGCATTGGAAAATTCAGGGCTATACCGTGTAGATATAGCACTAACAGGAGGCTTTAAAATTTTCATTCTAGTGTCCTTCGTTTGGGAGAAAAATCCAATGGTACAAGACAGCTTTTCCTTGCCAATATCTCTCTTTTGCAAAGAGCTGCGCATTGGAAAATTCAGGGCTATGCCGTGTAGATGATGGCCTAACAGGAGGCTTTAAAATTTTCTTTCTAGTGTCCTTCGTTTGGGAGAAAAATGCAAAGGTACAAGACAGCTTTTCCTTGCCAATATCTCTCTTTTGCAAAGAGCTGCGCATTGGAAAATTCAGGGCTATGCCGTGTAGATGATGGCCTAACAGGAGGCTTTAAAATTTTCTTTCTAGTGTCCTTCGTTTGGGAGAAAAATGCAAAGGTACAAGACAGCTTTTCCTTGCCAATATCTCTCTTTTGCAAAGAGCTGCGCATTGGAAAATTCAGGGCTATGCCGTGTAGATGATGGCCTAACAGGAGGCTTTAAAACTTTCTTTCTAGTGTCCTTCGTTTGGAAGAAAAATGCAAAGGTACAAGACAGCTTTTCCTTGCCAATATCTCTCTTTTGCAAAGAGCTGCGCATTGGAAAATTCAGGGCTATGCCGTGTAGATTATGGCCTAACAGGAGGCTTTAAAATTTTCTTTCTAGTGTCCTTCGTTTGGGAGAAAAATGCAAAGGTACAAGACAGCTTTTCCTTGCCAATATCTCTCTTTTGCAAAGAGCTGCGCATTGGAAAATTCAGGGCTATGCCGTGTAGATGATGGCCTAACAGGAGGCTTTAAAATTTTCTTTCTAGTGTCCTTCGTTTGCTAGAAAAATGCAAAGGTACAAGACAGCTTTTCCTTGCCAATATCTCTCTTTTGCAAAGAGCTACGCATTGGAAAATTCAGGGCTATACCGTGTAGATATAGCACTAACAGAAGGCTTTAAAATTTTCTTTCTAGTGTCCTTCGTTTGGGAGAAAAATCCAATGGTACAAGACAGCTTTTCCTTGCCAATATCTCTCTTTTGCAAAGAGCTGCGCATTGGAAAATTCAGGGCTATGCCGTGTAGATGATGGCCTAACAGGAGGCTTTAAAATTTTCTTTCTAGTGTCCTTCGTTTGGAAGAAAAATGCAAAGGTACAAGACAGCTTTTCCTTGCCAATATCTCTCTTTTGCAAAGAGCTGCGCATTGGAAAATTCAGGGCTATGCCGTGTAGATGATGGCCTAACAGGAGGCTTTAAAATTTTCTTTCTAGTGTCCTTCGTTTGGGAGAAAAATGCAAAGGTACAAGACAGCTTTTCCTTGCCAATATCTCTCTTTTGCAAAGAGCTGCGCATTGGAAAATTCAGGGCTATGCCGTGTAGATGATGGCCTAACAGGAGGCTTTAAAATTTTCTTTCTAGTGTCCTTCGTTTGGGAGAAAAATGCAAAGGTACAAGACAGCTTTTCCTTGCCAATATCTCTCTTTTGCAAAGAGCTGCGCATTGGAAAATTCAGGGCTATGCCGTGTAGATGATGGCCTAACAGGAGGCTTTAAAATTTTCTTTCTAGTGTCCTTCGTTTGGGAGAAAAATGCAAAGGTACAAGACAGCTTTTCCTTGCCAATATCTCTCTTTTGCAAAGAGCTGCGCATTGGAAAATTCAGGGCTATGCCGTGTAGATGATGGCCTAACAGGAGGCTTTAAAACTTTCTTTCTAGTGTCCTTCGTTTGGAAGAAAAATGCAAAGGTACAAGACAGCTTTTCCTTGCCAATATCTCTCTTTTGCAAAGAGCTGCGCATTGGAAAATTCAGGGCTATGCCGTGTAGATGATGGCCTAACAGGAGGCTTTAAAATTTTCTTTCTAGTGTCCTTCGTTTGGGAGAAAAATGCAAAGGTACAAGACAGCTTTTCCTTGCCAATATCTCTCTTTTGCAAAGAGCTGCGCATTGGAAAATTCAGGGCTATGCCGTGTAGATGATGGCCTAACAGGAGGCTTTAAAATTTTCTTTCTAGTGTCCTTCGTTTGCGAGAAAAATGCAAAGGTACAAGACAGCTTTTCCTTGCCAATATCTCTCTTTTGCAAAGAGCTACGCATTGGAAAATTCAGGGCTATACCGTGTAGATATAGCACTAACAGGAGGCTTTAAAATTTTCATTCTAGTGTCCTTCGTTTGGGAGAAAAATCCAATGGTACAAGACAGCTTTTCCTTGCCAATATCTCTCTTTTGCAAAGAGCTGCGCATTGGAAAATTCAGGGCTATGCCGTGTAGATGATGGCCTAACAGGAGGCTTTAAAATTTTCTTTCTAGTGTCCTTCTTTTGGGAGAAAAATGCAAAGGTACAAGACAGCATTTCCTTGCCAATATCTCTCTTTTGCAAAGAGCTGCGCATTGGAAAATTCAGGGCTATGCCGTGTAGATGATGGCCTAACAGGAGGCTTTAAAATTTTCTTTCTAGTGTCCTTCGTTTGGGAGAAAAATGCAAAGGTACAAGACAGCTTTTCCTTGCCAATATCTCTCTTTTGCAAAGAGCTGCGCATTGGAAAATTCAGGGCTATGCCGTGTAGATGATGGCCTAACAGGAGGCTTTAAAATTTTCTTTCTAGTGTCCTTCGTTTGGGAGAAAAATGCAAAGGTACAAGACAGCTTTTCCTTGCCAATATCTCTCTTTTGCAAAGAGCTGCGCATTGGAAAATTCAGGGCTATGCCGTGTAGATGATGGCCTAACAGGAGGCTTTAAAATTTTCTTTCTAGTGTCCTTCGTTTGGGAGAAAAATGCAAAGGTACAAGACAGCTTTTCCTTGCCAATATCTCTCTTTTGCAAAGAGCTACGCATTGGAAAATTCAGGGCTATACCGTGTAGATATAGCACTAACAGGAGGCTTTAAAATTTTCATTCTAGTGTCCTTCGTTTGGGAGAAAAATGCAAAGGTACAAGACAGCTTTTCCTTGCCAATATCTTTCTTTTGCAAAGAGCTGCGCATTGGAAAATTCAGGGCTATGCCGTGTAGATGATGGCCTAACAGGAGGCTTTAACATTTTCTTTCTAGTGTCCTTCGTTTGGAAGAAAAATGCAAAGGTACTAGACAGCTTTTCCTTGCCAATATCTCTCTTTTGCAAAGAGCTGCGCATTGGAAAATTCAGGGCTATGCCGTGTAGATGATGGCCTAACAGGAGGCTTTAAAATTTTCTTTCTAGTGTCCTTCGTTTGGGAGAAAAATGCAAAGGTACAAGACAGCTTTTCCTTGCCAATATCTCTCTTTTGCAAAGAGCTGCGCATTGGAAAATTCAGGGCTATGCCGTGTAGATGATGGCCTAACAGGAGGCTTTAAAATTTTCTTTCTAGTGTCCTTCGTTTGGGAGAAAAATGCAAAGGTACAAGACAGCTTTTCCTTGCCAATATCTCTCTTTTGCAAAGAGCTGCGCATTGGAAAATTCAGGGCTATGCCGTGTAGATGATGGCCTAACAGGAGGCTTTAAAACTTTCTTTCTAGTGTCCTTCGTTTGGGAGAAAAATGCAAAGGTACAAGACAGCTTTTCCTTGCCAATATCTCTCTTTTGCAAAGAGCTGCGCATTGGAAAATTCAGGGCTATGCCGTGTAGATGATGGCCTAACAGGAGGCTTTAAAATTTTCTTTCTAGTGTCCTTCGTTTGGGAGAAAAATGCAAAGGTACAAGACAGCTTTTCCTTGCCAATATCTCTCTTTTGCAAAGAGCTGCGCATTGGAAAATTCAGGGCTATGCCGTGTAGATGATGGCCTAACAGGAGGCTTTAAAATTTTCTTTCTAGTGTCCTTCGTTTGGGAGAAAAATGCAAAGGTACAAGACAGCTTTTCCTTGCCAATATCTCTCTTTTGCAAAGAGCTGCGCATTGGAAAATTCAGGGCTATGCCGTGTAGATGATGGCCTAACAGGAGGCTTTAAAATTTTCTTTCTAGTGTCCTTCGTTTGCGAGAAAAATGCAAAGGTACAAGACAGCTTTTCCTTGCCAATATCTCTCTTTTGCAAAGAGCTACGCATTGGAAAATTCAGGGCTATACCGTGTAGATATAGCACTAACAGGAGGCTTTAAAATTTTCATTCTAGTGTCCTTCGTTTGGGAGAAAAATCCAATGGTACAAGACAGCTTTTCCTTGCCAATATCTCTCTTTTGCAAAGAGCTGCGCATTGGAAAATTCAGGGCTATGCCGTGTAGATGATGGCCTAACAGGAGGCTTTATAATTTTCTTTCTAGTGTCCTTCGTTTGGGAGAAAAATGCAAAGGTACAAGACAGCTTTTCCTTGCCAATATCTCTCTTTTGCAAAGAGCTGCGCATTGGAAAATTCAGGGCTATGCCGTGTAGATGATGGCCTAACAGGAGGCTTTAAAATTTTCTTTCTAGTGTCCTTCGTTTGGGAGAAAAATGCAAAGGTACAAGACAGCTTTTCCTTGCCAATATCTCTCTTTTGCAAAGAGCTGCGCATTGGAAAATTCAGGGCTATGCCGTGTAGATGATGGCCTAACAGGAGGCTTTAAAATTTTCTTTCTAGTGTCCTTCGTTTGGGAGAAAAATGCAAAGGTACAAGACAGCTTTTCCTTGCCAATATCTCTCTTTTGCAAAGAGCTACGCATTGGAAAATTCAGGGCTATACCGTGTAGATATAGCACTAACAGGAGGCTTTAAAATTTTCATTCTAGTGTCCTTCGTTTGGGAGAAAAATGCAAAGGTACAAGACAGCTTTTCCTTGCCAATATCTTTCTTTTGCAAAGAGCTGCGCATTGGAAAATTCAGGGCTATGCCGTGTAGATGATGGCCTAACAGGAGGCTTTAACATTTTCTTTCTAGTGTCCTTCGTTTGGAAGAAAAATGCAAAGGTACTAGACAGCTTTTCCTTGCCAATATCTCTCTTTTGCAAAGAGCTGCGCATTGGAAAATTCAGGGCTATGCCGTGTAGATGATGGCCTAACAGGAGGCTTTAAAATTTTCTTTCTAGTGTCCTTCGTTTGGGAGAAAAATGCAAAGGTACAAGACAGCTTTTCCTTGCCAATATCTCTCTTTTGCAAAGAGCTGCGCATTGGAAAATTCAGGGCTATGCCGTGTAGATGATGGCCTAACAGGAGGCTTTAAAATTTTCTTTCTAGTGTCCTTCGTTTGGGAGAAAAATGCAAAGGTACAAGACAGCTTTTCCTTGCCAATATCTCTCTTTTGCAAAGAGCTGCGCATTGGAAAATTCAGGGCTATGCCGTGTAGATGATGGCCTAACAGGAGGCTTTAAAACTTTCTTTCTAGTGTCCTTCGTTTGGGAGAAAAATGCAAAGGTACAAGACAGCTTTTCCTTGCCAATATCTCTCTTTTGCAAAGAGCTGCGCATTGGAAAATTCAGGGCTATGCCGTGTAGATGATGGCCTAACAGGAGGCTTTAAAATTTTCTTTCTAGTGTCCTTCGTTTGGGAGAAAAATGCAAAGGTACAAGACAGCTTTTCCTTGCCAATATCTCTCTTTTGCAAAGAGCTGCGCATTGGAAAATTCAGGGCTATGCCGTGTAGATGATGGCCTAACAGGAGGCTTTAAAATTTTCTTTCTAGTGTCCTTCGTTTGGGAGAAAAATGCAAAGGTACAAGACAGCTTTTCCTTGCTAATATCTCTCTTTTGCAAAGAGCTGCGCATTGGAAAATTCAGGGCTATGCCGTGTAGATGATGGCCTAACAGGAGGCTTTAAAATTTTCTTTCTAGTGTCCTTCGTTTGCGAGAAAAATGCAAAGGTACAAGACAGCTTTTCCTTGCCAATATCTCTCTTTTGCAAAGAGCTACGCATTGGAAAATTCAGGGCTATACCGTGTAGATATAGCACTAACAGGAGGCTTTAAAATTTTCATTCTAGTGTCCTTCGTTTGGGAGAAAAATCCAATGGTACAAGACAGCTTTTCCTTGCCAATATCTCTCTTTTGCAAAGAGCTGCGCATTGGAAAATTCAGGGCTATGCCGTGTAGATGATGGCCTAACAGGAGGCTTTATAATTTTCTTTCTAGTGTCCTTCGTTTGGGAGAAAAATGCAAAGGTACAAGACAGCTTTTCCTTGCCAATATCTCTCTTTTGCAAAGAGCTGCGCATTGGAAAATTCAGGGCTATGCCGTGTAGATGATGGCCTAACAGGAGGCTTTAAAATTTTCTTTCTAGTGTCCTTCGTTTGGGAGAAAAATGCAAAGGTACAAGACAGCTTTTCCTTGCCAATATCTCTCTTTTGCAAAGAGCTGCGCATTGGAAAATTCAGGGCTATGCCGTGTAGATGATGGCCTAACAGGAGGCTTTAAAATTTTCTTTCTAGTGTCCTTCGTTTGGGAGAAAAATGCAAAGGTACAAGACAGCTTTTCCTTGCCAATATCTCTCTTTTGCAAAGAGCTACGCATTGGAAAATTCAGGGCTATACCGTGTAGATATAGCACTAACAGGAGGCTTTAAAATTTTCATTCTAGTGTCCTTCGTTTGGGAGAAAAATGCAAAGGTACAAGACAGCTTTTCCTTGCCAATATCTTTCTTTTGCAAAGAGCTGCGCATTGGAAAATTCAGGGCTATGCCGTGTAGATGATGGCCTAACAGGAGGCTTTAACATTTTCTTTCTAGTGTCCTTCGTTTGGAAGAAAAATGCAAAGGTACTAGACAGCTTTTCCTTGCCAATATCTCTCTTTTGCAAAGAGCTGCGCATTGGAAAATTCAGGGCTATGCCGTGTAGATGATGGCCTAACAGGAGGCTTTAAAATTTTCTTTCTAGTGTCCTTCGTTTGGGAGAAAAATGCAAAGGTACAAGACAGCTTTTCCTTGCCAATATCTCTCTTTTGCAAAGAGCTGCGCATTGGAAAATTCAGGGCTATGCCGTGTAGATGATGGCCTAACAGGAGGCTTTAAAATTTTCTTTCTAGTGTCCTTCGTTTGGGAGAAAAATGCAAAGGTACAAGACAGCTTTTCCTTGCCAATATCTCTCTTTTGCAAAGAGCTGCGCATTGGAAAATTCAGGGCTATGCCGTGTAGATGATGGCCTAACAGGAGGCTTTAAAACTTTCTTTCTAGTGTCCTTCGTTTGGAAGAAAAATGCAAAGGTACAAGACAGCTTTTCCTTGCCAATATCTCTCTTTTGCAAAGAGCTGCGCATTGGAAAATTCAGGGCTATGCCGTGTAGATGATGGCCTAACAGGAGGCTTTAAAATTTTCTTTCTAGTGTCCTTCGTTTGGGAGAAAAATGCAAAGGTACAAGACAGCTTTTGCTTGCCAATATCTCTCTTTTGCAAAGAGCTGCGCATTGGAAAATTCAGGGCTATGCCGTGTAGATGATGGCCTAACAGGAGGCTTTAAAATTTTCTTTCTGATGTCCTTCGTTTGCGAGAAAAATGCAAAGGTACAAGACAGCTTTTCCTTGCCAATATCTCTCTTTTGCAAAGAGCTACGCATTGGAAAATTCAGGGCTATACCGTGTAGATATAGCACTAACAGGAGGCTTTAAAATTTTCATTCTAGTGTCCTTCGTTTGGGAGAAAAATCCAATGGTACAAGACAGCTTTTCCTTGCCAATATCTCTCTTTTGCAAAGAGCTGCGCATTGGAAAATTCAGGGCTATGCCGTGTAGATGATGGCCTAACAGGAGGCTTTAAAATTTTCTTTCTAGTGTCCTTCGTTTGGGAGAAAAATGCAAAGGTACAAGACAGCTTTTCCTTGCCAATATCTCTCTTTTGCAAAGAGCTGCGCATTGGAAAATTCAGGGCTATGCCGTGTAGATGATGGCCTAACAGGAGGCTTTAAAATTTTCTTTCTAGTGTCCTTCGTTTGGGAGAAAAATGCAAAGGTACAAGACAGCTTTTCCTTGCCAATATCTCTCTTTTGCAAAGAGCTGCGCATTGGAAAATTCAGGGCTATGCCGTGTAGATGATGGCCTAACAGGAGGCTTTAAAATTTTCTTTCTAGTGTCCTTCGTTTGGGAGAAAAATGCAAAGGTACAAGACAGCTTTTCCTTGCCAATATCTCTCTTTTGCAAAGAGCTGCGCATTGGAAAATTCAGGGCTATGCCGTGTAGATGATGGCCTAACAGGAGGCTTTAAAATTTTCTTTCTAGTGTCCTTCGTTTGGGAGAAAAATGCAAAGGTACAAGACAGCTTTTCCTTGCCAATATCTCTCTTTTACAAAGAGCTACGCATTGGAAAATTCAGGGCTATACCGTGTAGATATAGCACTAACAGGAGGCTTTAAAATTTTCATTCTAGTGTCCTTCGTTTGGGAGAAAAATCCAATGGTACTAGACAGCTTTTCCTTGCCAATATCTCTCTTTTGCAAAGAGCTGCGCATTGGAAAATTCAGGGCTATGCCGTGTAGATGATGGCCTAACAGGAGGCTTTAAAATTTTCTTTCTAGTGTCCTTCGTTTGGGAGAAAAATGCAAAGGTACAAGACAGCTTTTCCTTGCCAATATCTCTCTTTTGCAAAGAGCTGCGCATTGGAAAATTCAGGGCTATGCCGTGTAGATGATGGCCTAACAGGAGGCTTTAAAATTTTCTTTCTAGTGTCCTTCGTTTGGGAGAAAAATGCAAAGGTACAAGACAGCTTTTCCTTGCCAATATCTCTCTTTTGCAAAGAGCTGCGCATTGGAAAATTCAGGGCTATGCCGTGTAGATGATGGCCTAACAGGAGGCTTTAAAATTTTCTTTCTAGTGTCCTTCGTTTGGGAGAAAAATGCAAAGGTACAAGACAGCTTTTCCTTGCCAATATCTCTCTTTTGCAAAGAGCTGCGCATTGGAAAATTCAGGGCTATGCCGTGTAGATGATGGCCTAACAGGAGGCTTTAAAATTTTCTTTCTAGTGTCCTTCGTTTGGGAGAAAAATGCAAAGGTACAAGACAGCTTTTCCTTGCCAATATCTCTCTTTTGCAAAGAGCTGCGCATTGGAAAATTCAGGGCTATGCCGTGTAGATGATGGCCTAACAGGAGGCTTTAAAACTTTCTTTCTAGTGTCCTTCGTTTGGGAGAAAAATGCAAAGGTACAAGACAGCTTTTCCTTGCCAATATCTCTCTTTTGCAAAGAGCTGCGCATTGGAAAATTCAGGGCTATGCCGTGTAGATGATGGCCTAACAGGAGGCTTTAAAATTTTCTTTCTAGTGTCCTTCGTTTGGGAGAAAAATGCAAAGGTACAAGACAGCTTTTCCTTGCCAATATCTCTCTTTTGCAAAGAGCTGCGCATTGGAAAATTCAGGGCTATGCCGTGTAGATGATGGCCTAACAGGAGGCTTTAAAATTTTCTTTCTAGTGTCCTTCGTTTGGGAGAAAAATGCAAAGGTACAAGACAGCTTTTCCTTGCCAATATCTCTCTTTTGCAAAGAGCTGCGCATTGGAAAATTCAGGGCTATGCCGTGTAGATGATGGCCTAACAGGAGGCTTTAAAATTTTCTTTCTAGTGTCCTTCGTTTGGGAGAAAAATGCAAAGGTACAAGACAGCTTTTCCTTGCCAATATCTCTCTTTTGCAAAGAGCTGCGCATTGGAAAATTCAGGGCTATGCCGTGTAGATGATGGCCTAACAGGAGGCTTTAAAATTTTCTTTCTAGTGTCCTTCGTTTGCGAGAAAAATGCAAAGGTACAAGACAGCTTTTCCTTGCCAATATCTCTCTTTTGCAAAGAGCTACGCATTGGAAAATTCAGGGCTATACCGTGTAGATATAGCACTAACAGGAGGCTTTAAAATTTTCATTCTAGTGTCCTTCGTTTGGGAGAAAAATCCAATGGTACAAGACAGCTTTTCCTTGCCAATATCTCTCTTTTGCAAAGAGCTGCGCATTGGAAAATTCAGGGCTATGCCGTGTAGATGATGGCCTAACAGGAGGCTTTAAAATTTTCTTTCTAGTGTCCTTCGTTTGGGAGAAAAATGCAAAGGTACAAGACAGCTTTTCCTTGCCAATATCTCTCTTTTGCAAAGAGCTGCGCATTGGAAAATTCAGGGCTATGCCGTGTAGATGATGGCCTAACAGGAGGCTTTAAAATTTTCTTTCTAGTGTCCTTCGTTTGGGAGAAAAATGCAAAGGTACAAGACAGCTTTTCCTTGCCAATATCTCTCTTTTGCAAAGAGCTGCGCATTGGAAAATTCAGGGCTATGCCGTGTAGATGATGGCCTAACAGGAGGCTTTAAAATTTTCTTTCTAGTGTCCTTCGTTTGGGAGAAAAATGCAAAGGTACAAGACAGCTTTTCCTTGCCAATATCTCTCTTTTGCAAAGAGCTACGCATTGGAAAATTCAGGGCTATACCGTGTAGATATAGCACTAACAGGAGGCTTTAAAATTTTCATTCTAGTGTCCTTCGTTTGGGAGAAAAATGCAAAGGTACAAGACAGCTTTTCCTTGCCAATATCTTTCTTTTGCAAAGAGCTGCGCATTGGAAAATTCAGGGCTATGCCGTGTAGATGATGGCCTAACAGGAGGCTTTAACATTTTCTTTCTAGTGTCCTTCGTTTGGAAGAAAAATGCAAAGGTACTAGACAGCTTTTCCTTGCCAATATCTCTCTTTTGCAAAGAGCTGCGCATTGGAAAATTCAGGGCTATGCCGTGTAGATGATGGCCTAACAGGAGGCTTTAAAATTTTCTTTCTAGTGTCCTTCGTTTGGGAGAAAAATGCAAAGGTACAAGACAGCTTTTCCTTGCCAATATCTCTCTTTTGCAAAGAGCTGCGCATTGGAAAATTCAGGGCTATGCCGTGTAGATGATGGCCTAACAGGAGGCTTTAAAATTTTCTTTCTAGTGTCCTTCGTTTGGGAGAAAAATGCAAAGGTACAAGACAGCTTTTCCTTGCCAATATCTCTCTTTTGCAAAGAGCTGCGCATTGGAAAATTCAGGGCTATGCCGTGTAGATGATGGCCTAACAGGAGGCTTTAAAACTTTCTTTCTAGTGTCCTTCGTTTGGAAGAAAAATGCAAAGGTACAAGACAGCTTTTCCTTGCCAATATCTCTCTTTTGCAAAGAGCTGCGCATTGGAAAATTCAGGGCTATGCCGTGTAGATGATGGCCTAACAGGAGGCTTTAAAATTTTCTTTCTAGTGTCCTTCGTTTGGGAGAAAAATGCAAAGGTACAAGACAGCTTTTGCTTGCCAATATCTCTCTTTTGCAAAGAGCTGCGCATTGGAAAATTCAGGGCTATGCCGTGTAGATGATGGCCTAACAGGAGGCTTTAAAATTTTCTTTCTGATGTCCTTCGTTTGCGAGAAAAATGCAAAGGTACAAGACAGCTTTTCCTTGCCAATATCTCTCTTTTGCAAAGAGCTACGCATTGGAAAATTCAGGGCTATACCGTGTAGATATAGCACTAACAGGAGGCTTTAAAATTTTCATTCTAGTGTCCTTCGTTTGGGAGAAAAATCCAATGGTACAAGACAGCTTTTCCTTGCCAATATCTCTCTTTTGCAAAGAGCTGCGCATTGGAAAATTCAGGGCTATGCCGTGTAGATGATGGCCTAACAGGAGGCTTTAAAATTTTCTTTCTAGTGTCCTTCGTTTGGGAGAAAAATGCAAAGGTACAAGACAGCTTTTCCTTGCCAATATCTCTCTTTTGCAAAGAGCTGCGCATTGGAAAATTCAGGGCTATGCCGTGTAGATGATGGCCTAACAGGAGGCTTTAAAATTTTCTTTCTAGTGTCCTTCGTTTGGGAGAAAAATGCAAAGGTACAAGACAGCTTTTCCTTGCCAATATCTCTCTTTTGCAAAGAGCTGCGCATTGGAAAATTCAGGGCTATGCCGTGTAGATGATGGCCTAACAGGAGGCTTTAAAATTTTCTTTCTAGTGTCCTTCGTTTGGGAGAAAAATGCAAAGGTACAAGACAGCTTTTCCTTGCCAATATCTCTCTTTTGCAAAGAGCTGCGCATTGGAAAATTCAGGGCTATGCCGTGTAGATGATGGCCTAACAGGAGGCTTTAAAATTTTCTTTCTAGTGTCCTTCGTTTGGGAGAAAAATGCAAAGGTACAAGACAGCTTTTCCTTGCCAATATCTCTCTTTTGCAAAGAGCTACGCATTGGAAAATTCAGGGCTATACCGTGTAGATATAGCACTAACAGGAGGCTTTAAAATTTTCATTCTAGTGTCCTTCGTTTGGGAGAAAAATCCAATGGTACTAGACAGCTTTTCCTTGCCAATATCTCTCTTTTGCAAAGAGCTGCGCATTGGAAAATTCAGGGCTATGCCGTGTAGATGATGGCCTAACAGGAGGCTTTAAAATTTTCTTTCTAGTGTCCTTCGTTTGGGAGAAAAATGCAAAGGTACAAGACAGCTTTTCCTTGCCAATATCTCTCTTTTGCAAAGAGCTGCGCATTGGAAAATTCAGGGCTATGCCGTGTAGATGATGGCCTAACAGGAGGCTTTAAAATTTTCTTTCTAGTGTCCTTCGTTTGGGAGAAAAATGCAAAGGTACAAGACAGCTTTTCCTTGCCAATATCTCTCTTTTGCAAAGAGCTGCGCATTGGAAAATTCAGGGCTATGCCGTGTAGATGATGGCCTAACAGGAGGCTTTAAAATTTTCTTTCTAGTGTCCTTCGTTTGGGAGAAAAATGCAAAGGTACAAGACAGCTTTTCCTTGCCAATATCTCTCTTTTGCAAAGAGATGCGCATTGGAAAATTCAGGGCTATGCCGTGTAGATGATGGCCTAACAGGAGGCTTTAAAATTTTCTTTCTAGTGTCCTTCGTTTGGGAGAAAAATGCAAAGGTACAAGACAGCTTTTCCTTGCCAATATCTCTCTTTTGCAAAGAGCTGCGCATTGGAAAATTCAGGGCTATGCCGTGTAGATGATGGCCTAACAGGAGGCTTTAAAATTTTCTTTCTAGTGTCCTTCGTTTGGGAGAAAAATGCAAAGGTACAAGACAGCTTTTCCTTGCCAATATCTCTCTTTTGCAAAGAGATGCGCATTGGAAAATTCAGGGCTATGCCGTGTAGATGATGGCCTAACAGGAGGCTTTAAAATTTTCTTTCTAGTGTCCTTCGTTTGCGAGAAAAATGCAAAGGTACAAGACAGCTTTTCCTTGCCAATATCTCTCTTTTGCAAAGAGCTACGCATTGGAAAATTCAGGGCTATACCGTGTAGATATAGCACTAACAGGAGGCTTTAAAATTTTCATTCTAGTGTCCTTCGTTTGGGAGAAAAATCCAATGGTACAAGACAGCTTTTCCTTGCCAATATCTCTCTTTTGCAAAGAGCTGCGCATTGGAAAATTCAGGGCTATGCCGTGTAGATGATGGCCTAACAGGAGGCTTTCAAATTTTCTTTCTAGTGTCCTTCGTTTGGGAGAAAAATGCAAAGGTACAAGACAGCTTTTCCTTGCCAATATCTCTCTTTTGCAAAGAGCTGCGCATTGGAAAATTCAGGGCTATGCCGTGTAGATGATGGCCTAACAGGAGGCTTTAAAATTTTCTTTCTAGTGTCCTTCGTTTGGGAGAAAAATGCAAAGGTACAAGACAGCTTTTCCTTGCCAATATCTCTCTTTTGCAAAGAGCTACGCATTGGAAAATTCAGGGCTATACCGTGTAGATATAGCACTAACAGGAGGCTTTAAAATTTTCATTCTAGTGTCCTTCGTTTGGGAGAAAAATGCAAAGGTACAAGACAGCTTTTCCTTGCCAATATCTCTCTTTTGCAAAGAGCTACGCATTGGAAAATTCAGGGCTATACCGTGTAGATATAGCACTAACAGGAGGCTTTAAAATTTTCTTTCTAGTGTCCTTCGTTTGGGAGAAAAATGCAAAGGTACAAGACAGCTTTTCCTTGCCAATATCTCTCTTTTGCAAAGAGCTGCGCATTGGAAAATTCAGGGCTATGCCGTGTAGATGATGGCCTAACAGGAGGCTTTAAAATTTTCTTTCTAGTGTCCTTCGTTTGCGAGAAAAATGCAAAGGTACAAGACAGCTTTTCCTTGCCAATATCTCTCTTTTGCAAAGAGCTACGCATTGGAAAATTCAGGGCTATACCGTGTAGATATAGCACTAACAGGAGGCTTTAAAATTTTCATTCTAGTGTCCTTCGTTTGGGAGAAAAATCCAATGGTACAAGACAGCTTTTCCTTGCCAATATCTCTCTTTTGCAAAGAGCTGCGCATTGGAAAATTCAGGGCTATGCCGTGTAGATGATGGCCTAACAGGAGGCTTTAAAATTTTCTTTCTAGTGTCCTTCGTTTGGGAGAAAAATGCAAAGGTACAAGACAGCTTTTCCTTGCCAATATCTCTCTTTTGCAAAGAGCTGCGCATTGGAAAATTCAGGGCTATGCCGTGTAGATGATGGCCTAACAGGAGGCTTTAAAATTTTCTTTCTAGTGTCCTTCGTTTGGGAGAAAAATGCAAAGGTACAAGACAGCTTTTCCTTGCCAATATCTCTCTTTTGCAAAGAGCTGCGCATTGGAAAATTCAGGGCTATGCCGTGTAGATGATGGCCTAACAGGAGGCTTTAAAATTTTCTTTCTAGTGTCCTTCGTTTGGGAGAAAAATGCAAAGGTACAAGACAGCTTTTCCTTGCCAATATCTCTCTTTTGCAAAGAGCTACGCATTGGAAAATTCAGGGCTATACCGTGTAGATATAGCACTAACAGGAGGCTTTAAAATTTTCATTCTAGTGTCCTTCGTTTGGGAGAAAAATGCAAAGGTACAAGACAGCTTTTCCTTGCCAATATCTTTCTTTTGCAAAGAGCTGCGCATTGGAAAATTCAGGGCTATGCCGTGTAGATGATGGCCTAACAGGAGGCTTTAACATTTTCTTTCTAGTGTCCTTCGTTTGGAAGAAAAATGCAAAGGTACAAGACAGCTTTTCCTTGCCAATATCTCTCTTTTGCAAAGAGCTGCGCATTGGAAAATTCAGGGCTATGCCGTGTAGATGATGGCCTAACAGGAGGCTTTAAAATTTTCTTTCTAGTGTCCTTCGTTTGGGAGAAAAATGCAAAGGTACAAGACAGCTTTTCCTTGCCAATATCTCTCTTTTGCAAAGAGCTGCGCATTGGAAAATTCAGGGCTATGCCGTGTAGATGATGGCCTAACAGGAGGCTTTAAAATTTTCTTTCTAGTGTCCTTCGTTTGGGAGAAAAATGCAAAGGTACAAGACAGCTTTTCCTTGCCAATATCTCTCTTTTGCAAAGAGCTGCGCATTGGAAAATTCAGGGCTATGCCGTGTAGATGATGGCCTAACAGGAGGTTTTAAAACTTTCTTTCTAGTGTCCTTCGTTTGGAAGAAAAATGCAAAGGTACAAGACAGCTTTTCCTTGCCAATATCTCTCTTTTGCAAAGAGCTGCGCATTGGAAAATTCAGGGCTATGCCGTGTAGATGATGGCCTAACAGGAGGCTTTAAAATTTTCTTTCTAGTGTCCTTCGTTTGGGAGAAAAATGCAAAGGTACAAGACAGCTTTTCCTTGCCAATATCTCTCTTTTGCAAAGAGCTGCGCATTGGAAAATTCAGGGCTATGCCGTGTAGATGATGGCCTAACAGGAGGCTTTAAAATTTTCTTTCTAGTGTCCTTCGTTTGGGAGAAAAATGCAAAGGTACAAGACAGCTTTTCCTTGCCAATATCTCTCTTTTGCAAAGAGCTGCGCATTGGAAAATTCAGGGCTATGCCGTGTAGATGATGGCCTAACAGGAGGTTTTAAAACTTTCTTTCTAGTGTCCTTCGTTTGGAAGAAAAATGCAAAGGTACAAGACAGCTTTTCCTTGCCAATATCTCTCTTTTGCAAAGAGCTGCGCATTGGAAAATTCAGGGCTATGCCGTGTAGATGATGGCCTAACAGGAGGCTTTAAAATTTTCTTTCTAGTGTCCTTCGTTTGGGAGAAAAATGCAAAGGTACAAGACAGCTTTTCCTTGCCAATATCTCTCTTTTGCAAAGAGCTGCGCATTGGAAAAATCAGGGCTATGCCGTGTAGATGATGGCCTAACAGGAGGCTTTAAAATTTTCTTTCTAGTGTCCTTCGTTTGCGAGAAAAATGCAAAGGTACAAGACAGCTTTTCCTTGCCAATATCTCTCTTTTGCAAAGAGCTACGCATTGGAAAATTCAGGGCTATACCGTGTAGATATAGCACTAACAGGAGGCTTTAAAATTTTCATTCTAGTGTCCTTCGTTTGGGAGAAAAATCCAATGGTACAAGACAGCTTTTCCTTGCCAATATCTCTCTTTTGCAAAGAGCTGCGCATTGGAAAATTCAGGGCTATGCCGTGTAGATGATGGCCTAACAGGAGGCTTTAAAATTTTCTTTCTAGTGTCCTTCGTTTGGGAGAAAAATGCAAAGGTACAAGACAGCTTTTCCTTGCCAATATCTCTCTTTTGCAAAGAGCTGCGCATTGGAAAATTCAGGGCTATGCCGTGTAGATGATGGCCTAACAGGAGGCTTTAAAATTTTCTTTCTAGTGTCCTTCGTTTGGGAGAAAAATGCAAAGGTACAAGACAGCTTTTCCTTGCCAATATCTCTCTTTTGCAAAGAGCTGCGCATTGGAAAATTCAGGGCTATGCCGTGTAGATGATGGCCTAACAGGAGGCTTTAAAATTTTCTTTCTAGTGTCCTTCGTTTGGGAGAAAAATGCAAAGGTACAAGACAGCTTTTCCTTGCCAATATCTCTCTTTTGCAAAGAGCTACGCATTGGAAAATTCAGTGCTA
Source organism: Pseudophryne corroboree (assembly GCF_028390025.1). Taxonomy (NCBI): domain Eukaryota; kingdom Metazoa; phylum Chordata; class Amphibia; order Anura; family Myobatrachidae; genus Pseudophryne; species Pseudophryne corroboree. The sequence goes on from NC_086446.1 coordinate 136,902,006, forward strand.
TACCGTGTAGATATAGCACTAACAGGAGGCTTTAAAATTTTCATTCTAGTGTCCTTCGTTTGGGAGAAAAATCCAATGGTACTAGACAGCTTTTCATTGCCAATATCTCTCTTTTGCAAAGAGCTGCGCATTGGAAAATTCAGGGCTATGCCGTGTAGATGATGGCCTAACAGGAGGCTTTAAAATTTTCTTTCTAGTGTCCTTCGTTTGGGAGAAAAATGCAAAGGTACAAGACAGCTTTTCCTTGCCAATATCTCTCTTTTGCAAAGAGCTGCGCATTGGAAAATTCAGGGCTATGCCGTGTAGATGATGGCCTAACAGGAGGCTTTAAAATTTTCTTTCTAGTGTCCTTCGTTTGGGAGAAAAATGCAAAAGTACAAGACAGCTTTTCCTTGCCAATATCTCTCTTTTGCAAAGAGCTGCGCATTGGAAAATTCAGGGCTATGCCGTGTAGATGATGGCCTAACAGGAGGCTTTAAAATTTTCTTTCTAGTGTCCTTCGTTTGGGAGAAAAATGCAAAGGTACAAGACAGCTTTTCCTTGCCAATATCTCTCTTTTGCAAAGAGATGCGCATTGGAAAATTCAGGGCTATGCCGTGTAGATGATGGCCTAACAGGAGGCTTTAAAATTTTCTTTCTAGTGTCCTTCGTTTGGGAGAAAAATGCAAAGGTACAAGACAGCTTTTCCTTGCCAATATCTCTCTTTTGCAAAGAGCTGCGCATTGGAAAATTCAGGGCTATGCCGTGTAGATGATGGCCTAACAGGAGGCTTTAAAATTTTCTTTCTAGTGTCCTTCGTTTGGGAGAAAAATGCAAAGGTACAAGACAGCTTTTCCTTGCCAATATCTCTCTTTTGCAAAGAGCTGCGCATTGGAAAATTCAGGGATATGCCGTGTAGATGATGGCCTAACAGGAGGCTTTAAAATTTTCTTTCTAGTGTCCTTCGTTTGCGAGAAAAATGCAAAGGTACAAGACAGCTTTTCCTTGCCAATATCTCTCTTTTGCAAAGAGCTACGCATTGGAAAATTCAGGGCTATACCGTGTAGATATAGCACTAACAGGAGGCTTTAAAATTTTCATTCTAGTGTCCTTCGTTTGGGAGAAAAATCCAATGGTACAAGACAGCTTTTCCTTGCCAATATCTCTCTTTTGCAAAGAGCTGCGCATTGGAAAATTCAGGGCTATGCCGTGTAGATGATGGCCTAACAGGAGGCTTTAAAATTTTCTTTCTAGTGTCCTTCGTTTGGGAGAAAAATGCAAAGGTACAAGACAGCTTTTCCTTGCCAATATCTCTCTTTTGCAAAGAGCTGCGCATTGGAAAATTCAGGGCTATGCCGTGTAGATGATGGCCTAACAGGAGGCTTTAAAATTTTCTTTCTAGTGTCCTTCGTTTGGGAGAAAAATGCAAAGGTACAAGACAGCTTTTCCTTGCCAATATCTCTCTTTTGCAAAGAGCTGCGCATTGGAAAAATCAGGGCTATGCCGTGTAGATGATGGCCTAACAGGAGGCTTTAAAATTTTCTTTCTAGTGTCCTTCGTTTGCGAGAAAAATGCAAAGGTACAAGACAGCTTTTCCTTGCCAATATCTCTCTTTTGCAAAGAGCTACGCATTGGAAAATTCAGGGCTATACCGTGTAGATATAGCACTAACAGGAGGCTTTAAAATTTTCATTCTAGTGTCCTTCGTTTGGGAGAAAAATCCAATGGTACAAGACAGCTTTTCCTTGCCAATATCTCTCTTTTGCAAAGAGCTGCGCATTGGAAAATTCAGGGCTATGCCGTGTAGATGATGGCCTAACAGGAGGCTTTAAAATTTTCTTTCTAGTGTCCTTCGTTTGGGAGAAAAATGCAAAGGTACAAGACAGCTTTTCCTTGCCAATATCTCTCTTTTGCAAAGAGCTGCGCATTGGAAAATTCAGGGCTATGCCGTGTAGATGATGGCCTAACAGGAGGCTTTAAAATTTTCTTTCTAGTGTCCTTCGTTTGGGAGAAAAATGCAAAGGTACAAGACAGCTTTTCCTTGCCAATATCTCTCTTTTGCAAAGAGCTGCGCATTGGAAAATTCAGGGCTATGCCGTGTAGATGATGGCCTAACAGGAGGCTTTAAAATTTTCTTTCTAGTGTCCTTCGTTTGGGAGAAAAATGCAAAGGTACAAGACAGCTTTTCCTTGCCAATATCTCTCTTTTGCAAAGAGCTACGCATTGGAAAATTCAGTGCTATACCGTGTAGATATAGCACTAACAGGAGGCTTTAAAATTTTCATTCTAGTGTCCTTCGTTTGGGAGAAAAATCCAATGGTACTAGACAGCTTTTCATTGCCAATATCTCTCTTTTGCAAAGAGCTGCGCATTGGAAAATTCAGGGCTATGCCGTGTAGATGATGGCCTAACAGGAGGCTTTAAAATTTTCTTTCTAGTGTCCTTCGTTTGGGAGAAAAATGCAAAGGTACAAGACAGCTTTTCCTTGCCAATATCTCTCTTTTGCAAAGAGCTGCGCATTGGAAAATTCAGGGCTATGCCGTGTAGATGATGGCCTAACAGGAGGCTTTAAAATTTTCTTTCTAGTGTCCTTCGTTTGGGAGAAAAATGCAAAAGTACAAGACAGCTTTTCCTTGCCAATATCTCTCTTTTGCAAAGAGCTGCGCATTGGAAAATTCAGGGCTATGCCGTGTAGATGATGGCCTAACAGGAGGCTTTAAAATTTTCTTTCTAGTGTCCTTCGTTTGGGAGAAAAATGCAAAGGTACAAGACAGCTTTTCCTTGCCAATATCTCTCTTTTGCAAAGAGATGCGCATTGGAAAATTCAGGGCTATGCCGTGTAGATGATGGCCTAACAGGAGGCTTTAAAATTTTCTTTCTAGTGTCCTTCGTTTGGGAGAAAAATGCAAAGGTACAAGACAGCTTTTCCTTGCCAATATCTCTCTTTTGCAAAGAGCTGCGCATTGGAAAATTCAGGGCTATGCCGTGTAGATGATGGCCTAACAGGAGGCTTTAAAATTTTCTTTCTAGTGTCCTTCGTTTGGGAGAAAAATGCAAAGGTACAAGACAGCTTTTCCTTGCCAATATCTCTCTTTTGCAAAGAGCTGCGCATTGGAAAATTCAGGGATATGCCGTGTAGATGATGGCCTAACAGGAGGCTTTAAAATTTTCTTTCTAGTGTCCTTCGTTTGCGAGAAAAATGCAAAGGTACAAGACAGCTTTTCCTTGCCAATATCTCTCTTTTGCAAAGAGCTACGCATTGGAAAATTCAGGGCTATACCGTGTAGATATAGCACTAACAGGAGGCTTTAAAATTTTCATTCTAGTGTCCTTCGTTTGGGAGAAAAATCCAATGGTACAAGACAGCTTTTCCTTGCCAATATCTCTCTTTTGCAAAGAGCTGCGCATTGGAAAATTCAGGGCTATGCCGTGTAGATGATGGCCTAACAGGAGGCTTTAAAATTTTCTTTCTAGTGTCCTTCGTTTGGGAGAAAAATGCAAAGGTACAAGACAGCTTTTCCTTGCCAATATCTCTCTTTTGCAAAGAGCTGCGCATTGGAAAATTCAGGGCTATGCCGTGTAGATGATGGCCTAACAGGAGGCTTTAAAACTTTCTTTCTAGTGTCCTTCGTTTGGAAGAAAAATGCAAAGGTACAAGACAGCTTTTCCTTGCCAATGTCTCTCTTTTGCAAAGAGCTGCGCATTGGAAAATTCAGGGCTATGCCGTGTAGATGATGGCCTAACAGGAGGCTTTAAAATTTTCTTTCTAGTGTCCTTAGTTTGGGAGAAAAATGCAAAGGTACAAGACAGCTTTTCCTTGCCAATATCTCTCTTTTGCAAAGAGCTGCGCATTGGAAAATTCAGGGCTATGCCGTGTAGATGATGGCCTAACAGGAGGCTTTAAAATTTTCTTTCTAGTGTCCTTCGTTTGCGAGAAAAATGCAAAGGTACAAGACAGCTTTTCCTTGCCAATATCTCTCTTTTGCAAAGAGCTACGCATTGGAAAATTCAGGGCTATACCGTGTAGATATAGCACTAACAGGAGGCTTTAAAATTTTCATTCTAGTGTCCTTCGTTTATGGAGAAAAATCCAATGGTACAAGACAGCTTTTCCTTGCCAATATCTCTCTTTTGCAAAGAGCTGCGCATTGGAAAATTCAGGGCTATGCCGTGTAGATGATGGCCTAACAGGAGGCTTTAAAATTTTCTTTCTAGTGTCCTTCGTTTGGGAGAAAAATGCAAAGGTACAAGACAGCTTTTCCTTGCCAATATCTCTCTTTTGCAAAGAGCTGCGCATTGGAAAATTCAGGGCTATGCCGTGTAGATGATGGCCTAACAGGAGGCTTTAAAATTTTCTGTCTAGTGTCCTTCGTTTGGGAGAAAAATGCAAAGGTACAAGACAGCTTTTCCTTGCCAATATCTCTCTTTTGCAAAGAGCTGCGCATTGGAAAATTCAGGGCTATGCCGTGTAGATGATGGCCTAACAGGAGGCTTTAAAATTTTCTTTCTAGTGTCCTTCGTTTGGGAGAAAAATGCAAAGGTACAAGAAAGCTTTTCCTTGCCAATATCTCTCTTTTGCAAAGAGCTGCGCATTGGAAAATTCAGGGCTATGCAGTGTAGATGATGGCCTAACAGGAGGCTTTAAAATTTTCTTTCTAGTGTCCTTCGTTTGGGAGAAAAATGCAAAGGTACAAGACAGCTTTTCCTTGCCAATATCTGTCTTTTGCAAAGAGCTACGCATTGGAAAATTCAGGGCTATACCGTGTAGATATAGCACTAACAGGAGGCTTTAAAATTTTCATTCTAGTGTCCTTCGTTTGGGAGAAAAATCCAATGGTACTAGACAGCTTTTCCTTGCCAATATCTCTCTTTTGCAAAGAGCTGCGCATTGGAAAATTCAGGGCTATGCCGTGTAGATGATGGCCTAACAGGAGGCTTTAAAATTTTCTTTCTAGTGTCCTTCGTTTGGGAGAAAAATGCAAAGGTACAAGACAGCTTTTCCTTGCCAATATCTCTCTTTTGCAAAGAGCTGCGCATTGGAAAATTCTGGGCTATGCCGTGTAGATGATGGCCTAACAGGAGGCTTTAAAATTTTCTTTCTAGTGTCCTTCGTTTGGGAGAAAAATGCAAAGGTACAAGACAGCTTTTCCTTGCCAATATCTCTCTTTTGCAAAGAGCTGCGCATTGGAAAATTCAGGGCTATGCCGTGTAGATGATGGCCTAACAGGAGGCTTTAAAATTTTCTTTCTAGTGTCCTTCGTTTGGGAGAAAAATGCAAAGGTACAAGACAGCTTTTCCTTGCCAATATCTCTCTTTTGCAAAGAGCTACGCATTGGAAAATTCAGGGCTATTCCGTGTAGATATAGCACTAACAGGAGGCTTTAAAATTTTCATTCTAGTGTCCTTCGTTTGGGAGAAAAATCCAATGGTACAAGACAGCTTTTCCTTGCCAATATCTCTCTTTTGCAAAGAGCTGCGCATTGGAAAATTCAGGGCTATGCCGTGTAGATGATGGCCTAACAGGAGGCTTTAAAATTTTCTTTCTAGTGTCCTTCGTTTGGGAGAAAAATGCAAAGGTACAAGACAGCTTTTCCTTGCCAATATCTCTCTTTTGCAAAGAGCTGCGCATTGGAAAATTCAGGGCTATGCCGTGTAGATGATGGCCTAACAGGAGGCTTTAAAATTTTCTTTCTAGTGTCCTTCGTTTGGGAGAAAAATGCAAAGGTACAAGACAGCTTTTCCTTGCCAATATCTCTCTTTTGCAAAGAGCTGCGCATTGGAAAATTCAGGGCTATACCGTGTAGATATAGCACTAACAGGAGGCTTTAAAATTTTCATTCTAGTGTCCTTCGTTTGGGAGAAAAATCCAATGGTACAAGACAGCTTTTCCTTGCCAATATCTCTCTTTTGCAAAGAGCTGCGCATTGGAAAATTCAGGGCTATGCCGTGTAGATGATGGCCTAACAGGAGGCTTTAAAATTTTCTTTCTAGTGTCCTTCGTTTGGGAGAAAAATGCAAAGGTACAAGACAGCTTTTCCTTGCCAATATCTCTCTTTTGCAAAGAGCTGCGCATTGGAAAATTCAGGGCTATGCCGTGTAGATGATGGCCTAACAGGAGGCTTTAAAATTTTCTTTCTAGTGTCCTTCGTTTGGGAGAAAAATGCAAAGGTACAAGACAGCTTTTCCTTGCCAATATCTCTCTTTTGCAAAGAGCTGCGCATTGGAAAATTCAGGGCTATGCCGTGTAGATGATGGCCTAACAGGAGGCTTTAAAATTTTCTTTCTAGGGTCCTTCGTTTGGGAGAAAAATGCAAAGGTACAAGACAGCTTTTCCTTGCCAATATCTCTCTTTTGCAAAGAGCTGCGCATTGGAAAATTCAGGGCTATGCCGTGTAGATGATGGCCTAACAGGAGGCTATAAAATTTTCTTTCTAGTGTCCTTCGTTTGGGAGAAAAATGCAAAGGTACAAGACAGCTTTTCCTTGCCAATATCTCTCTTTTGCAAAGAGCTGCGCATTGGAAAATTCAGGGCTATGCCGTGTAGATGATGGCCTAACAGGAGGCTTTAAAATTTTCTTTCTAGTGTCCTTCGTTTGGGAGAAAAATGCAAAGGTACAAGACAGCTTTTCCTTGCCAATATCTCTCTTTTGCAAAGAGCTACGCATTGGAAAATTCAGGGCTATACCGTGTAGATATAGCACTAACAGGAGGCTTTAAAATTTTCATTCTAGTGTCCTTCGTTTGGGAGAAAAATCCAATGGTACAAGACAGCTTTTCCTTGCCAATATCTCTCTTTTGCAAAGAGCTGCGCATTGGAAAATTCAGGGCTATGCCGTGTAGATGATGGCCTAACAGGAGGCTTTAAAATTTTCTTTCTAGTGTCCTTCGTTTGGGAGAAAAATGCAAAGGTACAAGACAGATTTTCCTTGCCAATATCTCTCTTTTGCAAAGAGCTGCGCATTGGAAAATTCAGGGCTATGCCGTGTAGATGATGGCCTAACAGGAGGCTTTAAAATTTTCTTTCTAGTGTCCTTCGTTTGGGAGAAAAATGCAAAGGTACAAGACAGCTTTTCCTTGCCAATATCTCTCTTTTGCAAAGAGCTGCGCATTGGAAAATTCAGGGCTATGCCGTGTAGATGATGGCCTAACAGGAGGCTTTAAAATTTTCTTTCTAGTGTCCTTCGTTTGCGAGAAAAATGCAAAGGTACAAGACAGCTTTTCCTTGCCAATATCTCTCTTTTGCAAAGAGCTGCGCATTGGAAAATTCAGGGCTATACCGTGTAGATATAGCACTAACAGGAGGCTTTAAAATTTTCATTCTAGTGTCCTTCGTTTGGGAGAAAAATCCAATGGTACAAGACAGCTTTTCCTTGCCAATATCTCTCTTTTGCAAAGAGCTGCGCATTGGAAAATTCAGGGCTATGCCGTGTAGATGATGGCCTAACAGGAGGCTTTAAAATTTTCTTTCTAGTGTCCTTCGTTTGGGAGAAAAATGCAAAGGTACAAGACAGCTTTTCCTTGCCAATATCTCTCTTTTGCAAAGAGCTGCGCATTGGAAAATTCAGGGCTATGCCGTGTAGATGATGGCCTAACAGGAGGCTTTAAAATTTTCTTTCTAGTGTCCTTCGTTTGGGAGAAAAATGCAAAGGTACAAGACAGCTTTTCCTTGCCAATATCTCTCTTTTGCAAAGAGCTGCGCATTGGAAAATTCAGGGCTATGCCGTGTAGATGATGGCCTAACAGGAGGCTTTAAAATTTTCTTTCTAGTGTCCTTCGTTTGGGAGAAAAATGCAAAGGTACAAGACAGCTTTTCCTTGCCAATATCTCTCTTTTGCAAAGAGCTGCGCATTGGAAAATTCAGGGCTATGCCGTGTAGATGATGGCCTAACAGGAGGCTATAAAATTTTCTTTCTAGTGTCCTTCGTTTGGGAGAAAAATGCAAAGGTACAAGACAGCTTTTCCTTGCCAATATCTCTCTTTTGCAAAGAGCTGCGCATTGGAAAATTCAGGGCTATGCCGTGTAGATGATGGCCTAACAGGAGGCTTTAAAATTTTCTTTCTAGTGTCCTTCGTTTGGGAGAAAAATGCAAAGGTACAAGACAGCTTTTCCTTGCCAATATCTCTCTTTTGCAAAGAGCTACGCATTGGAAAATTCAGGGCTATACCGTGTAGATATAGCACTAACAGGAGGCTTTAAAATTTTCATTCTAGTGTCCTTCGTTTGGGAGAAAAATCCAATGGTACAAGACAGCTTTTCCTTGCCAATATCTCTCTTTTGCAAAGAGCTGCGCATTGGAAAATTCAGGGCTATGCCGTGTAGATGATGGCCTAACAGGAGGCTTTAAAATTTTCTTTCTAGTGTCCTTCGTTTGGGAGAAAAATGCAAAGGTACAAGACAGATTTTCCTTGCCAATATCTCTCTTTTGCAAAGAGCTGCGCATTGGAAAATTCAGGGCTATGCCGTGTAGATGATGGCCTAACAGGAGGCTTTAAAATTTTCTTTCTAGTGTCCTTCGTTTGGGAGAAAAATGCAAAGGTACAAGACAGCTTTTCCTTGCCAATATCTCTCTTTTGCAAAGAGCTGCGCATTGGAAAATTCAGGGCTATGCCGTGTAGATGATGGCCTAACAGGAGGCTTTAAAATTTTCTTTCTAGTGTCCTTCGTTTGCGAGAAAAATGCAAAGGTACAAGACAGCTTTTCCTTGCCAATATCTCTCTTTTGCAAAGAGCTGCGCATTGGAAAATTCAGGGCTGTACCGTGTAGATATAGCACTAACAGGAGGCTTTAAAATTTTCATTCTAGTGTCCTTCGTTTGGGAGAAAAATCCAATGGTACAAGACAGCTTTTCCTTGCCAATATCTCTCTTTTGCAAAGAGCTGCGCATTGGAAAATTCAGGGCTATGCCGTGTAGATGATGGCCTAACAGGAGGCTTTAAAATTTTCTTTCTAGTGTCCTTCGTTTGGGAGAAAAATGCAAAGGTACAAGACAGCTTTTCCTTGCCAATATCTCCCTTTTGCAAAGAGCTGCGCATTGGAAAATTCAGTGCTATGCCGTGTAGATGATGGCCTAACAGGAGGCTTTAAAATTTTCTTTCTAGTGTCCTTCGTTTGGGAGAAAAATGCAAAGGTACAAGACAGCTTTTCCTTGCCAATATCTCTCTTTTGCAAAGAGCTGCGCATTGGAAAATTCAGGGCTATGCCGTGTAGATGATGGCCTAACAGGAGGCTTTAAAATTTTCTTTCTAGTGTCCTTCGTTTGGGAGAAAAATGCAAAGGTACAAGACAGCTTTTCCTTGCCAATATCTCTCTTTTGCAAAGAGCTGCGCATTGGAAAATTCAGGGCTATGCCGTGTAGATGATGGCCTAACAGGAGGCTTTAAAATTTTCTTTCTAGTGTCCTTCGTTTGGGAGAAAAATACAAAGGTACAAGACAGCTTTTCCTTGCCAATATCTCTCTTTTGCAAAGAGCTGCGCATTGGAAAATTCAGGGCTATGCCGTGTAGATGATGGCCTAACAGGAGGCTTTAAAATTTTCTTTCTAGTGTCCTTCGTTTGGGAGAAAAATGCAAAGGTACAAGACAGCTTTTCCTTGCCAATATCTCTCTTTTGCAAAGAGCTACGCATTGGAAAATTCAGGGCTATACCGTGTAGATATAGCACTAACAGGAGGATTTAAAATTTTCATTCTAGTGTCCTTCGTTTGGGAGAAAAATCCAATGGTACTAGACAGCTTTTCCTTGCCAATATCTCTCTTTTGCAAAGAGCTGCGCATTGGAAAATTCAGGGCTATGCCGTGTAGATGATGGCCTAACAGGAGGCTTTAAAATTTTCTTTCTAGTGTCCTTCGTTTGGGAGAAAAATGCAAAGGTACAAGACAGCTTTTCCTTGCCAATATCTCTCTTTTGCAAAGAGCTGCGCATTGGAAAATTCAGGGCTATGCCGTGTAGATGATGGCCTAACAGGAGGCTTTAAAATTTTCTTTCTAGTGTCCTTCGTTTGGGAGAAAAATGCAAAGGTACAAGACAGCTTTTCCTTGCCAATATCTCTCTTTTGCAAAGAGCTGCGCATTGGAAAATTCAGGGCTATGCCGTGTAGATGATGGCCTAACAGGAGGCTTTAAAATTTTCTTTCTAGTGTCCTTCGTTTGCGAGAAAAATGCAAAGGTACAAGACAGCTTTTCCTTGCCAATATCTCTCTTTTGCAAAGAGCTGCGCATTGGAAAATTCAGGGCTATACCGTGTAGATATAGCACTAACAGGAGGCTTTAAAATTTTCATTCTAGTGTCCTTCGTTTGGGAGAAAAATCCAATGGTACAAGACAGCTTTTCCTTGCCAATATCTCTCTTTTGCAAAGAGCTGCGCATTGGAAAATTCAGGGCTATGCCGTGTAGATGATGGCCTAACAGGAGGCTTTAAAATTTTCTTTCTAGTGTCCTTCGTTTGGGAGAAAAATGCAAAGGTACAAGACAGCTTTTCCTTGCCAATATCTCCCTTTTGCAAAGAGCTGCGCATTGGAAAATTCAGTGCTATGCCGTGTAGATGATGGCCTAACAGGAGGCTTTAAAATTTTCTTTCTAGTGTCCTTCGTTTGGGAGAAAAATGCAAAGGTACAAGACAGCTTTTCCTTGCCAATATCTCTCTTTTGCAAAGAGATGCGCATTGGAAAATTCAGGGCTATGCCGTGTAGATGATGGCCTAACAGGAGGCTTTAAAATTTTCTTTCTAGTGTCCTTCGTTTGGGAGAAAAATGCAAAGGTACAAGACAGCTTTTCCTTGCCAATATCTCTCTTTTGCAAAGAGCTGCGCATTGGAAAATTCAGGGCTATGCCGTGTAGATGATGGCCTAACAGGAGGCTTTAAAATTTTCTTTCTAGTGTCCTTCGTTTGGGAGAAAAATGCAAAGGTACAAGACAGCTTTTCCTTGCCAATATCTCTCTTTTGCAAAGAGCTGCGCATTGGAAAATTCAGGGCTATGCCGTGTAGATGATGGCCTAACAGGAGGCTTTAAAATTTTCTTTCTAGTGTCCTTCGTTTGGGAAAATTTTAAAGCCTCCTGTTAGGCCATCATCTACACGGCATAGCCCTGAATTTTCCAATGCGCAGCTCTTTGCAAAAGAGAGATATTGGCAAGGAAAAGCTGTCTTTTACCATTGGATTTTTCTCCCAAACGAAAGACACTAGAATGAAAATTTTAAAGCCTCCTGTTAGTGCTATATCTACACGGTATAGCCCTGAATTTTCCAATGCGTAGCTCTTTGCAAAAGAGAGATATTGGCAAGGAAAAGCTGTCTTGTACCTTTGCATTTTTCTCCCAAACGAAGGACACTAGAAAGAAAATTTTAAAGCCTCCTGTTAGGCCATCGTCTACACGGCATAGCCCTGAATTTTCCAATGCGCAGCTCTTTGCAAAAGAGAGATATTGGCAAGGAAAAGCTGTCTTGTACCTTTGCATTTTTCTCCCAAACGAATGACACTAGAAAGAAAATTTTAAAGCCTCCTGTTAGGCCATCATCTACACGGCATAGCCCTGAATTTTCCAATGCGCAGCTCTTTGCAAAAGAGAGATATTGGCAAGGAAAAGCTGTCTTGTACCTTTGCATTTTTCTCCCAAACGAAGGACACTAGAAAGAAAATTTTAAAGCCTCCTGTTAGGCCATCATCTACACGGCATAGCCCTGAATTTTCCAATGCGCAGCTCTTTGCAAAAGAGAGATATTGGCAAGGAAAAGCTGTCTTGTACCTTTGCATTTTTCTTCCAAACGAAGGACACTAGAAAGAAAATTTTAAAGCCTCCTGTTAGGCCATCATCTACACGGCATAGCCCTGAATTTTCCAATGCGCAGCTCTTTGCAAAAGAGAGATATTGGCAAGGAAAAGCTGTCTTGTACCTTTGCATTTTTCTCCCAAACGAAGGACACTAGAAAGAAAATTTTAAAGCCTCCTGTTAGGCCATCATCTACACGGCATAGCCCTGAATTTTCCAATGCGCAGCTCTTTGCAAAAGAGAGATATTGGCAAGGAAAACCTGTCTTGTACCTTTGCATTTTTCTCCCAAACGAAGGACACTAGAAAGAAAATTTTAAAGCCTCCTGTTAGGCCATCATCTACACGGCATAGCCCTGAATTTTCCAATGCGCAGCTCTTTGCAAAAGAGAGATATTGGCAGGAAAACCTGTCTTGTACCTTTGCATTTTTCTCCCAAACGAAGGAAACAAGAAAGAAAATTTTAAAGCCTCCTGTTAGGCCATCATCTACACGGCATAGCCCTGAATTTTCCAATGCGCAGCTCTTTGCAAAAGAGAGATATTGGCAAGGAAAAGCTGTCTTGTACCTTTGCATTTTTCTCCCAAACGAATGACACTAGAAAGAAAATTTTAAAGCCTCCTGTTAGGCCATCATCTACACGGCATAGCCCTGAATTTTCCAATGCGCAGCTCTTTGCAAAAGAGAGATATTGGCAAGGAAAAGCTGTCTTTTACCATTGGATTTTTCTCTTAAACGAAAGACACTAGAATGAAAATGTTAAAGCCTCCTGTTAGTGCTATATCTACACGGTATAGCCCTGAATTTTCCAATGCGTAGCTCTTTGCAAAAGAGAGATATTGGCAAGGAAAAGCTGTCTTGTACCTTTGCATTTTTCTCCCAAACGAAGGACACTAGAAAGAAAATTTTAAAGCCTCCTGTTAGGCCATCGTCTACACGGCATAGCCCTGAATTTTCCAATGCGCAGCTCTTTGCAAAAGAGAGATATTGGCAAGGAAAAGCTGTCTTGTACCTTTGCATTTTTCTCCCAAACGAAGGACACTAGAAAGAAAATTTTAAAGCCTCCTGTTAGGCCATCATCTACAAGGCATAGCCCTGAATTTTCCAATGCGCAGCTCTTTGCAAAAGAGAGATATTGGCAAGGAAAAGCTGTCTTGTACATTTGCATTTTTCTCCCAAACGAAGGACACTAGAAAGAAAATTTTAAAGCCTCCTGTTAGGCCATCATCTACACGGCATAGCCCTGAATTTTCCAATGCGCAGCTCTATGCAAAAGAGAGATATTGGCAAGGAAAAGCTGTCTTGTACCTTTGCATTTTTCTCCCAAACGAAGGACACTAGAAAGAAAATTTTAAAGCCTCCTGTTAGGCCATCATCTACACGGCATAGCCCTGAATTTTCCAATGCGCAGCTCTTTGCAAAAGAGAGATATTGGCAAGGAAAAGCTGTCTTGTACCATTGGATTTTTCTCCCAAACGAAGGACACTAGATTGAAAATTTTAAAGCCTCCTGTTAGTGCTATATCTACACGGTATAGCCCTGAATTTTCCAATGCGTAGCTCTTTGCAAAAGAGAGATATTGGCAAGGAAAAGCTGTCTTGTACCTTTGCATTTTTCTCGCAAACGAAGGACACTAGAAATAAAATTTTAAAGCCTCCTGTTAGGCCATCATCTACACGGCATAGCCCTGAATTTTCCAATGCGCAGCTCTTTGCAAAAGAGAGATATTGGCAAGGAAAAGCTGTCTTGTACCTTTGCATTTTTCTCCCAAACGAAGGACACTAGAAAGAAAATTTTAAAGCCTCCTGTTAGGCCATCATCTACACGGCATAGCCCTGAATTTTCCAATGCGCAGCTCTTTGCGAAAGAGAGATATTGGCAAGGAAAAGCTGTCTTGTACCTTTGCATTTTTCTCCCAAACGAAGGACACTAGAAAGAAAATTTTAAAGCCTCCTGTTAGGCCATCATCTACACGGCATAGCCCTGAATTTTCCAATGCGCAGCTCTTTGCAAAAGAGAGATATTTGGCAAGGAAAAGCTGTCTTGTACCTTTGCATTTTTCTCCCAAACGAAGGACACTAGAAAGAAAATTTTAAAGCCTCCTGTTAGGCCATCATCTACACGGCATAGCCCTGAATTTTCCAATGCGCAGCTCTTTGCAAAAGAGAGATATTGGCAAGGAAAACCTGTCTTGTACCTTTGCATTTTTCTCCCAAACGAAGGACACTAGAAAGAAAATTTTAAAGCCTCCTGTTAGGCCATCATCTACACGGCATAGCCCTGCATTTTCCAATGCGCAGCTCTTTGCAAAAGAGAGATATTGGCAAGGAAAACCTGTCTTGTACCTTTGCATTTTTCTCCCAAACGAAGGACACTAGAAAGAAAATTTTAAAGCCTCCTGTTAGGCCATCATCTACACGGCATATCTCTGAATTTTCCAATGCGCAGCTCTTTGCAAAAGAGAGATATTGGCAAGGAAAAGCTGTCTTGTACCTTTGCATTTTTCTCGCAAACGAAGGACACTAGAAATAAAATTTGAAAGCCTCCTGTTAGGCCATCATCTACACGGCATAGCCCTGAATTTTCCAATGCGCAGCTCTTTGCAAAAGAGAGATATTGGCAAGGAAAAGCTGACTTGTTCCATTGGATTTTTCTCCCAAACGAAGGACACTAGAATGAAAATTTTAAAGCCTCCTGTTAGTGCTATATCTACACGGTATAGCCCTGAATTTTCCAATGCGTAGCTCTTTGCAAAAGAGAGATATTGGCAAGGAAAAGCTGTCTTGTACCTTTGCATTTTTCTCGCAAACGAAGGACACTAGAAATAAAATTTTAAAGCCTCCTGTTAGGCCATCATCTACACGGCATAGCCCTGAATTTTCCAATGCGCAGCTCTTTGCAAAAGAGAGATATTGGCAAGGAAAAGCTGTCTTGTACCTTTGCATTTTTCTCCCAAACGAAGGACACTTGAAAGAAAATTTTAAAGCCTCCTGTTAGGCCATCATCTACACGGCATAGCCCTGAATTTTCCAATGCGCAGCTCTTTGGAAAAGAGAGATATTGGCAAGGAAAAGCTGTCTTGTACCTTTGCATTTTTCTCCCAAACGAAGGACACTAGAAAGAAAATTTTAAAGCCTCCTGTTAGGCCATCATCTACACGGCATAGCCCTGAATTTTCCAATGCGCAGCTCTTTGCAAAAGAGAGATATTGGCAAGGAAAACCTGTCTTGTACCTTTGCATTTTTCTCCCAAACGAAGGACACTAGAAAGAAAATTTTAAAGCCTCCTGTTAGGCCATCATCTACACGGCATAGCCCTGAATTTTCCAATGCGCAGCTCTTTGCAAAAGAGAGATATTGGCAAGGAAAACCTGTCTTGTACCTTTGCATTTTTCTCCCAAACGAAGGACACTAGAATGAAAATTTTAAAGCCTCCTGTTAGTGCTATATCAACACGGTATAGCCCTGAATTTTCCAATGCGTAGCTCTTTGCAAAAGAGAGATATTGGCAAGGAAAAGCTGTCTTGTACCTTTGCATTTTTCTCCCAAACGAAGGACACTAGAAAGAAAATTTTAAAGCCTCCTGTTAGGCCATCATCTACACGGCATAGCCCTGAATTTTCCAATGCGCAGCTCTTTGCAAAAGAGAGATATTGGCAAGGAAAACCTGTCTTGTACCTTTGCATTTTTCTCCCAAACGAAGGACACTAGAAAGAAAATTTTAAAGCCTCCTGTTAGTGCTATATCTACACGGTATAGCCCTGAATTTTCCAATGCGTAGCTCTTTGCAAAAGAGAGATATTGGCAAGGAAAAGCTGTCTTGTACCTTTGCATTTTTCTCCCAAACGAAGGACACTAGAAAGAAAATTTTAAAGCCTCCTGTTAGGCCATCATCTACACGGTATAGCCCTGCATTTTCCAATGCGTAGCTCTTTGCAAAAGAGAGATATTGGCAAGGAAAAGCTGTCTTGTACCTTTGCATTTTTCTCGCAAACGAAGGACACTAGAAAGAAAATTTTAAAGCCTCCTGTTAGGCCATCATCTACACGGCATAGCCCTAAATTTTCCAATGCGCAGCTCTTTGCAAAAGAGAGATATTGGCAAGGAAAAGCTGTCTTGTACCTTTGCATTTTTCTCCCAAACGAAGGACACTAGAAAGAAAATTTTAAAGCCTCCTGTTAGGCCATCATCTACACGGCATAGCCCTGAATTTTCCAATGCGCAGCTCTTTGCAAAAGAGAGATATTGGCAAGGAAAAGCTGTCTTGTACCTTTGCATTTTTCTCGCAAACGAAGGACACTAGAAAGAAAATTTTAAAGCCTCCTGTTAGGCCATCATCTACACGGCATAGCCCTGAATTTTCCAATGCGCAGCTCTTTGCAAAAGATATTGGCAAGGAAAAGCTGTCTTGTACCTTTGCATTTTTCTCCCAAACGAAGGACACTAGAAAGAAAATTTTAAAGCCTCCTGTTAGGCCATCATCTACACGGCATAGCCCTGAATTTTCCAATGCGCAGCTCTTTGCAAAAGAGAGATATTGGCAAGGAAAAGCTGTCTTGTACCTTTGCATTTTTCTCCCAAACGAAGGACACTAGAAAGAAAATTTTAAAGCCTCCTGTTAGGCCATCATCTACACGGCATAGCCCTGAATTTTCCAATACGCAGCTCTTTGCAAAAGAGAGATATTGGCAAGGAAAAGCTGTCTTGTACCTTTGCAATTTTCTCGCAAACGAAGGACACTAGAAAGAAAATTTTAAAGCATCCTGTTAGGCCATCATCTACACGGCATAGCCCTGAATTTTCCAATGCGCAGCTCTTTGCAAAAGAGAGATATTGGCAAGGAAAAGCTGTCTTGTACCTTTGCATTTTTCTCCCAAACGAAGGACACTAGAAAGAAAATTTTAAAGCCTCCTGTTAGGCCATCATCTACACGGCATAGCCCTGAATTTTGCAATGCGCAGCTCTTTGCAAAAGAGAGATATTGGCAAGGAAAAGCTGTCTTGTACCGTTGCATTTTTCTACCAAACGAAGGACACTAGAAAGAAAATTTTAAAGCCTCCTGTTAGGCCATCATCTATACGGCATAGCCCTGAATTTTCCAATGCGCAGCTCTTTGCAAAAGAGAGATATTGGCAAGGAAAAGCTGTCTTGTACCTTTGCATTTTTCTCCCAAACGAAGGACACTAGAAAGAAAATTTTAAAGCCTCCTGTTAGGCCATCATCTACACGGTATAGTCCTGAATTTTCCAATGCGCAGCTCTTTGCAAAAGAGAGATATTGGCAAGGAAAAGCTGTCTTGTACCTTTGCATTTTTCTCCCAAACGAAGGACACTAGAAAGAAAATTTTAAAGCCTCCTGTTAGGCCATCATCTACACGGCATAGCCCTGAATTTTCCAATGCGCAGCTCTTTGCAAAAGAGAGATATTGGCAAGGAAAAGCTGTCTTGTACCTTTGCATTTTTCTCCCAAACGAAGGACACTAGAAAGAAAATTTTAAAGCCTCCTGTTAGGCCATCATCTACACGGCATAGCCCTGAATTTTCCAATACGCAGCTCTTTGCAAAAGAGAGATATTGGCAAGGAAAAGCTGTCTTGTACCTTTGCAATTTTCTCGCAAACGAAGGACACTAGAAAGAAAATTTTAAAGCCTCCTTTTAGGCCATCATCAACACGGCATAGCCCTGAATTTTCCAATGCGCAGCTCTTTGCAAAAGAGAGATATTGGCAAGGCAAAGCTGTCTTGTACCTTTGCATTTTTCTCGCAAACGAAGGACACTAGAAAGAAAATTTTAAAGCCTCCTGTTAGGCCATCATCTACACGGCATAGCCCTGAATTTTGCAATGCGCAGCTCTTTGCAAAAGAGAGATATTGGCAAGGAAAAGCTGTCTTGTACCTTTGCATTTTTCTCCCAAACGAAGGACACTAGAAAGAAAATTTTAAAGCCTCCTGTTAGGCCATCATCTACACGGCATAGCCCTGAATTTTCCAATACGCAGCTCTTTGCAAAAGAGAGATATTGGCAAGGAAAAGCTGTCTTGTACCTTTGCAATTTTCTCGCAAACGAAGGACACTAGAAAGAAAATTTTAAAGCCTCCTGTTAGGCCATCATCTACACGGCATAGCCCTGAATTTTCCAATGCGCAGCTCTTTGCAAAAGAGAGATATTGGCAAGGAAAAGCTGTCTTGTACCTTTGCATTTTTCTCGCAAACAAAGGACACTAGAAAGAAAATTTTAAAGCCTCCTGTTAGGCCATCATCTACACGGCATAGCCCTGAATTTTCCAATGCGCAGCTCTTTGCAAAAGAGAGATATTGGCAAGGAAAACCTGTCTTGTACCTTTGCATTTTTCTCTCAAACGAAGGACACTAGAAAGAAAATTTTAAAGCCTCCTGTTAGGCCATCATCTACACGGCATAGCCCTGAATTTTCCAATGCGCAGCTCTTTGCAAAAGAGAGATATTGGCAAGGAAAAGCTGTCTTGTACCTTTGCATTTTTCTCCCAAACGAAGGACACTAGAAAGAAAATTTTAAAGCCTCCTGTTAGGCCATCATCTACACGGCATAGCCCTGAATTTTCCAATGCGCAGCTCTTTGCAAAAGAGAGATATTGGCAAGGAAAAGCTGTCTTGTACCTTTGCATTTTTCTCCCAAACGAAGGACACTAGAAAGAAAATTTTAAAGCCTCCTGTTAGGCCATCATCTACACGGCATAGCCCTGAATTTTCCAATGCGCAGCTCTTTGCAAAAGAGAGATATTGGCAAGGAAAAGCTGTCTTGTACCATTGGATTTTTCTCCCAAACGAAGGACACTAGAATGAAAATTTTAAAGCCTCCTGTTAGTGCTATATCTACACGGTATAGCCCTGAATTTTCCAATGCGTAGCTCTTTGCAAAAGAGAAATATTGGCAAGGAAAAGCTGTCTTGTACCTTTGCATTTTTCTCGCAAACGAAGGACACTAGAAAGAAAATTTTAAAGCCTCCTGTTAGGCCATCATCTACACGGCATAGCCCTGAATTTTCCAATGCGCAGCTCTTTGCAAAAGAGAGATATTGGCAAGGAAAACCTGTCTTGTACCTTTGCATTTTTCTCCCAAACGAAGGACACTAGAAAGAAAATTTTAAAGCCTCCTGTTAGTGCTATATCTACACGGTATAGCCCTGAATTTTCCAATGCGTAGCTCTTTGCAAAAGAGAGATATTGGCAAGGAAAAGCTGTCTTGTACCTTTGCATTTTTCTCCCAAACGAAGGACACTAGAAAGAAAATTTTAAAGCCTCCTGTTAGGCCATAATCTACACGGCATAGCCCTGAATTTTCCAATACGCAGCTCTTTGCAAAAGAGAGATATTGGCAAGGAAAAGCTGTCTTGTACCTTTGCAATTTTCTCGCAAACGAAGGACACTAGAAAGAAAATTTTAAAGCCTCCTGTTAGGCCATCATCTACACGGCATAGCCCTGAATTTTCCAATGCGCAGCTCTTTGCAAAAGAGAGATATTGGCAAGGAAAAGCTGTCTTGTACCTTTGCATTTTTCTCGCAAACAAAGGACACTAGAAAGAAAATTTTAAAGCCTCCTGTTAGGCCATCATCTACACGGCATAGCCCTGAATTTTCCAATGCGCAGCTCTTTGCAAAAGAGAGATATTGGCAAGGAAAAGCTGTCTTGTACCTTTGCATTTTTCTCCCAAACGAAGGACACTAGAAAGAAAATTTTAAAGCCTCCTGTTAGGCCATCATCTACACGGCATAGCCCTGAATTTTCCAATGCGCAGCTCTTTGCAAAAGAGAGATATTGGCAAGGAAAAGCTGTCTTGTACTATTGGATTTTTCTCCCAAACGAAGGACACTAGAATGAAAATTTTAAAGCCTCCTGTTAGTGCTATATCTACACGGTATAGCCCTGAATTTTCCAATGCGTAGCTCTTTGCAAAAGAGAAATATTGGCAAGGAAAAGCTGTCTTGTACCTTTGCATTTTTCTCGCAAACGAAGGACACTAGAAAGAAAATTTTAAAGCCTCCTGTTAGGCCATCATCTACACGGCATAGCCCTGAATTTTCCAATGCGCAGCTCTTTGCAAAAGAGAGATATTGGCAAGGAAAAGCTGTCTTGTACCTTTGCATTTTTCTCCCAAACGAAGGACACTAGAAAGAAAATTTTAAAGCCTCCTGTTAGGCCATCATCTACACGGCATAGCCCTGAATTTTCCAATGCGCAGCTCTTTGCAAAAGAGAGATATTGGCAAGGAAAAGCTGTCTGGTACCTTTGCATTTTTCTCGCAAACGAAGGACACTAGAAAGAAAATTTTAAAGCCTCCTGTTAGGCCATCATCTACACGGCATAGCCCTGAATTTTCCAATGCGCGGGCTCTTTGCAAAAGAGAGATATTGGCAAGGAAAAGCTGTCTTGTACCTTTGCATTTTTCTCCCAAACGAAGGACATTAGAAAGAAAATTTTAAAGCCTCCTGTTAGGCCATCATCTACACGGCATAGCCCTGAATTTTCCAATGCGCAGCTCTTTGCAAAAGAGAGATATTGGCAAGGAAAAGCTGTCTTGTACCTTTGCATTTTTCTCCCAAACGAAGGACACTAGAAAGAAAATTTTAAAGCCTCCTGTTAGGCCATCATCTACACGGCATAGCCCTGAATTTTCCAATGCGCAGCTCTTTGCAAAAGAGAGATATTGGCAAGGAAAAGCTGTCTTGTACCTTTGCATTTTTCTCGCAAACGAAGGACACTAGAAAGAAAATTTTAAAGCCTCCTGTTAGGCCATCATCTACACGGCATAGCCCTGAATTTTCCAATGCGCAGCTCTTTGCAAAAGAGAGATATTGGCAAGGAAAACCTGTCTTGTACCTTTGCATTTTTCTCCCAAACGAAGGACACTAGAATGAAAATTTTAAAGCCTCCTGTTAGTGCTATATCTACACGGTATAGCCCTGAATTTTCCAATGCGTAGCTCTTTGCAAAAGAGAGATATTGGCAAGGAAAAGCTGTCTTGTACCTTTGCATTTTTCTCCCAAACGAAGGACACTAGAAAGAAAATTTTAAAGCCTCCTGTTAGGCCATCATCTACACGGTATAGCCCTGAATTTTCCAATGCGTAGCTCTTTGCAAAAGAGAGATATTGGCAAGGAAAAGCTGTCTTGTACCTTTGCATTTTTCTCGCAAACGAAGGACACTAGAAAGAAAATTTTAAAGCCTCCTGTTAGGCCATCATCTACACGGCATAGCCCTGAATTTTCCAATGCGCAGCTCTTTGCAAAAGAGAGATATTGGCAAGGAAAAGCTGTCTTGTACCTTTGCATTTTTCTCGCAAACGAAGGACACTAGAAAGAAAATTTTAAAGCCTCATGTTAGGCCATCATCTACACGGCATAGCCCTGAATTTTCCAATGCGCAGCTCTTTGCAAAAGATATTGGCAAGGAAAAGCTGTCTTGTACCTTTGCATTTTTCTCCCAAACGAAGGACACTAGAAAGAAAATTTTAAAGCCTCCTGTTAGGCCATCATCTACACGGCATAGCCCTGAATTTTCCAATGCGCAGCTCTTTGCAAAAGAGAGATATTGGCAAGGAAAAGCTGTCTTGTACCTTTGCATTTTTCTCCCAAACGAAGGACACTAGAAAGAAAATTTTAAAGCCTCCTGTTAGGCCATCATCTACACGGCATAGCCCTGAATTTTCCAATACGCAGATCTTTGCAAAAGAGAGATATTGGCAAGGAAAAGCTGTCTTGTACCTTTGCAATTTTCTCGCAAACGAAGGACACTAGAAAGAAAATTTTAAAGCCTCCTGTTAGGCCATCATCTACACGGCATAGCCCTGAATTTTCCAATGCGCAGCTCTTTGCAAAAGAGAGATATTGGCAAGGAAAAGCTGTCTTGTACCTTTGCATTTTTCTCGCAAACAAAGGACACTAGAAAGAAAATTTTAAAGCCTCCTGTTAGGCCATCATCTACACGGCATAGCCCTGAATTTTCCAATGCGCAGCTCTTTGCAAAAGAGAGATATTGGCAAGGAAAAGCTGTCTTGTACCTTTGCATTTTTCTCGCAAACAAAGGACACTAGAAAGAAAATTTTAAAGCCTCCTGTTAGGCCATCATCTACACGGCATAGCCCTGAATTTTCCAATGCGCAGCACTTTGCAAAAGAGAGATATTGGCAAGGAAAAGCTGTCTTGTACCTTTGCATTTTTCTCCCAAACGAAGGACACTAGAAAGAAAATTTTAAAGCCTCCTGTTAGGCCATCATCTACACGGCATAGCCCTGAATTTTGCAATGCGCAGCTCTTTGCAAAAGAGAGATATTGGCAAGGAAAAGCTGTCTTGTACCTTTGCATTTTTCTCCCAAACGAAGGACACTAGAAAGAAAATTTTAAAGCCTCCTGTTAGGCCATCATCTATACGGCATAGCCCTGAATTTTCCAATGCGCAGCTCTTTGCAAAAGAGAGATATTGGCAAGGAAAAGCTGTCTTGTACCTTTGCATTTTTCTCCCAAACGAAGGACACTAGAAAGAAAATTTTAAAGCCTCCTGTTAGGCCATCATCTACACGGTATAGTCCTGAATTTTCCAATGCGCAGCTCTTTGCAAAAGAGAGATATTGGCAAGGAAAAGCTGTCTTGTACCTTTGCATTTTTCTCGCAAACGAAGGACACTAGAAAGAAAATTTTAAAGCCTCCTGTTAGGCCATCATCTACACGGCATAGCCCTGAATTTTCCAATGCGCAGCTCTTTGCAAAAGAGAGATATTGGCAAGGAAAACCTGTCTTGTACCTTTGCATTTTTCTCCCAAACGAAGGACACTAGAATGAAAATTTTAAAGCCTCCTGTTAGTGCTATATCTACACGGTATAGCCCTGAATTTTCCAATGCGTAGCTCTTTGCAAAAGAGAGATATTGGCAAGGAAAAGCTGTCTTGTACCTTTGCATTTTTCTCCCAAACGAAGGACACTAGAAAGAAAATTTTAAAGCCTCCTGTTAGGCCATCATCTACACGGTATAGCCCTGAATTTTCCAATGCGTAGCTCTTTGCAAAAGAGAGATATTGGCAAGGAAAAGCTGTCTTGTACCTTTGCATTTTTCTCGCAAACGAAGGACACTAGAAAGAAAATTTTAAAGCCTCCTGTTAGGCCATCATCTACACGGCATAGCCCTGAATTTTCCAATGCGCAGCTCTTTGCAAAAGAGAGATATTGGCAAGGAAAAGCTGTCTTGTACCTTTGCATTTTTCTCGCAAACGAAGGACACTAGAAAGAAAATTTTAAAGCCTCATGTTAGGCCATCATCTACACGGCATAGCCCTGAATTTTCCAATGCGCAGCTCTTTGCAAAAGATATTGGCAAGGAAAAGCTGTCTTGTACCTTTGCATTTTTCTCCCAAACGAAGGACACTAGAAAGAAAATTTTAAAGCCTCCTGTTAGGCCATCATCTACACGGCATAGCCCTGAATTTTCCAATGCGCAGCTCTTTGCAAAAGAGAGATATTGGCAAGGAAAAGCTGTCTTGTACCTTTGCATTTTTCTCCCAAACGAAGGACACTAGAAAGAAAATTTTAAAGCCTCCTGTTAGGCCATCATCTACACGGCATAGCCCTGAATTTTCCAATACGCAGATCTTTGCAAAAGAGAGATATTGGCAAGGAAAAGCTGTCTTGTACCTTTGCAATTTTCTCGCAAACGAAGGACACTAGAAAGAAAATTTTAAAGCCTCCTGTTAGGCCATCATCTACACGGCATAGCCCTGAATTTTCCAATGCGCAGCTCTTTGCAAAAGAGAGATATTGGCAAGGAAAAGCTGTCTTGTACCTTTGCATTTTTCTCGCAAACAAAGGACACTAGAAAGAAAATTTTAAAGCCTCCTGTTAGGCCATCATCTACACGGCATAGCCCTGAATTTTCCAATGCGCAGCTCTTTGCAAAAGAGAGATATTGGCAAGGAAAAGCTGTCTTGTACCTTTGCATTTTTCTCGCAAACAAAGGACACTAGAAAGAAAATTTTAAAGCCTCCTGTTAGGCCATCATCTACACGGCATAGCCCTGAATTTTCCAATGCGCAGCACTTTGCAAAAGAGAGATATTGGCAAGGAAAAGCTGTCTTGTACCTTTGCATTTTTCTCCCAAACGAAGGACACTAGAAAGAAAATTTTAAAGCCTCCTGTTAGGCCATCATCTACACGGCATAGCCCTGAATTTTGCAATGCGCAGCTCTTTGCAAAAGAGAGATATTGGCAAGGAAAAGCTGTCTTGTACCTTTGCATTTTTCTCCCAAACGAAGGACACTAGAAAGAAAATTTTAAAGCCTCCTGTTAGGCCATCATCTATACGGCATAGCCCTGAATTTTCCAATGCGCAGCTCTTTGCAAAAGAGAGATATTGGCAAGGAAAAGCTGTCTTGTACCTTTGCATTTTTCTCCCAAACGAAGGACACTAGAAAGAAAATTTTAAAGCCTCCTGTTAGGCCATCATCTACACGGTATAGTCCTGAATTTTCCAATGCGCAGCTCTTTGCAAAAGAGAGATATTGGCAAGGAAAAGCTGTCTTGTACCTTTGCATTTTTCTCCCAAACGAAGGACACTAGAAATAAAATTTTAAAGCCTCCTGTTAGGCCATCATCTACACGGCATAGCCCTGAATTTTCCAATGCGCAGCTCTTTGCAAAAGAGAGATATTGGCAAGGAAAAGCTGTCTTGTACCTTTGCATTTTTCTCCCAAACGAAGGACACTAGAAAGAAAATTTTAAAGCCTCCTGTTAGGCCATCATCTACACGGCATAGCCCTGAATTTTCCAATACGCAGCTCTTTGCAAAAGAGAGATATTGGCAAGGAAAAGCTGTCTTGTACCTTTGCAATTTTCTCGCAAACGAAGGACACTAGAAAGAAAATTTTAAAGCCTCCTTTTAGGCCATCATCAACACGGCATAGCCCTGAATTTTCCAATGCGCAGCTCTTTGCAAAAGAGAGATATTGGCAAGGCAAAGCTGTCTTGTACCTTTGCATTTTTCTCGCAAACGAAGGACACTAGAAAGAAAATTTTAAAGCCTCCTGTTAGGCCATCATCTACACGGCATAGCCCTGAATTTTGCAATGCGCAGCTCTTTGCAAAAGAGAGATATTGGCAAGGAAAAGCTGTCTTGTACCTTTGCATTTTTCTCCCAAACGAAGGACACTAGAAAGAAAATTTTAAAGCCTCCTGTTAGGCCATCATCTACACGGCATAGCCCTGAATTTTCCAATACGCAGCTCTTTGCAAAAGAGAGATATTGGCAAGGAAAAGCTGTCTTGTACCTTTGCAATTTTCTCGCAAACGAAGGACACTATAAAGAAAATTTTAAAGCCTCCTGTTAGGCCATCATCTACACGGCATAGCCCTGAATTTTCCAATGCGCAGCTCTTTGCAAAAGAGAGATATTGGCAAGGAAAAGCTGTCTTGTACCTTTGCATTTTTCTCGCAAACAAAGGACACTAGAAAGAAAATTTTAAAGCCTCCTGTTAGGCCATCATCTACACGGCATAGCCCTGAATTTTCCAATGCGCAGCTCTTTGCAAAAGAGAGATATTGGCAAGGAAAAGCTGTCTTGTACCTTTGCATTTTTCTCCCAAACGAAGGACACTAGAAAGAAAATTTTAAAGCCTCCTGTTAGGCCATCATCTACACGGCATAGCCCTGAATTTTCCAATGCGCAGCTCTTTGCAAAAGAGAGATATTGGCAAGGAAAAGCTGTCTTGTACCTTTGCATTTTTCTCCCAAACGAAGGACACTAGAAAGAAAATTTTAAAGCCTCCTGTTAGGCCATCATCTACACGGCATAGCCCTGAATTTTCCAATGCGCAGCTCTTTGCAAAAGAGAGATATTGGCAAGGAAAAGCTGTCTTGTACCTTTGCATTTTTCTCCCAAACGAAGGACACTAGAAAGAAAATTTTAAAGCCTCCTGTTAGGCCATCATCTACACGGCATAGCCCTGAATTTTCCAATGCGCAGCTCTTTGCAAAAGAGAGATATTGGCAAGGAAAAGCTGTCTTGTACCATTGGATTTTTCTCCCAAACGAAGGACACTAGAATGAAAATTTTAAAGCCTCCTGTTAGGCCATCATCTACACGGCATAGCCCTGAATTTTCCAATGCGCAGCTCTTTGCAAAAGAGAGATATTGGCAAGGAAAAGCTGTCTTGTACCTTTGCATTTTTCTCGCAAACAAAGGACACTAGAAAGAAAATTTTAAAGCCTCCTGTTAGGCCATCATCTACACGGCATAGCCCTGAATTTTCCAATACGCAGCTCTTTGCAAAAGAGAGATATTGGCAAGGAAAAGCTGTCTTGTACCTTTGCATTTTTCTCTCAAACGAAGGACACCAGAAAGAAAATTTTAAAGCCTCCTGTTAGGCCATCATCTACACGGCATAGCCCTGAATTTTCCAATGCGCAGCTCTTTGCAAAAGAGGGATATTGGCAAGGAAAAGCTGTCTTGTACCTTTGCATTTTTCTCCCAAACGAAGGACACTAGAAATAAAATTTTAAAGCCTCCTGTTAGGCCATCATCTACACGGCATAGCCCTGAATTTTCCAATGCGCAGCTCTTTGCAAAAGAGAGATATTGGCAAGGAAAAGCTGTCTTGTACCTTTGCATTTTTCTCCCAAACGAAGGACACTAGAAAGAAAATTTTAAAGCCTCCTGTTAGGCCATCATCTACACGGCATAGCCCTGAATTTTCCAATGCGCAGCTCTTTGCAAAAGAGAGATATTGGCAAGGAAAAGCTGTCTTGTACCATTGGATTTTTCTCCCAAACGAAGGACACTAGAATGAAAATTTTAAAGCCTCCTGTTAGTGCTATATCTACACGGTATAGCCCTGAATTTTCCAATGCGTAGCTCTTTGCAAAAGAGAAATATTGGCAAGGAAAAGCTGTCTTGTACCTTTGCATTTTTCTCGCAAACGAAGGACACTAGAAAGAAAATTTTAAAGCCTCCTGTTAGGCCATCATCTACACGGCATAGCCCTGAATTTTCCAATGCGCAGCTCTTTGCAAAAGAGAGATATTGGCAAGGAAAAGCTGTCTTGTACCTTTGCATTTTTCTCCCAAACGAAGGACACTAGAAAGAAAATTTTAAAGCCTCCTGTTAGGCCATCATCTACACGGCATAGCCATGAATTTTCCAATGCGCAGCTCTTTGCAAAAGAGAGATATTGGCAAGGAAAAGCTGTCTTGTACCTTTGCATTTTTCTCGCAAACGAAGGACACTAGAAAGAAAATTTTAAAGCCTCCTGTTAGGCCATCATCTACACGGCATAGCCCTGAATTTTCCAATGCGCAGCTCTTTGCAAAAGAGAGATATTGGCAAGGAAAAGCTGTCTTGTACCTTTGCATTTTTCTCCCAAACGAAGGACATTAGAAAGAAAATTTTAAAGCCTCCTGTTAGGCCATCATCTACACGGCATAGCCCTGAATTTTCCAATGCGCAGCTCTTTGCAAAAGAGAGATATTGGCAAGGAAAAGCTGTCTTGTACCTTTGCATTTTTCTCCCAAACGAAGGACACTAGAAAGAAAATTTTAAAGCCTCCTGTTAGGCCATCGTCTACACGGCATAGCCCTGAATTTTCCAATGCACAGCTCTTTGCAAAAGAGAGATATTGGCAAGGAAAAGCTGTCTTGTACCTTTGCATTTTTCTCGCAAACGAAGGACACTAGAAAGAAAATTTTAAAGCCTCCTGTTAGGCCATCATCTACACGGCATAGCCCTGAATTTTCCAATGCGCAGCTCTTTGCAAAAGAGAGATATTGGCAAGGAAAAGCTGTCTTGTACCTTTGCATTTTTCTCCCAAACGAAGGACACTAGAAAGAAAATTTTAAAGCCTCCTGTTAGGCCATCATCTACACGGCATAGCCCTGAATTTTCCAATACGCAGCTCTTTGCAAAAGAGAGATATTGGCAAGGAAAAGCTGTCTTGTACCTTTGCAATTTTCTCGCAAACGAAGGACACTAGAAAGAAAAATTTAAAGCTTCCTTTTAGGCCATCATCTACACGGCATAGCCCTGAATTTTCCAATGCGCAGCTCTTTGCAAAAGAGAGATATTGGCAAGGAAAAGCTGTCTTGTACCTTTGCATTTTTCTCGCAAACGAAGGACACTAGAAAGAAAATTTTAAAGCCTCCTGTTAGGCCATCATCTACACGGCATAGCCCTGAATTTTGCAATGCGCAGCTCTTTGCAAAAGAGAGATATTGGCAAGGAAAAACTGTCTTGTACCTTTGCATTTTTCTCCCAAACGAAGGACACTAGAAAGAAAATTTTAAAGCCTCCTGTTAGGCCATCATCTACACGGCATAGCCCTGAATTTTCCAATGCGCAGCTCTTTGCAAAAGAGAGATATTGGCAAGGAAAAGCTGTCTTGTACCTTTGCATTTTTCTCCCAAACGAAGGACACTAGAAAGAAAATTTTAAAGCCTCCTGTTAGGCCATCATCTACACGGCATAGCCCTGAATTTTCCAATGCGCAGCTCTTTGCAAAAGAGAGATATTGGCAAGGAAAAGCTGTCTTGTACCTTTGCATTTTTCTCCCAAACGAAGGACATTAGAAAGAAAATTTTAAAGCCTCCTGTTAGGCCATCATCTACACGGCATAGCCCTGAATTTTCCAATGCGCAGCTCTTTGCAAAAGAGAGATATTGGCAAGGAAAAGCTGTCTTGTACCTTTGCATTTTTCTCCCAAACGAAGGACACTAGAAAGAAAATTTTAAAGCCTCCTGTTAGGCCATCATCTACACGGCATAGCCCTGAATTTTCCAATGCGCAGCTCTTTGCAAAAGAGAGATATTGGCAAGGAAAAGCTGTCTTGTACCTTTGCATTTTTCTCCCAAACGAAGGACACTAGAAAGAAAATTTTAAAGCCTCCTGTTAGGCCATCATCTACACGGCATAGCCCTGAATTTTCCAATGCGCAGCTCTTTGCAAAAGAGAGATATTGGCAAGGAAAAGCTGTCTTGTACCTTTGCATTTTTCTCCCAAACGAAGGACACTAGAAAGAAAATTTTAAAGCCTCCTGTTAGGCCATCATCTACACGGCATAGCCCTGAATTTTCCAATGCGCAGCTCTTTGCAAAAGAGAGATATTGGCAAGGAAAAGCTGTCTTGTACCTTTGCATTTTTCTCCCAAACGAAGGACACTAGAAAGAAAATTTTAAAGCCTCCTGTTAGGCCATCATCTACACGGCATAGCCCTGAATTTTCCAATACGCAGCTCTTTGCAAAAGAGAGATATTGGCAAGGAAAAGCTGTCTTGTACCTTTGCAATTTTCTCGCAAACGAAGGACACTAGAAAGAAAATTTTAAAGCCTCCTTTTAGGCCATCATCTACACGGCATAGCCCTGAATTTTCCAATGCGCAGCTCTTTGCAAAAGAGAGATATTGGCAAGGAAAAGCTGTCTTGTACCTTTGCATTTTTCTCGCAAACGAAGGACACTAGAAAGAAAATTTTAAAGCCTCCTGTTAGGCCATCATCTACACGGCATAGCCCTGAATTTTGCAATGCGCAGCTCTTTGCAAAAGAGAGATATTGGCAAGGAAAAACTGTCTTGTACCTTTGCATTTTTCTCCCAAACGAAGGACACTAGAAAGAAAATTTTAAAGCCTCCTGTTAGGCCATCATCTACACGGCATAGCCCTGAATTTTCCAATGCGCAGCTCTTTGCAAAAGAGAGATATTGGCAAGGAAAAGCTGTCTTGTACCTTTGCATTTTTCTCCCAAACGAAGGACACTAGAAAGAAAATTTTAAAGCCTCCTGTTAGGCCATCATCTACACGGCATAGCCCTGAATTTTCCAATGCGCAGCTCTTTGCAAAAGAGAGATATTGGCAAGGAAAAGCTGTCTTGTACCATTGGATTTTTCTCCCAAACGAAGGACACTAGAATGAAAATTTTAAAGCCTCCTGTTAGTGCTATATCTACACGGTATAGCCCTGAATTTTCCAATGCGTAGCTCTTTGCAAAAGAGAGATATTGGCAAGGAAAAGCTGTCTTGTACCTTTGCATTTTTCTCGCAAACGAAGGACACTAGAAAGAAAATTTTAAAGCCTCCTGTTAGGCCATCATCTACACGGCATAGCCCTGAATTTTCCAATGCGCAGCTCTTTGCAAAAGAGAGATATTGGCAAGGAAAACCTGTCTTGTACCTTTGCATTTTTCTCCCAAACGAAGGACACTAGAAAGAAAATTTTAAAGCCTCCAGTTAGTGCTATATCTACACGGTATAGCCCTGAATTTTCCAATGCGTAGCTCTTTGCAAAAGAGAGATATTGGCAAGGAAAAGCTGTCTTGTACCTTTGCATTTTTCTCCCAAACGAAGGACACTAGAAAGAAAATTTTAAAGCCTCCTGTTAGGCCATCATCTACACGGCATAGCCCTGAATTTTCCAATACGCAGCTCTTTGCAAAAGAGAGATATTGGCAAGGAAAAGCTGTCTTGTACCTTTGCAATTTTCTCGCAAACGAAGGACACTAGAAAGAAAATTTTAAAGCCTCCTGTTAGGCCATCATCTACACGGCATAGCCCTGAATTTTCCAATGCGCAGCTCTTTGCAAAAGAGAGATATTGGCAAGGAAAAGCTGTCTTGTACCTTTGCATTTTTCTCGCAAACAAAGGACACTAGAAAGAAAATTTTAAAGCCTCCTGTTAGGCCATCATCTACACGGCATAGCCCTGAATTTTCCAATGCGCAGCTCTTTGCAAAAGAGAGATATTGGCAAGGAAAAGCTGTCTTGTACCTTTGCATTTTTCTCTCAAACGAAGGACACTAGAAAGAAAATTTTAAAGCCTCCTGTTAGGCCATCATCTACACGGCATAGCCCTGAATTTTCCAATGCGCAGCTCTTTGCAAAAGAGAGATATTGGCAAGGAAAAGCTGTCTTGTACCTTTGCATTTTTCTCCCAAACGAAGGACACTAGAAAGAAAATTTTAAAGCCTCCTGTTAGGCCATCATCTACACGGCATAGCCCTGAATTTTCCAATGCGCAGCTCTTTGCAAAAGAGAGATATTGGCAAGGAAAAGCTGTCTTGTACCTTTGCCTTTTTCTCCCAAACGAAGGACACTAGAAAGAAAATTTTAAAGCCTCCTGTTAGGCCATCATCTACACGGCATAGCCCTGAATTTTCCAATGCGCAGCTCTTTGCAAAAGAGAGATATTGGCAAGGAAAAGCTGTCTTGTACCATTGGATTTTTCTCCCAAACGAAGGACACTAGAATGAAAATTTTAAAGCCTCCTGTTAGTGCTATATCTACACGGTATAGCCCTGAATTTTCCAATGCGTAGCTCTGTGCAAAAGAGAAATATTGGCAAGGAAAAGCTGTCTTGTACCTTTGCATTTTTCTCGCAAACGAAGGACACTAGAAAGAAAATTTTAAAGCCTCCTGTTAGGCCATCATCTACACGGCATAGCCCTGAATTTTCCAATGCGCAGCTCTTTGCAAAAGAGAGATATTGGCAAGGAAAAGCTGTCTTGTACCTTTGCATTTTTCTCCCAAACGAAGGACACTAGAAAGAAAATTTTAAAGCCTCCTGTTAGGCCATCATCTACACGGCATAGCCCTGAATTTTCCAATGCGCAGCTCTTTGCAAAAGAGAGATATTGGCAAGGAAAAGCTGTCTTGTACCTTTGCATTTTTCTCGCAAACGAAGGACACTAGAAAGAAAATTTTAAAGCCTCCTGTTAGGCCATCATCTACACGGCATAGCCCTGAATTTTCCAATGCGCAGCTCTTTGCAAAAGAGAGATATTGGCAAGGAAAAGCTGTCTTGTACCTTTGCATTTTTCTCCCAAACGAAGGACATTAGAAAGAAAATTTTAAAGCCTCCTGTTAGGCCATCATCTACACGGCATAGCCCTGAATTTTCCAATGCGCAGCTCTTTGCAAAAGAGAGATATTGGCAAGGAAAAGCTGTCTTGTACCTTTGCATTTTTCTCCCAAACGAAGGACACTAGAAAGAAAATTTTAAAGCCTCCTGTTAGGCCATCATCTACACGGCATAGCCCTGAATTTTCCAATGCGCAGCTCTTTGCAAAAGAGAGATATTGGCAAGGAAAAGCTGTCTTGTACCTTTGCATTTTTCTCGCAAACGAAGGACACTAGAAAGAAAATTTTAAAGCCTCCTGTTAGGCCATCATCTACACGGCATAGCCCTGAATTTTCCAATGCGCAGCTCTTTGCAAAAGAGAGATATTGGCAAGGAAAACCTGTCTTGTACCTTTGCATTTTTCTCCCAAACGAAGGACACTAGAATGAAAATTTTAAAGCCTCCTGTTAGTGCTATATCTACACGGTATAGCCCTGAATTTTCCAATGCGTAGCTCTTTGCAAAAGAGAGATATTGGCAAGGAAAAGCTGTCTTGTACCTTTGCATTTTTCTCCCAAACGAAGGACACTAGAAAGAAAATTTTAAAGCCTCCTGTTAGGCCATCATCTACACGGCATAGCCCTGAATTTTCCAATGCGCAGCTCTTTGCAAAAGAGAGATATTGGCAAGGAAAACCTGTCTTGTACCTTTGCATTTTTCTCCCAAACGAAGGACACTAGAAAGAAAATTTTAAAGCCTCCTGTTAGTGCTATATCTACACGGTATAGCCCTGAATTTTCCAATGCGTAGCTCTTTGCAAAAGAGAGATATTGGCAAGGAAAAGCTGTCTTGTACCTTTGCATTTTTCTCCCAAACGAAGGACACTAGAAAGAAAATTTTAAAGCCTCCTGTTAGGCCATCATCTACACG
Organism: Pseudophryne corroboree; assembly: GCF_028390025.1. Classification (NCBI taxonomy): domain Eukaryota; kingdom Metazoa; phylum Chordata; class Amphibia; order Anura; family Myobatrachidae; genus Pseudophryne; species Pseudophryne corroboree. The sequence continues at coordinate 136,934,510 of NC_086446.1, forward strand.
GTATAGCCCTGAATTTTCCAATGCGTAGCTCTTTGCAAAAGAGAGATATTGGCAAGGAAAAGCTGTCTTGTACCTTTGCATTTTTCTCGCAAACGAAGGACACTAGAAAGAAAATTTTAAAGCCTCCTGTTAGGCCATCATCTACACGGCATAGCCCTAAATTTTCCAATGCGCAGCTCTTTGCAAAAGAGAGATATTGGCAAGGAAAAGCTGTCTTGTACCTTTGCATTTTTCTCCCAAACGAAGGACACTAGAAAGAAAATGTTAAAGCCTCCTGTTAGGCCATCATCTACACGGCATAGCCCTGAATTTTCCAATGCGCAGCTCTTTGCAAAAGAGAGATATTGGCAAGGAAAAGCTGTCTTGTACCTTTGCATTTTTCTCGCAAACGAAGGACACTAGAAAGAAAATTTTAAAGCCTCCTGTTAGGCCATCATCTACACGGCATAGCCCTGAATTTTCCAATGCGCAGCTCTTTGCAAAAGATATTGGCAAGGAAAAGCTGTCTTGTACCTTTGCATTTTTCTCCCAAACGAAGGACACTAGAAAGAAAATTTTAAAGCCTCCTGTTAGGCCATCATCTACACGGCATAGCCCTGAATTTTCCAATGCGCAGCTCTTTGCAAAAGAGAGATATTGGCAAGGAAAAGCTGTCTTGTACCTTTGCATTTTTCTCCCAAACGAAGGACACTAGAAAGAAAATTTTAAAGCCTCCTGTTAGGCCATCATCTACACGGCATAGCCCTGAATTTTCCAATGCGCAGCTCTTTGCAAAAGAGAGATATTGGCAAGGAAAAGCTGTCTTGTACCTTTGCATTTTTCTCCCAAACGAAGGACACTAGAAAGAAAATTTTAAAGCCTCCTGTTAGGCCATCATCTACACGGCATAGCCCTGAATTTTCCAATGCGCAGCTCTTTGCAAAAGAGAGATATTGGCAAGGAAAAGCTGTCTTGTACCTTTGCATTTTTCTCCCAAACGAAGGACACTAGAAAGAAAATTTTAAAGCCTCCTGTTAGGCCATCATCTACACGGCATAGCCCTGAATTTTCCAATGCGCAGCTCTTTGCAAAAGAGAGATATTGGCAAGGAAAAGCTGTCTTGTACCTTTGCATTTTTCTCGCAAATGAAGGACACTAGAAAGAAAATTTTAAAGCCTCCTGTTAGGCCATCATCTACACGGCATAGCCCTGAATTTTCCAATGCGCAGCTCTTTGCAAAAGAGAGATATTGGCAAGGAAAAGCTGTCTTGTACCTTTGCATTTTTCTCCCAAACGAAGGACACTAGAAAGAAAATTTTAAAGCCTCCTGTTAGGCCATCATCTACACGGCATAGCCCTGAATTTTCCAATGCGCAGCTCTTTGCAAAAGAGAGATATTGGCAAGGAAAAGCTGTCTTGTACCTTTGCATTTTTCTCCCAAACGAAGGACACTAGAAAGAAAATTTTAAAGCCTCCTGTTAGGCCATCATCTACACGGCATAGCCCTGAATTTTCCAATGCGCAGCTCTTTGCAAAAGAGAGATATTGGCAAGGAAAAGCTGTCTTGTACCATTTGATTTTTCTCCCAAACGAAGGACACTAGAATGAAAATTTTAAAGCCTCCTGTTAGTGCTATATCTACACGGTATAGCCCTGAATTTTCCAATGCGTAGCTCTTTGCAAAAGAGAGATATTGGCAAGGAAAAGCTGTCTTGTACCTTTGCATTTTTCTCGCAAACGAAGGACACTAGAAAGAAAATTTTAAAGCCTCCTGTTAGGCCATCATCTACACGGCATAGCCCTGAATTTTCCAATGCGCAGCTCTTTGCAAAAGAGAGATATTGGCAAGGAAAACCTGTCTTGTACCTTTGCATTTTTCTCCCAAACGAAGGACACTAGAAAGAAAATTTTAAAGCCTCCTGTTAGTGCTATATCTACACGGTATAGCCCTGAATTTTCCAATGCGTAGCTCTTTGCAAAAGAGAGATATTGGCAAGGAAAAGCTGTCTTGTACCTTTGCATTTTTCTCGCAAACGAAGGACACTAGAAAGAAAATTTTAAAGCCTCCTGTTAGGCCATCATCTACACGGCATAGCCCTGAATTTTCCAATACGCAGCTCTTTGCAAAAGAGAGATATTGGCAAGGAAAAGCTGTCTTGTACCTTTGCAATTTTCTCGCAAACGAAGGACACTAGAAAGAAAATTTTAAAGCCTCCTGTTAGGCCATCATCTACACGGCATAGCCCTGAATTTTCCAATGCGCAGCTCTTTGCAAAAGAGAGATATTGGCAAGGAAAAGCTGTCTTGTACCTTTGCATTTTTCTCGCAAACAAAGGACACTAGAAAGAAAATTTTAAAGCCTCCTGTTAGGCCATCATCTACACGGCATAGCCCTGAATTTTCCAATGCGCAGCTCTTTGCAAAAGAGAGATATTGGCAAGGAAAAGCTGTCTTGTACCTTTGCATTTTTCTCTCAAACGAAGGACACTAGAAAGAAAATTTTAAAGCCTCCTGTTAGGCCATCATCTACACGGCATAGCCCTGAATTTTCCAATGCGCAGCTCTTTGCAAAAGAGAGATATTGGCAAGGAAAAGCTGTCTTGTACCTTTGCATTTTTCTCCCAAACGAAGGACACTAGAAAGAAAATTTTAAAGCCTCCTGTTAGGCCATCATCTACACGGCATAGCCCTGAATTTTCCAATGCGCAGCTCTTTGCAAAAGAGAGATATTGGCAAGGAAAAGCTGTCTTGTACCTTTGCATTTTTCTCCCAAACGAAGGACACTAGAAAGAAAATTTTAAAGCCTCCTGTTAGGCCATCATCTACACGGCATAGCCCTGAATTTTCCAATGCGCAGCTCTTTGCAAAAGAGAGATATTGGCAAGGAAAAGCTGTCTTGTACCATTGGATTTTTCTCCCAAACGAAGGACACTAGAATGAAAATTTTAAAGCCTCCTGTTAGTGCTATATCTACACGGTATAGCCCTGAATTTTCCAATGCGTAGCTCTGTGCAAAAGAGAAATATTGGCAAGGAAAAGCTGTCTTGTACCTTTGCATTTTTCTCGCAAACGAAGGACACTAGAAAGAAAATTTTAAAGCCTCCTGTTAGGCCATCATCTACACGGCATAGCCCTGAATTTTCCAATGCGCAGCTCTTTGCAAAAGAGAGATATTGGCAAGGAAAAGCTGTCTTGTACCTTTGCATTTTTCTCCCAAACGAAGGACACTAGAAAGAAAATTTTAAAGCCTCCTGTTAGGCCATCATCTACACGGCATAGCCCTGAATTTTCCAATGCGCAGCTCTTTGCAAAAGAGAGATATTGGCAAGGAAAAGCTGTCTTGTACCTTTGCATTTTTCTCGCAAACGAAGGACACTAGAAAGAAAATTTTAAAGCCTCCTGTTAGGCCATCATCTACACGGCATAGCCCTGAATTTTCCAATGCGCAGCTCTTTGCAAAAGAGAGATATTGGCAAGGAAAAGCTGTCTTGTACCTTTGCATTTTTCTCCCAAACGAAGGACATTAGAAAGAAAATTTTAAAGCCTCCTGTTAGGCCATCATCTACACGGCATAGCCCTGAATTTTCCAATGCGCAGCTCTTTGCAAAAGAGAGATATTGGCAAGGAAAAGCTGTCTTGTACCTTTGCATTTTTCTCCCAAACGAAGGACACTAGAAAGAAAATTTTAAAGCCTCCTGTTAGGCCATCATCTACACGGCATAGCCCTGAATTTTCCAATGCGCAGCTCTTTGCAAAAGAGAGATATTGGCAAGGAAAAGCTGTCTTGTACCTTTGCATTTTTCTCGCAAACGAAGGACACTAGAAAGAAAATTTTAAAGCCTCCTGTTAGGCCATCATCTACACGGCATAGCCCTGAATTTTCCAATGCGCAGCTCTTTGCAAAAGAGAGATATTGGCAAGGAAAACCTGTCTTGTACCTTTGCATTTTTCTCCCAAACGAAGGACACTAGAATGAAAATTTTAAAGCCTCCTGTTAGTGCTATATCTACACGGTATAGCCCTGAATTTTCCAATGCGTAGCTCTTTGCAAAAGAGAGATATTGGCAAGGAAAAGCTGTCTTGTACCTTTGCATTTTTCTCCCAAACGAAGGACACTAGAAAGAAAATTTTAAAGCCTCCTGTTAGGCCATCATCTACACGGCATAGCCCTGAATTTTCCAATGCGCAGCTCTTTGCAAAAGAGAGATATTGGCAAGGAAAACCTGTCTTGTACCTTTGCATTTTTCTCCCAAACGAAGGACACTAGAAAGAAAATTTTAAAGCCTCCTGTTAGTGCTATATCTACACGGTATAGCCCTGAATTTTCCAATGCGTAGCTCTTTGCAAAAGAGAGATATTGGCAAGGAAAAGCTGTCTTGTACCTTTGCATTTTTCTCCCAAACGAAGGACACTAGAAAGAAAATTTTAAAGCCTCCTGTTAGGCCATCATCTACACGGTATAGCCCTGAATTTTCCAATGCGTAGCTCTTTGCAAAAGAGAGATATTGGCAAGGAAAAGCTGTCTTGTACCTTTGCATTTTTCTCGCAAACGAAGGACACTAGAAAGAAAATTTTAAAGCCTCCTGTTAGGCCATCATCTACACGGCATAGCCCTAAATTTTCCAATGCGCAGCTCTTTGCAAAAGAGAGATATTGGCAAGGAAAAGCTGTCTTGTACCTTTGCATTTTTCTCCCAAACGAAGGACACTAGAAAGAAAATTTTAAAGCCTCCTGTTAGGCCATCATCTACACGGCATAGCCCTGAATTTTCCAATGCGCAGCTCTTTGCAAAAGAGAGATATTGGCAAGGAAAAGCTGTCTTGTACCTTTGCATTTTTCTCGCAAACGAAGGACACTAGAAAGAAAATTTTAAAGCCTCCTGTTAGGCCATCATCTACACGGCATAGCCCTGAATTTTCCAATGCGCAGCTCTTTGCAAAAGATATTGGCAAGGAAAAGCTGTCTTGTACCTTTGCATTTTTCTCCCAAACGAAGGACACTAGAAAGAAAATTTTAAAGCCTCCTGTTAGGCCATCATCTACACGGCATAGCCCTGAATTTTCCAATGCGCAGCTCTTTGCAAAAGAGAGATATTGGCAAGGAAAAGCTGTCTTGTACCTTTGCATTTTTCTCCCAAACGAAGGACACTAGAAAGAAAATTTTAAAGCCTCCTGTTAGGTCATCATCTACACGGCATAGCCCTGAATTTTCCAATGCGCAGCTCTTTGCAAAAGAGAGATATTGGCAAGGAAAAGCTGTCTTGTACCTTTGCATTTTTCTCCCAAACGAAGGACACTAGAAAGAAAATTTTAAAGCCTCCTGTTAGGCCATCATCTACACGGCATAGCCCTGAATTTTCCAATGCGCAGCTCTTTGCAAAAGAGAGATATTGGCAAGGAAAAGCTGTCTTGTACCTTTGCATTTTTCTCGCAAACGAAGGACACTAGAAAGAAAATTTTAAAGCCTCCTGTTAGGCCATCATCTACACGGCATAGCCCTGAATTTTCCAATGCGCAGCTCTTTGCAAAAGAGAGATATTGGCAAGGAAAAGCTGTCTTGTACCTTTGCATTTTTCTCCCAAACGAAGGACATTAGAAAGAAAATTTTAAAGCCTCCTGTTAGGCCATCATCTACACGGCATAGCCCTGAATTTTCCAATGCGCAGCTCTTTGCAAAAGAGAGATATTGGCAAGGAAAAGCTGTCTTGTACCTTTGCATTTTTCTCCCAAACGAAGGACACTAGAAAGAAAATTTTAAAGCCTCCTGTTAGGCCATCATCTACACGGCATAGCCCTGAATTTTCCAATGCGCAGCTCTTTGCAAAAGAGAGATATTGGCAAGGAAAAGCTGTCTTGTACCTTTGCATTTTTCTCGCAAACGAAGGACACTAGAAAGAAAATTTTAAAGCCTCCTGTTAGGCCATCATCTACACGGCATAGCCCTGAATTTTCCAATGCGCAGCTCTTTGCAAAAGAGAGATATTGGCAAGGAAAACCTGTCTTGTACCTTTGCATTTTTCTCCCAAACGAAGGACACTAGAATGAAAATTTTAAAGCCTCCTGTTAGTGCTATATCTACACGGTATAGCCCTGAATTTTCCAATGCGTAGCTCTTTGCAAAAGAGAGATATTGGCAAGGAAAAGCTGTCTTGTACCTTTGCATTTTTCTCCCAAACGAAGGACACTAGAAAGAAAATTTTAAAGCCTCCTGTTAGGCCATCATCTACACGGCATAGCCCTGAATTTTCCAATGCGCAGCTCTTTGCAAAAGAGAGATATTGGCAAGGAAAACCTGTCTTGTACCTTTGCATTTTTCTCCCAAACGAAGGACACTAGAAAGAAAATTTTAAAGCCTCCTGTTAGTGCTATATCTACACGGTATAGCCCTGAATTTTCCAATGCGTAGCTCTTTGCAAAAGAGAGATATTGGCAAGGAAAAGCTGTCTTGTACCTTTGCATTTTTCTCCCAAACGAAGGACACTAGAAAGAAAATTTTAAAGCCTCCTGTTAGGCCATCATCTACACGGTATAGCCCTGAATTTTCCAATGCGTAGCTCTTTGCAAAAGAGAGATATTGGCAAGGAAAAGCTGTCTTGTACCTTTGCATTTTTCTCGCAAACGAAGGACACTAGAAAGAAAATTTTAAAGCCTCCTGTTAGGCCATCATCTACACGGCATAGCCCTAAATTTTCCAATGCGCAGCTCTTTGCAAAAGAGAGATATTGGCAAGGAAAAGCTGTCTTGTACCTTTGCATTTTTCTCCCAAACGAAGGACACTAGAAAGAAAATTTTAAAGCCTCCTGTTAGGCCATCATCTACACGGCATAGCCCTGAATTTTCCAATGCGCAGCTCTTTGCAAAAGAGAGATATTGGCAAGGAAAAGCTGTCTTGTACCTTTGCATTTTTCTCGCAAACGAAGGACACTAGAAAGAAAATTTTAAAGCCTCCTGTTAGGCCATCATCTACACGGCATAGCCCTGAATTTTCCAATGCGCAGCTCTTTGCAAAAGATATTGGCAAGGAAAAGCTGTCTTGTACCTTTGCATTTTTCTCCCAAACGAAGGACACTAGAAAGAAAATTTTAAAGCCTCCTGTTAGGCCATCATCTACACGGCATAGCCCTGAATTTTCCAATGCGCAGCTCTTTGCAAAAGAGAGATATTGGCAAGGAAAAGCTGTCTTGTACCTTTGCATTTTTCTCCCAAACGAAGGACACTAGAAAGAAAATTTTAAAGCCTCCTGTTAGGTCATCATCTACACGGCATAGCCCTGAATTTTCCAATGCGCAGCTCTTTGCAAAAGAGAGATATTGGCAAGGAAAAGCTGTCTTGTACCTTTGCATTTTTCTCCCAAACGAAGGACACTAGAAAGAAAATTTTAAAGCCTCCTGTTAGGCCATCATCTACACGGCATAGCCCTGAATTTTCCAATGCGCAGCTCTTTGCAAAAGAGAGATATTGGCAAGGAAAAGCTGTCTTGTACCTTTGCATTTTTCTCCCAAACGAAGGACACTAGAAAGAAAATTTTAAAGCCTCCTGTTAGGCCATCATCTACACGGCATAGCCCTGAATTTTCCAATGCGCAGCTCTTTGCAAAAGAGAGATATTGGCAAGGAAAAGCTGTCTTGTACCTTTGCATTTTTCTCGCAAACGAAGGACACTAGAAAGAAAATTTTAAAGCCTCCTGTTAGGCCATCATCTACACGGCATAGCCCTGAATTTTCCAATGCGCAGCTCTTTGCAAAAGAGAGATATTGGCAAGGAAAAGCTGTCTTGTACCTTTGCATTTTTCTCCCAAACGAAGGACATTAGAAAGAAAATTTTAAAGCCTCCTGTTAGGCCATCATCTACACGGCATAGCCCTGAATTTTCCAATGCGCAGCTCTTTGCAAAAGAGAGATATTGGCAAGGAAAAGCTGTCTTGTACCTTTGCATTTTTCTCCCAAACGAAGGACACTAGAAAGAAAATTTTAAAGCCTCCTGTTAGGCCATCATCTACACGGCATAGCCCTGAATTTTCCAATGCGCAGCTCTTTGCAAAAGAGAGATATTGGCAAGGAAAAGCTGTCTTGTACCTTTGCATTTTTCTCGCAAACGAAGGACACTAGAAAGAAAATTTTAAAGCCTCCTGTTAGGCCATCATCTACACGGCATAGCCCTGAATTTTCCAATGCGCAGCTCTTTGCAAAAGAGAGATATTGGCAAGGAAAACCTGTCTTGTACCTTTGCATTTTTCTCCCAAACGAAGGACACTAGAATGAAAATTTTAAAGCCTCCTGTTAGTGCTATATCTACACGGTATAGCCCTGAATTTTCCAATGCGTAGCTCTTTGCAAAAGAGAGATATTGGCAAGGAAAAGCTGTCTTGTACCTTTGCATTTTTCTCCCAAACGAAGGACACTAGAAAGAAAATTTTAAAGCCTCCTGTTAGGCCATCATCTACACGGCATAGCCCTGAATTTTCCAATGCGCAGCTCTTTGCAAAAGAGAGATATTGGCAAGGAAAACCTGTCTTGTACCTTTGCATTTTTCTCCCAAACGAAGGACACTAGAAAGAAAATTTTAAAGCCTCCTGTTAGTGCTATATCTACACGGTATAGCCCTGAATTTTCCAATGCGTAGCTCTTTGCAAAAGAGAGATATTGGCAAGGAAAAGCTCTCTTGTACCTTTGCATTTTTCTCCCAAACGAAGGACACTAGAAAGAAAATTTTAAAGCCTCCTGTTAGGCCATCATCTACACGGTATAGCCCTGAATTTTCCAATGCGTAGCTCTTTGCAAAAGAGAGATATTGGCAAGGAAAAGCTGTCTTGTACCTTTGCATTTTTCTCGCAAACGAAGGACACTAGAAAGAAAATTTTAAAGCCTCCTGTTAGGCCATCATCTACACGGCATAGCCCTAAATTTTCCAATGCGCAGCTCTTTGCAAAAGAGAGATATTGGCAAGGAAAAGCTGTCTTGTACCTTTGCATTTTTCTCCCAAACGAAGGACACTAGAAAGAAAATTTTAAAGCCTCCTGTTAGGCCATCATCTACACGGCATAGCCCTGAATTTTCCAATGCGCAGCTCTTTGCAAAAGAGAGATATTGGCAAGGAAAAGCTGTCTTGTACCTTTGCATTTTTCTCGCAAACGAAGGACACTAGAAAGAAAATTTTAAAGCCTCCTGTTAGGCCATCATCTACACGGCATAGCCCTGAATTTTCCAATGCGCAGCTCTTTGCAAAAGATATTGGCAAGGAAAAGCTGTCTTGTACCTTTGCATTTTTCTCCCAAACGAAGGACACTAGAAAGAAAATTTTAAAGCCTCCTGTTAGGCCATCATCTACACGGCATAGCCCTGAATTTTCCAATGCGCAGCTCTTTGCAAAAGAGAGATATTGGCAAGGAAAAGCTGTCTTGTACCTTTGCATTTTTCTCCCAAACGAAGGACACTAGAAAGAAAATTTTAAAGCCTCCTGTTAGGCCATCATCTACACGGCATAGCCCTGAATTTTCCAATACGCAGCTCTTTGCAAAAGAGAGATATTGGCAAGGAAAAGCTGTCTTGTACCTTTGCAATTTTCTCGCAAACGAAGGACACTAGAAAGAAAATTTTAAAGCCTCCTGTTAGGCCATCATCTACACGGCATAGCCCTGAATTTTCCAATGCGCAGCTCTTTGCAAAAGAGAGATATTGGCAAGGAAAAGCTGTCTTGTACCTTTGCATTTTTCTCGCAAACAAAGGACACTAGAAAGAAAATTTTAAAGCCTCCTGTTAGGCCATCATCTACACGGCATAGCCCTGAATTTTCCAATGCGCAGCTCTTTGCAAAAGAGAGATATTGGCAAGGAAAAGCTGTCTTGTACCTTTGCATTTTTCTCCCAAACGAAGGACACTAGAAAGAAAATTTTAAAGCCTCCTGTTAGGCCATCATCTACACGGCATAGCCCTGAATTTTGCAATGCGCAGCTCTTTGCAAAAGAGAGATATTGGCAAGGAAAAGCTGTCTTGTACCGTTGCATTTTTCTCCCAAACGAAGGACACTAGAAAGAAAATTTTAAAGCCTCCTGTTAGGCCATCATCTATACGGCATAGCCCTGAATTTTCCAATGCGCAGCTCTTTGCAAAAGAGAGATATTGGCAAGGAAAAGCTGTCTTGTACCTTTGCATTTTTCTCCCAAACGAAGGACACTAGAAAGAAAATTTTAAAGCCTCCTGTTAGGCCATCATCTACACGGTATAGTCCTGAATTTTCCAATGCGCAGCTCTTTGCAAAAGAGAGATATTGGCAAGGAAAAGCTGTCTTGTACCTTTGCATTTTTCTCCCAAACGAAGGACACTAGAAAGAAAATTTTAAAGCCTCCTGTTAGGCCATCATCTACACGGCATAGCCCTGAATTTTCCAATGCGCAGCTCTTTGCAAAAGAGAGATATTGGCAAGGAAAAGCTGTCTTGTACCTTTGCATTTTTCTCCCAAACGAAGGACACTAGAAAGAAAATTTTAAAGCCTCCTGTTAGGCCATCATCTACACGGCATAGCCCTGAATTTTCCAATACGCAGCTCTTTGCAAAAGAGAGATATTGGCAAGGAAAAGCTGTCTTGTACCTTTGCAATTTTCTCGCAAACGAAGGACACTAGAAAGAAAATTTTAAAGCCTCCTTTTAGGCCATCATCAACACGGCATAGCCCTGAATTTTCCAATGCGCAGCTCTTTGCAAAAGAGAGATATTGGCAAGGCAAAGCTGTCTTGTACCTTTGCATTTTTCTCGCAAACGAAGGACACTAGAAAGAAAATTTTAAAGCCTCCTGTTAGGCCATCATCTACACGGCATAGCCCTGAATTTTGCAATGCGCAGCTCTTTGCAAAAGAGAGATATTGGCAAGGAAAAGCTGTCTTGTACCTTTGCATTTTTCTCCCAAACGAAGGACACTAGAAAGAAAATTTTAAAGCCTCCTGTTAGGCCATCATCTACACGGCATAGCCCTGAATTTTCCAATACGCAGCTCTTTGCAAAAGAGAGATATTGGCAAGGAAAAGCTGTCTTGTACCTTTGCAATTTTCTCGCAAACGAAGGACACTAGAAAGAAAATTTTAAAGCCTCCTGTTAGGCCATCATCTACACGGCATAGCCCTGAATTTTCCAATGCGCAGCTCTTTGCAAAAGAGAGATATTGGCAAGGAAAAGCTGTCTTGTACCTTTGCATTTTTCTCTCAAACGAAGGACACTAGAAAGAAAATTTTAAAGCCTCCTGTTAGGCCATCATCTACACGGCATAGCCCTGAATTTTCCAATGCGCAGCTCTTTGCAAAAGAGAGATATTGGCAAGGAAAAGCTGTCTTGTACCTTTGCATTTTTCTCCCAAACGAAGGACACTAGAAAGAAAATTTTAAAGCCTCCTGTTAGGCCATCATCTACACGGCATAGCCCTGAATTTTCCAATGCGCAGCTCTTTGCAAAAGAGAGATATTGGCAAGGAAAAGCTGTCTTGTACCTTTGCATTTTTCTCCCAAACGAAGGACACTAGAAAGAAAATTTTAAAGCCTCCTGTTAGTGCTATATCTACACGGCATAGCCCTGAATTTTCAAATGCGCAGCTCTTTGCAAAAGAGAGATATTGGCAAGGAAAAGCTGTCTTGTACCATTGAATTTTTCTCCCAAACGAAGGACACTAGAATGAAAATTTTAAAGCCTCCTGTTAGTGCTATATCTACACGGTATAGCCCTGAATTTTCCAATGCGTAGCTCTTTGCAAAAGAGAGATATTGGCAAGGAAAAGCTGTCTTGTACCTTTGCATTTTTCTCGCAAACGAAGGACACTAGAAAGAAAATTTTAAAGCCTCCTGTTAGTGCTATATCTACACGGTATAGCCCTGAATTTTCCAATGCGTAGCTCTTTGCAAAAGAGAGATATTGGCAAGGAAAAGCTGTCTTGTACCTTTGCATTTTTCTCCCAAACGAAGGACACTAGAAAGAAAATTTTAAAGCCTCCTGTTAGGCCATCATCTACACGGCATAGCCCTGAATTTTCAAATGCGCAGCTCTTTGCAAAAGAGAGATATTGGCATGGAAAAGCTGTCTTGTACCATTGAATTTTTCTCCCAAACGAAGGACACTAGAAAGAAAATTTTAAAGCCTCCTGTTAGGCCATCATCTACACGGTATAGTCCTGAATTTTCCAATGCGCAGCTCTTTGCAAAAGAGAGATATTGGCAAGGAAAAGCTGTCTTGTACCTTTGCATTTTTCTCCCAAACGAAGGACACTAGAAAGAAAATTTTAAAGCCTCCTGTTAGGCCATCATCTACACGGCATAGCCCTGAATTTTCCAATGCGCAGCTCTTTGCAAAAGAGAGATATTGGCAAGGAAAAGCTGTCTTGTACCTTTGCATTTTTCTCCCAAACGAAGGACACTAGAAAGAAAATTTTAAAGCCTCCTGTTAGGCCATCATCTACACGGCATAGCCCTGAATTTTCCAATGCGCAGCTCTTTGCAAAAGAGAGATATTGGCAAGGAAAAGCTGTCTTGTACCTTTGCAATTTTCTCGCAAACGAAGGACACTAGAAAGAAAATTTTAAAGCCTCCTTTTAGGCCATCATCAACACGGCATAGCCCTGAATTTTCCAATGCGCAGCTCTTTGCAAAAGAGAGATATTGGCAAGGCAAAGCTGTCTTGTACCTTTGCATTTTTCTCGCAAACGAAGGACACTAGAAAGAAAATTTTAAAGCCTCCTGTTAGGCCATCATCTACACGGCATAGCCCTGAATTTTGCAATGCGCAGCTCTTTGCAAAAGAGAGATATTGGCAAGGAAAAGCTGTCTTGTACCTTTGCATTTTTCTCCCAAACGAAGGACACTAGAAAGAAAATTTTAAAGCCTCCTGTTAGGCCATCATCTACACGGCATAGCCCTGAATTTTCCAATACGCAGCTCTTTGCAAAAGAGAGATATTGGCAAGGAAAAGCTGTCTTGTACCTTTGCAATTTTCTCGCAAACGAAGGACACTAGAAAGAAAATTTTAAAGCCTCCTGTTAGGCCATCATCTACACGGCATAGCCCTGAATTTTCCAATGCGCAGCTCTTTGCAAAAGAGAGATATTGGCAAGGAAAAGCTGTCTTGTACCTTTGCAATTTTCTCGCAAACGAAGGACACTAGAAAGAAAATTTTAAAGCCTCCTTTTAGGCCATCATCAACACGGCATAGCCCTGAATTTTCCAATGCGCAGCTCTTTGCAAAAGAGAGATATTGGCAAGGCAAAGCTGTCTTGTACCTTTGCATTTTTCTCGCAAACGAAGGACACTAGAAAGAAAATTTTAAAGCCTCCTGTTAGGCCATCATCTACACGGCATAGCCCTGAATTTTGCAATGCGCAGCTCTTTGCAAAAGAGAGATATTGGCAAGGAAAAGCTGTCTTGTACCTTTGCATTTTTCTCCCAAACGAAGGACACTAGAAAGAAAATTTTAAAGCCTCCTGTTAGGCCATCATCTACACGGCATAGCCCTGAATTTTCCAATACGCAGCTCTTTGCAAAAGAGAGATATTGGCAAGGAAAAGCTGTCTTGTACCATTGAATTTTTCTCCCAAACGAAGGACACTAGAATGAAAATTTTAAAGCCTCCTGTTAGTGCTATATCTACACGGTATAGCCCTGAATTTTCCAATGCGTAGCTCTTTGCAAAAGAGAGATATTGGCAAGGAAAAGCTGTCTTGTACCTTTGCATTTTTCTCGCAAACGAAGGACACTAGAAAGAAAATTTTAAAGCCTCCTGTTAGTGCTATATCTACACGGTATAGCCCTGAATTTTCCAATGCGTAGCTCTTTGCAAAAGAGAGATATTGGCAAGGAAAAGCTGTCTTGTACCTTTGCATTTTTCTCCCAAACGAAGGACACTAGAAAGAAAATTTTAAAGCCTCCTGTTAGGCCATCATCTACACGGCATAGCCCTGAATTTTCAAATGCGCAGCTCTTTGCAAAAGAGAGATATTGGCATGGAAAAGCTGTCTTGTACCATTGAATTTTTCTCCCAAACGAAGGACACTAGAAAGAAAATTTTAAAGCCTCCTGTTAGGCCATCATCTACACGGTATAGTCCTGAATTTTCCAATGCGCAGCTCTTTGCAAAAGAGAGATATTGGCAAGGAAAAGCTGTCTTGTACCTTTGCATTTTTCTCCCAAACGAAGGACACTAGAAAGAAAATTTTAAAGCCTCCTGTTAGGCCATCATCTACACGGCATAGCCCTGAATTTTCCAATGCGCAGCTCTTTGCAAAAGAGAGATATTGGCAAGGAAAAGCTGTCTTGTACCTTTGCATTTTTCTCCCAAACGAAGGACACTAGAAAGAAAATTTTAAAGCCTCCTGTTAGGCCATCATCTACACGGCATAGCCCTGAATTTTCCAATGCGCAGCTCTTTGCAAAAGAGAGATATTGGCAAGGAAAAGCTGTCTTGTACCTTTGCAATTTTCTCGCAAACGAAGGACACTAGAAAGAAAATTTTAAAGCCTCCTTTTAGGCCATCATCAACACGGCATAGCCCTGAATTTTCCAATGCGCAGCTCTTTGCAAAAGAGAGATATTGGCAAGGCAAAGCTGTCTTGTACCTTTGCATTTTTCTCGCAAACGAAGGACACTAGAAAGAAAATTTTAAAGCCTCCTGTTAGGCCATCATCTACACGGCATAGCCCTGAATTTTGCAATGCGCAGCTCTTTGCAAAAGAGAGATATTGGCAAGGAAAAGCTGTCTTGTACCTTTGCATTTTTCTCCCAAACGAAGGACACTAGAAAGAAAATTTTAAAGCCTCCTGTTAGGCCATCATCTACACGGCATAGCCCTGAATTTTCCAATACGCAGCTCTTTGCAAAAGAGAGATATTGGCAAGGAAAAGCTGTCTTGTACCTTTGCAATTTTCTCGCAAACGAAGGACACTAGAAAGAAAATTTTAAAGCCTCCTGTTAGGCCATCATCTACACGGCATAGCCCTGAATTTTCCAATGCGCAGCTCTTTGCAAAAGAGAGATATTGGCAAGGAAAAGCTGTCTTGTACCTTTGCAATTTTCTCGCAAACGAAGGACACTAGAAAGAAAATTTTAAAGCCTCCTTTTAGGCCATCATCAACACGGCATAGCCCTGAATTTTCCAATGCGCAGCTCTTTGCAAAAGAGAGATATTGGCAAGGCAAAGCTGTCTTGTACCTTTGCATTTTTCTCGCAAACGAAGGACACTAGAAAGAAAATTTTAAAGCCTCCTGTTAGGCCATCATCTACACGGCATAGCCCTGAATTTTGCAATGCGCAGCTCTTTGCAAAAGAGAGATATTGGCAAGGAAAAGCTGTCTTGTACCTTTGCATTTTTCTCCCAAACGAAGGACACTAGAAAGAAAATTTTAAAGCCTCCTGTTAGGCCATCATCTACACGGCATAGCCCTGAATTTTCCAATACGCAGCTCTTTGCAAAAGAGAGATATTGGCAAGGAAAAGCTGTCTTGTACCTTTGCAATTTTCTCGCAAACGAAGGACACTAGAAAGAAAATTTTAAAGCCTCCTGTTAGGCCATCATCTACACGGCATAGCCCTGAATTTTCCAATGCGCAGCTCTTTGCAAAAGAGAGATATTGGCAAGGAAAAGCTGTCTTGTACCTTTGCATTTTTCTCGCAAACAAAGGACATTAGAAAGAAAATTTTAAAGCCTCCTGTTAGGCCATCATCTACACGGCATAGCCCTGAATTTTCCAATGCGCAGCTCTTTGCAAAAGAGAGATATTGGCAAGGAAAAGCTGTCTTGTACCTTTGCATTTTTCTCTCAAACGAAGGACACTAGAAAGAAAATTTTAAAGCCTCCTGTTAGGCCATCATCTACACGGCATAGCCCTGAATTTTCCAATGCGCAGCTCTTTGCAAAAGAGAGATATTGGCAAGGAAAAGCTGTCTTGTACCTTTGCATTTTTCTCCCAAACGAAGGACACTAGAAAGAAAATTTTAAAGCCTCCTGTTAGGCCATCATCTACACGGCATAGCCCTGAATTTTCCAATGCGCAGCTCTTTGCAAAAGAGAGATATTGGCAAGGAAAAGTTGTCTTGTACCTTTGCATTTTTCTCCCAAACGAAGGACACTAGAAAGAAAATTTTAAAGCCTCCTGTTAGGCCATCATCTACACGGCATAGCCCTGAATTTTCCAATGCGCAGCTCTTTGCAAAAGAGAGATATTGGCAAGGAAAAGCTGTCTTGTACCATTGGATTTTTCTCCCAAACGAAGGACACTAGAATGAAAATTTTAAAGCCTCCTGTTAGGCCATCATCTACACGGCATAGCCCTGAATTTTCCAATGCGCAGCTCTTTGCAAAAGAGAGATATTGGCAAGGAAAAGCTGTCTTGTACCTTTGCATTTTTCTCTCAAACGAAGGACACTAGAAAGAAAATTTTAAAGCCTCCTGTTAGGCCATCATCTACACGGCATAGCCCTGAATTTTCCAATGCGCAGCTCTTTGCAAAAGAGAGATATTGGCAAGGAAAAGCTGTCTTGTACCTTTGCATTTTTCTCGCAAACAAAGGACACTAGAAAGAAAATTTTAAAGCCTCCTGTTAGGCCATCATCTACACGGCATAGCCCTGAATTTTCCAATGCGCAGCTCTTTGCAAAAGAGAGATATTGGCAAGGAAAAGCTGTCTTGTACCTTTGCATTTTTCTCCCAAACGAAGGACACTAGAAAGAAAATGTTAAAGCCTCCTGTTAGGCCATCATCTACACGGCATAGCCCTGAATTTTGCAATGCGCAGCTCTTTGCAAAAGAGAGATATTGGCAAGGAAAAGCTGTCTTGTACCTTTGCATTTTTCTCCCAAACGAAGGACACTAGAAAGAAAATTTTAAAGCCTCCTGTTAGGCCATCATCTACACGGCATAGCCCTGAATTTTCAAATGCGCAGCTCTTTGCAAAAGAGAGATATTGGCAAGGAAAAGCTGTCTTGTACCATTGAATTTTTCTCCCAAACGAAGGACACTAGAAAGAAAATTTTAAAGCCTCCTGTTAGGCCATCATCTACACGGTATAGTCCTGAATTTTCCAATGCGCAGCTCTTTGCAAAAGAGAGATATTGGCAAGGAAAAGCTGCCTTGTACCTTTGCATTTTTCTCCCAAACGAAGGACACTAGAAAGAAAATTTTAAAGCCTCCTGTTAGGCCATCATCTACACGGCATAGCCCTGAATTTTCCAATGCGCAGCTCTTTGCAAAAGAGAGATATTGGCAAGGAAAAGCTGTCTTGTACCTTTGCATTTTTCTCCCAAACGAAGGACACTAGAAAGAAAATTTTAAAGCCTCCTGTTAGGCCATCATCTACACGGCATAGCCCTGAATTTTCCAATACGCAGCTCTTTGCAAAAGAGAGATATTGGCAAGGAAAAGCTGTCTTGTACCTTTGCAATTTTCTCGCAAACGAAGGACACTAGAAAGAAAATTTTAAAGCCTCCTTTTAGGCCATCATCAACACGGCATAGCCCTGAATTTTCCAATGCGCAGCTCTTTGCAAAAGAGAGATATTGGCAAGGCAAAGCTGTCTTGTACCTTTGCATTTTTCTCGCAAACGAAGGACACTAGAAAGAAAATTTTAAAGCCTCCTGTTAGGCCATCATCTACACGGCATAGCCCTGAATTTTGCAATGCGCAGCTCTTTGCAAAAGAGAGATATTGGCAAGGAAAAGCTGTCTTGTACCTTTGCATTTTTCTCCCAAACGAAGGACACTAGAAAGAAAATTTTAAAGCCTCCTGTTAGGCCATCATCTACACGGCATAGCCCTGAATTTTCCAATACGCAGCTCTTTGCAAAAGAGAGATATTGGCAAGGAAAAGCTGTCTTGTACCTTTGCAATTTTCTCGCAAACGAAGGACACTAGAAAGAAAATTTTAAAGCCTCCTGTTAGGCCATCATCTACACGGCATAGCCCTGAATTTTCCAATGCGCAGCTCTTTGCAAAAGAGAGATATTGGCAAGGAAAAGCTGTCTTGTACCTTTGCATTTTTCTCGCAAACAAAGGACATTAGAAAGAAAATTTTAAAGCCTCCTGTTAGGCCATCATCTACACGGCATAGCCCTGAATTTTCCAATGCGCAGCTCTTTGCAAAAGAGAGATATTGGCAAGGAAAAGCTGTCTTGTACCTTTGCATTTTTCTCTCAAACGAAGGACACTAGAAAGAAAATTTTAAAGCCACCTGTTAGGCCATCATCTACACGGCATAGCCCTGAATTTTCCAATGCGCAGCTCTTTGCAAAAGAGAGATATTGGCAAGGAAAAGCTGTCTTGTACCTTTGCATTTTTCTCCCAAACGAAGGACACTAGAAAGAAAATTTTAAAGCCTCCTGTTAGGCCATCATCTACACGGTATAGCCCTGAATTTTCCAATGCGCAGCTCTTTGCAAAAGAGAGAAATTGGCAAGGAAAAGCTGTCTTGTACCTTTGCATTTTTCTCCCAAACGAAGGACACTAGAAAGAAAATTTTAAAGCCTCCTGTTAGGCCATCATCTACACGGCATAGCCCTGAATTTTCCAATGCGCAGCTCTTTGCAAAAGAGAGATATTGGCAAGGAAAAGCTGTCTTGTACCTTTGCATTTTTCTCCCAAACGAAGGACACTAGAAAGAAAATTTTAAAGCCTCCTGTTAGGCCATCATCTACACGGCATAGCCCTGAATTTTCCAATGCGCAGCTCTTTGCAAAAGAGAGATATTGGCAAGGAAAAGCTGTCTTGTACCTTTGCATTTTTCTCCCAAACGAAGGACACTAGAAAGAAAATTTTAAAGCCTCCTGTTAGGCCATCATCTACACGGTATAGCCCTGAATTTTCCAATGCGCAGCTCTTTGCAAAAGAGAGATATTGGCAAGGAAAAGCTGTCTTGTACCTTTGCATTTTTCTCCCAAACGAAGGACACTAGAAAGAAAATTTTAAAGCCTCCTGTTAGGCCATCATCTACACGGCATAGCCCTGAATTTTCCAATGCGCAGCTCTTTGCAAAAGAGAGATATTGGCAAGGAAAAGCTGTCTTGTACCTTTTTTGCATTTTTCTCGCAAACAAAGGACACTAGAAAGAAAATTTTAAAGCCTCCTGTTAGGCCATCATCTACACGGCATAGCCCTGAATTTTCCAATGCGCAGCTCTTTGCAAAAGAGAGATATTGGCAAGGAAAAGCTGTCTTGTACCTTTGCATTTTTCTCTCAAACGAAGGACACTAGAAAGAAAATTTTAAAGCCTCCTGTTAGGCCATCATCTACACGGCATAGCCCTGAATTTTCCAATGCGCAGCTCTTTGCAAAAGAGAGATATTGGCAAGGAAAAGCTGTCTTGTACCTTTGCATTTTTCTCGCAAACAAAGGACACTAGAAAGAAAATTTTAAAGCCTCCTGTTAGGCCATCATCTACACGGCATAGCCCTGAATTTTCCAATGCGCAGCTCTTTGCAAAAGAGAGATATTGGCAAGGAAAAGCTGTCTTGTACCTTTGCATTTTTCTCCCAAACGAAGGACACTAGAAAGAAAATGTTAAAGCCTCCTGTTAGGCCATCATCAACACGGCATAGCCCTGAATTTTGCAATGCGCAGCTCTTTGCAAAAGAGAGATATTGGCAAGGAAAAGCTGTCTTGTACCTTTGCATTTTTCTCCCAAACGAAGGACACTAGAAAGAAAATTTTAAAGCCTCCTGTTAGGCCATCATCTACACGGCATAGCCCTGAATTTTCAAATGCGCAGCTCTTTGCAAAAGAGAGATATTGGCAAGGAAAAGCTGTCTTGTACCATTGAATTTTTCTCCCAAACGAAGGACACTAGAAAGAAAATTTTAAAGCCTCCTGTTAGGCCATCATCTACACGGTATAGTCCTGAATTTTCCAATGCGCAGCTCTTTGCAAAAGAGAGATATTGGCAAGGAAAAGCTGTCTTGTACCTTTGCATTTTTCTCCCAAACGAAGGACACTAGAAAGAAAATTTTAAAGCCTCCTGTTAGGCCATCATCTACACGGCATAGCCCTGAATTTTCCAATGCGCAGCTCTTTGCAAAAGAGAGATATTGGCAAGGAAAAGCTGTCTTGTACCTTTGCATTTTTCTCCCAAACGAAGGACACTAGAAAGAAAATTTTAAAGCCTCCTGTTAGGCCATCATCTACACGGCATAGCCCTGAATTTTCCAATACGCAGCTCTTTGCAAAAGAGAGATATTGGCAAGGAAAAGCTGTCTTGTACCTTTGCAATTTTCTCGCAAACGAAGGACACTAGAAAGAAAATTTTAAAGCCTCCTTTTAGGCCATCATCAACACGGCATAGCCCTGAATTTTCCAATGCGCAGCTCTTTGCAAAAGAGAGATATTGGCAAGGCAAAGCTGTCTTGTACCTTTGCATTTTTCTCGCAAACGAAGGACACTAGAAAGAAAATTTTAAAGCCTCCTGTTAGGCCATCATCTACACGGCATAGCCCTGAATTTTGCAATGCGCAGCTCTTTGCAAAAGAGAGATATTGGCAAGGAAAAGCTGTCTTGTACCTTTGCATTTTTCTCCCAAACGAAGGACACTAGAAAGAAAATTTTAAAGCCTCCTGTTAGGCCATCATCTACACGGCATAGCCCTGAATTTTCCAATACGCAGCTCTTTGCAAAAGAGAGATATTGGCAAGGAAAAGCTGTCTTGTACCTTTGCAATTTTCTCGCAAACGAAGGACACTAGAAAGAAAATTTTAAAGCCTCCTGTTAGGCCATCATCTACACGGCATAGCCCTGAATTTTCCAATGCGCAGCTCTTTGCAAAAGAGAGATATTGGCAAGGAAAAGCTGTCTTGTACCTTTGCATTTTTCTCGCAAACAAAGGACATTAGAAAGAAAATTTTAAAGCCTCCTGTTAGGCCATCATCTACACGGCATAGCCCTGAATTTTCCAATGCGCAGCTCTTTGCAAAAGAGAGATATTGGCAAGGAAAAGCTGTCTTGTACCTTTGCATTTTTCTCTCAAACGAAGGACACTAGAAAGAAAATTTTAAAGCCTCCTGTTAGGCCATCATCTACACGGCATAGCCCTGAATTTTCCAATGCGCAGCTCTTTGCAAAAGAGAGATATTGGCAAGGAAAAGCTGTCTTGTACCTTTGCATTTTTCTCCCAAACGAAGGACACTAGAAAGAAAATTTTAAAGCCTCCTGTTAGGCCATCATCTACACGGCATAGCCCTGAATTTTCCAATGCGCAGCTCTTTGCAAAAGAGAGATATTGGCAAGGAAAAGTTGTCTTGTACCTTTGCATTTTTCTCCCAAACGAAGGACACTAGAAAGAAAATTTTAAAGCCTCCTGTTAGGCCATCATCTACACGGCATAGCCCTGAATTTTCCAATGCGCAGCTCTTTGCAAAAGAGAGATATTGGCAAGGAAAAGCTGTCTTGTACCATTGGATTTTTCTCCCAAACGAAGGACACTAGAATGAAAATTTTAAAGCCTCCTGTTAGGCCATCATCTACACGGCATAGCCCTGAATTTTCCAATGCGCAGCTCTTTGCAAAAGAGAGATATTGGCAAGGAAAAGCTGTCTTGTACCTTTGCATTTTTCTCGCAAACAAAGGACACTAGAAAGAAAATTTTAAAGCCTCCTGTTAGGCCATCATCTACACGGCATAGCCCTGAATTTTCCAATACGCAGCTCTTTGCAAAAGAGAGATATTGGCAAGGAAAAGCTGTCTTGTACCTTTGCATTTTTCTCTCAAACGAAGGACACTAGAAAGAAAATTTTAAAGCCTCCTGTTAGGCCATCATCTACACGGCATAGCCCTGAATTTTCCAATGCGCAGCTCTTTGCAAAAGAGGGATATTGGCAAGGAAAAGCTGTCTTGTACCTTTGCATTTTTCTCCCAAACGAAGGACACTAGAAATAAAATTTTAAAGCCTCCTGTTAGGCCATCATCTACACGGCATAGCCCTGAATTTTCCAATGCGCAGCTCTTTGCAAAAGAGAGATATTGGCAAGGAAAAGCTGTCTTGTACCTTTGCATTTTTCTCCCAAACGAAGGACACTAGAAAGAAAATTTTAAAGCCTCCTGTTAGGCCATCATCTACACGGCATAGCCCTGAATTTTCCAATGCGCAGCTCTTTGCAAAAGAGAGATATTGGCAAGGAAAAGCTGTCTTGTACCATTGGATTTTTCTCCCAAACGAAGGACACTAGAATGAAAATTTTAAAGCCTCCTGTTAGTGCTATATCTACACGGTATAGCCCTGAATTTTCCAATGCGTAGCTCTTTGCAAAAGAGAAATATTGGCAAGGAAAAGCTGTCTTGTACCTTTGCATTTTTCTCGCAAACGAAGGACACTAGAAAGAAAATTTTAAAGCCTCCTGTTAGGCCATCATCTACACGGCATAGCCCTGAATTTTCCAATGCGCAGCTCTTTGCAAAAGAGAGATATTGGCAAGGAAAAGCTGTCTTGTACCTTTGCATTTTTCTCCCAAACGAAGGACACTAGAAAGAAAATTTTAAAGCCTCCTGTTAGGCCATCATCTACACGGCATAGCCCTGAATTTTCCAATGCGCAGCTCTTTGCAAAAGAGAGATATTGGCAAGGAAAAGCTGTCTTGTACCTTTGCATTTTTCTCCCAAACGAAGGACACTAGAAAGAAAATTTTAAAGCCTCCTGTTAGGCCATCATCTACACGGCATAGCCCTGAATTTTCCAATGCGCAGCTCTTTGCAAAAGAGAGATATTGGCAAGGAAAAGCTGTCTTGTACCATTGGATTTTTCTCCCAAACGAAGGACACTAGAATGAAAATTTTAAAGCCTCCTGTTAGTGCTATATCTACACGGTATAGCCCTGAATTTTCCAATGCGTAGCTCTTTGCAAAAGAGAAATATTGGCAAGGAAAAGCTGTCTTGTACCTTTGCATTTTTCTCGCAAACGAAGGACACTAGAAAGAAAATTTTAAAGCCTCCTGTTAGGCCATCATCTACACGGCATAGCCCTGAATTTTCCAATGCGCAGCTCTTTGCAAAAGAGAGATATTGGCAAGGAAAAGCTGTCTTGTACCTTTGCATTTTTCTCCCAAACGAAGGACACTAGAAAGAAAATTTTAAAGCCTCCTGTTAGGCCATCATCTACACGGCATAGCCCTGAATTTTCCAATGCGCAGCTCTTTGCAAAAGAGAGATATTGGCAAGGAAAAGCTGTCTTGTACCTTTGCATTTTTCTCCCAAACGAAGGACACTAGAAAGAAAATTTTAAAGCCTCCTGTTAGGCCATCATCTACACGGCATAGCCCTGAATTTTCCAATGCGCAGCTCTTTGCAAAAGAGAGATATTGGCAAGGAAAAGCTGTCTTGTACCTTTGCATTTTTCTCCCAAACGAAGGACACTAGAAAGAAAATTTTAAAGCCTCCTGTTAGGCCATCATCTACACGGTATAGCCCTGAATTTTCCAATGCGCAGCTCTTTGCAAAAGAGAGATATTGGCAAGGAAAAGCTGTCTTGTACCTTTGCATTTTTCTCCCAAACGAAGGACACTAGAAAGAAAATTTTAAAGCCTCCTGTTAGGCCATCATCTACACGGCATAGCCCTGAATTTTCCAATGCGCAGCTCTTTGCAAAAGAGAGATATTGGCAAGGAAAAGCTGTCTTGTACCTTTTTTGCATTTTTCTCGCAAACAAAGGACACTAGAAAGAAAATTTTAAAGCCTCCTGTTAGGCCATCATCTACACGGCATAGCCCTGAATTTTCCAATGCGCAGCTCTTTGCAAAAGAGAGATATTGGCAAGGAAAAGCTGTCTTGTACCTTTGCATTTTTCTCTCAAACGAAGGACACTAGAAAGAAAATTTTAAAGCCTCCTGTTAGGCCATCATCTACACGGCATAGCCCTGAATTTTCCAATGCGCAGCTCTTTGCAAAAGAGAGATATTGGCAAGGAAAAGCTGTCTTGTACCTTTGCATTTTTCTCGCAAACAAAGGACACTAGAAAGAAAATTTTAAAGCCTCCTGTTAGGCCATCATCTACACGGCATAGCCCTGAATTTTCCAATGCGCAGCTCTTTGCAAAAGAGAGATATTGGCAAGGAAAAGCTGTCTTGTACCTTTGCATTTTTCTCCCAAACGAAGGACACTAGAAAGAAAATGTTAAAGCCTCCTGTTAGGCCATCATCTACACGGCATAGCCCTGAATTTTGCAATGCGCAGCTCTTTGCAAAAGAGAGATATTGGCAAGGAAAAGCTGTCTTGTACCTTTGCATTTTTCTCCCAAACGAAGGACACTAGAAAGAAAATTTTAAAGCCTCCTGTTAGGCCATCATCTACACGGCATAGCCCTGAATTTTCAAATGCGCAGCTCTTTGCAAAAGAGAGATATTGGCAAGGAAAAGCTGTCTTGTACCATTGAATTTTTCTCCCAAACGAAGGACACTAGAAAGAAAATTTTAAAGCCTCCTGTTAGGCCATCATCTACACGGTATAGTCCTGAATTTTCCAATGCGCAGCTCTTTGCAAAAGAGAGATATTGGCAAGGAAAAGCTGTCTTGTACCTTTGCATTTTTCTCCCAAACGAAGGACACTAGAAAGAAAATTTTAAAGCCTCCTGTTAGGCCATCATCTACACGGCATAGCCCTGAATTTTCCAATGCGCAGCTCTTTGCAAAAGAGAGATATTGGCAAGGAAAAGCTGTCTTGTACCTTTGCATTTTTCTCCCAAACGAAGGACACTAGAAAGAAAATTTTAAAGCCTCCTGTTAGGCCATCATCTACACGGCATAGCCCTGAATTTTCCAATACGCAGCTCTTTGCAAAAGAGAGATATTGGCAAGGAAAAGCTGTCTTGTACCTTTGCAATTTTCTCGCAAACGAAGGACACTAGAAAGAAAATTTTAAAGCCTCCTTTTAGGCCATCATCAACACGGCATAGCCCTGAATTTTCCAATGCGCAGCTCTTTGCAAAAGAGAGATATTGGCAAGGCAAAGCTGTCTTGTACCTTTGCATTTTTCTCGCAAACGAAGGACACTAGAAAGAAAATTTTAAAGCCTCCTGTTAGGCCATCATCTACACGGCATAGCCCTGAATTTTGCAATGCGCAGCTCTTTGCAAAAGAGAGATATTGGCAAGGAAAAGCTGTCTTGTACCTTTGCATTTTTCTCCCAAACGAAGGACACTAGAAAGAAAATTTTAAAGCCTCCTGTTAGGCCATCATCTACACGGCATAGCCCTGAATTTTCCAATACGCAGCTCTTTGCAAAAGAGAGATATTGGCAAGGAAAAGCTGTCTTGTACCTTTGCAATTTTCTCGCAAACGAAGGACACTAGAAAGAAAATTTTAAAGCCTCCTGTTAGGCCATCATCTACACGGCATAGCCCTGAATTTTCCAATGCGCAGCTCTTTGCAAAAGAGAGATATTGGCAAGGAAAAGCTGTCTTGTACCTTTGCATTTTTCTCGCAAACAAAGGACATTAGAAAGAAAATTTTAAAGCCTCCTGTTAGGCCATCATCTACACGGCATAGCCCTGAATTTTCCAATGCGCAGCTCTTTGCAAAAGAGAGATATTGGCAAGGAAAAGCTGTCTTGTACCTTTGCATTTTTCTCTCAAACGAAGGACACTAGAAAGAAAATTTTAAAGCCTCCTGTTAGGCCATCATCTACACGGCATAGCCCTGAATTTTCCAATGCGCAGCTCTTTGCAAAAGAGAGATATTGGCAAGGAAAAGCTGTCTTGTACCTTTGCATTTTTCTCCCAAACGAAGGACACTAGAAAGAAAATTTTAAAGCCTCCTGTTAGGCCATCATCTACACGGCATAGCCCTGAATTTTCCAATGCGCAGCTCTTTGCAAAAGAGAGATATTGGCAAGGAAAAGTTGTCTTGTACCTTTGCATTTTTCTCCCAAACGAAGGACACTAGAAAGAAAATTTTAAAGCCTCCTGTTAGGCCATCATCTACACGGCATAGCCCTGAATTTTCCAATGCGCAGCTCTTTGCAAAAGAGAGATATTGGCAAGGAAAAGCTGTCTTGTACCATTGGATTTTTCTCGCAAACAAAGGACATTAGAAAGAAAATTTTAAAGCCTCCTGTTAGGCCATCATCTACACGGCATAGCCCTGAATTTTCCAATGCGCAGCTCTTTGCAAAAGAGAGATATTGGCAAGGAAAAGCTGTCTTGTACCTTTGCATTTTTCTCTCAAACGAAGGACACTAGAAAGAAAATTTTAAAGCCTCCTGTTAGGCCATCATCTACACGGCATAGCCCTGAATTTTCCAATGCGCAGCTCTTTGCAAAAGAGAGATATTGGCAAGGAAAAGCTGTCTTGTACCTTTGCATTTTTCTCCCAAACGAAGGACACTAGAAAGAAAATTTTAAAGCCTCCTGTTAGGCCATCATCTACACGGCATAGCCCTGAATTTTCCAATGCGCAGCTCTTTGCAAAAGAGAGATATTGGCAAGGAAAAGCTGTCTTGTACCATTGGATTTTTCTCCCAAACGAAGGACACTAGAATGAAAATTTTAAAGCCTCCTGTTAGGCCATCATCTACACGGCATAGCCCTGAATTTTCCAATGCGCAGCTCTTTGCAAAAGAGAGATATTGGCAAGGAAAAGCTGTCTTGTACCTTTGCATTTTTCTCGCAAACAAAGGACACTAGAAAGAAAATTTTAAAGCCTCCTGTTAGGCCATCATCTACACGGCATAGCCCTGAATTTTCCAATACGCAGCTCTTTGCAAAAGAGAGATATTGGCAAGGAAAAGCTGTCTTGTACCTTTGCATTTTTCTCTCAAACGAAGGACACTAGAAAGAAAATTTTAAAGCCTCCTGTTAGGCCATCATCTACACGGCATAGCCCTGAATTTTCCAATGCGCAGCTCTTTGCAAAAGAGGGATATTGGCAAGGAAAAGCTGTCTTGTACCTTTGCATTTTTCTCCCAAACGAAGGACACTAGAAATAAAATTTTAAAGCCTCCTGTTAGGCCATCATCTACACGGCATAGCCCTGAATTTTCCAATGCGCAGCTCTTTGCAAAAGAGAGATATTGGCAAGGAAAAGCTGTCTTGTACCTTTGCATTTTTCTCCCAAACGAAGGACACTAGAAAGAAAATTTTAAAGCCTCCTGTTAGGCCATCATCTACACGGCATAGCCCTGAATTTTCCAATGCGCAGCTCTTTGCAAAAGAGAGATATTGGCAAGGAAAAGCTGTCTTGTACCATTGGATTTTTCTCCCAAACGAAGGACACTAGAATGAAAATTTTAAAGCCTCCTGTTAGTGCTATATCTACACGGTATAGCCCTGAATTTTCCAATGCGTAGCTCTTTGCAAAAGAGAAATATTGGCAAGGAAAAGCTGTCTTGTACCTTTGCATTTTTCTCGCAAACGAAGGACACTAGAAAGAAAATTTTAAAGCCTCCTGTTAGGCCATCATCTACACGGCATAGCCCTGAATTTTCCAATGCGCAGCTCTTTGCAAAAGAGAGATATTGGCAAGGAAAAGCTGTCTTGTACCTTTGCATTTTTCTCCCAAACGAAGGACACTAGAAAGAAAATTTTAAAGCCTCCTGTTAGGCCATCATCTACACGGTATAGCCCTGAATTTTCCAATGCGCAGCTCTTTGCAAAAGAGAGATATTGGCAAGGAAAAGCTGTCTTGTACCTTTGCATTTTTCTCCCAAACGAAGGACACTAGAAAGAAAATTTTAAAGCCTCCTGTTAGGCCATCATCTACACGGCATAGCCCTGAATTTTCCAATGCGCAGCTCTTTGCAAAAGAGAGATATTGGCAAGGAAAAGCTGTCTTGTACCTTTGCATTTTTCTCCCAAACGAAGGACACTAGAAAGAAAATTTTAAAGCCTCCTGTTAGGCCATCATCTACACGGCATAGCCCTGAATTTTCCAATGCGCAGCTCTTTGCAAAAGAGAGATATTGGCAAGGAAAAGCTGTCTTGTACCTTTGCATTTTTCTCCCAAACGAAGGACACTAGAAAGAAAATTTTAAAGCCTCCTGTTAGGCCATCATCTACACGGTATAGCCCTGAATTTTCCAATGCGCAGCTCTTTGCAAAAGAGAGATATTGGCAAGGAAAAGCTGTCTTGTACCTTTGCATTTTTCTCCCAAACGAAGGACACTAGAAAGAAAATTTTAAAGCCTCCTGTTAGGCCATCATCTACACGGCATAGCCCTGAATTTTCCAATGCGCAGCTCTTTGCAAAAGAGAGATATTGGCAAGGAAAAGCTGTCTTGTACCTTTTTTGCATTTTTCTCGCAAACAAAGGACACTAGAAAGAAAATTTTAAAGCCTCCTGTTAGGCCATCATCTACACGGCATAGCCCTGAATTTTCCAATGCGCAGCTCTTTGCAAAAGAGAGATATTGGCAAGGAAAAGCTGTCTTGTACCTTTGCATTTTTCTCGCAAACAAAGGACACTAGAAAGAAAATTTTAAAGCCTCCTGTTAGGCCATCATCTACACGGCATAGCCCTGAATTTTCCAATGCGCAGCTCTTTGCAAAAGAGAGATATTGGCAAGGAAAAGCTGTCTTGTACCTTTGCATTTTTCTCCCAAACGAAGGACACTAGAAAGAAAATGTTAAAGCCTCCTGTTAGGCCATCATCTACACGGCATAGCCCTGAATTTTGCAATGCGCAGCTCTTTGCAAAAGAGAGATATTGGCAAGGAAAAGCTGTCTTGTACCTTTGCATTTTTCTCTCAAACGAAGGACACTAGAAAGAAAATTTTAAAGCCTCCTGTTAGGCCATCATCTACACGGCATAGCCCTGAATTTTGCAATGCGCAGCTCTTTGCAAAAGAGAGATATTGGCAAGGAAAAGCTGTCTTGTACCTTTGCATTTTTCTCTCAAACGAAGGACACTAGAAAGAAAATTTTAA
The DNA here is from genome assembly GCF_028390025.1 of Pseudophryne corroboree. NCBI lineage: Eukaryota > Metazoa > Chordata > Amphibia > Anura > Myobatrachidae > Pseudophryne > Pseudophryne corroboree. The sequence goes on from NC_086446.1 coordinate 136,963,335, forward strand.
GGCCTCCTGTTAGGCCATCATCTACACGGCATAGCCCTGAATTTTCCAATGCGCAGCTCTTTGCAAAAGAGAGATATTGGCAAGGAAAAGCTGTCTTGTACCTTTGCATTTTTCTCCCAAACGAAGGACACTAGAAAGAAAATTTTAAAGCCTCCTGTTAGGCCATCATCTACACGGCATAGCCCTGAATTTTCCAATGCGCAGCTCTTTGCAAAAGAGAGATATTGGCAAGGAAAAGCTGTCTTGTACCTTTGCATTTTTCTCCCAAACGAAGGACACTAGAAAGAAAATTTTAAAGCCTCCTGTTAGGCCATCATCTACACGGCATAGCCCTGAATTTTCCAATGCGCAGCTCTTTGCAAAAGAGAGATATTGGCAAGGAAAAGCTGTCTTGTACCATTGGATTTTTCTCCCAAACGAAGGACACTAGAATGAAAATTTTAAAGCCTCCTGTTAGTGCTATATCTACACGGTATAGCCCTGAATTTTCCAATGCGTAGCTCTTTGCAAAAGAGAGATATTGGAAAGGAAAAGCTGTCTTGTACCTTTGCATTTTTCTCGCAAACGAAGGACACTAGAAAGAAAATTTTAAAGCCTCCTGTTAGGCCATCATCTACACGGCATAGCCCTGAATTTTCCAATGCGCAGCTCTTTGCAAAAGAGAGATATTGGCAAGGAAAAGCTGTCTTGTACCTTTGCATTTTTCTCGCAAACGAAGGACACTAGAAAGAAAATTTTAAAGCCTCCTGTTAGGCCATCATCTACACGGCATAGCCCTGAATTTTCCAATGCGCAGCTCTTTGCAAAAGAGAGATATTGGCAAGGAAAAGCTGTCTTGTACCTTTGCATTTTTCTCCCAAACGAAGGACACTAGAAAGAAAATTTTAAAGCCTCCTGTTAGGCCATCATCTACACGGCATAGCCCTGAATTTTCCAATACGCAGCTCTTTGCAAAAGAGAGATATTGGCAAGGAAAAGCTGTCTTGTACCTTTGCAATTTTCTCGCAAACGAAGGACACTAGAAAGAAAATTTTAAAGCCTCCTTTTAGGCCATCATCTACACGGCATAGCCCTGAATTTTCCAATGCGCAGCTCTTTGCAAAAGAGAGATATTGGCAAGGAAAAGCTGTCTTGTACCTTTGCATTTTTCTCCCAAACGAAGGACACTAGAAAGAAAATTTTAAAGCCTCCTGTTAGGCCATCATCTACACGGCATAGCCCTGAATTTTCCAATGCGCAGCTCTTTGCAAAAGAGAGATATTGGCAAGGAAAAGCTGTCTTGTACCTTTGCATTTTTCTCTCAAACGAAGGACACTAGAAAGAAAATTTTAAAGCCTCCTGTTAGGCCATCATCTACACGGCATAGCCCTGAATTTTCCAATGCGCAGCTCTTTGCAAAAGAGAGATATTGGCAAGGAAAAGCTGTCTTGTACCTTTGCATTTTTCTCCCAAACGAAGGACACTAGAAAGAAAATTTTAAAGCCTCCTGTTAGGCCATCATCTACACGGCATAGCCCTGAATTTTCCAATGCGCAGCTCTTTGCAAAAGAGAGATATTGGCAAGGAAAAGCTGTCTTGTACCATTGGATTTTTCTCCCAAACGAAGGACACTAGAATGAAAATTTTAAAGCCTCCTGTTAGTGCTATATTTACACGGTATAGCCCTGAATTTTCCAATGCGTAGCTCTTTGCAAAAGAGAGATATTGGCAAGGAAAAGCTGTCTTGTACCTTTGCATTTTTCTCGCAAACGAAGGACACTAGAAAGAAAATTTTAAAGCCTCCTGTTAGGCCATCATCTACACGGCATAGCCCTGAATTTTCCAATGCGCAGCTCTTTGCAAAAGAGAGATATTGGCAAGGAAAAGCTGTCTTGTACCTTTGCATTTTTCTCGCAAACGAAGGACACTAGAAAGAAAATTTTAAAGCCTCCTGTTAGGCCATCATCTACACGGCATAGCCCTGAATTTTCCAATGCGCAGCTCTTTGCAAAAGAGAGATATTGGCAAGGAAAAGCTGTCTTGTACCTTTGCATTTTTCTCCCAAACGAAGGACACTAGAAAGAAAATTTTAAAGCCTCCTGTTAGGCCATCATCTACACGGCATAGCCCTGAATTTTCCAATACGCAGCTCTTTGCAAAAGAGAGATATTGGCAAGGAAAAGCTGTCTTGTACCTTTGCAATTTTCTCGCAAACGAAGGACACTAGAAAGAATATTTTAAAGCCTCCTTTTAGGCCATCATCTACACGGCATAGCCCTGAATTTTCCAATGCGCAGCTCTTTGCAAAAGAGTGATATTGGCAAGGAAAAGCTGTCTTGTACCTTTGCATTTTTCTCCCAAACGAAGGACACTAGAAAGAAAATTTTAAAGCCTCCTGTTAGGCCATCATCTACACGGCATAGCCCTGAATTTTCCAATGCGCAGCTCTTTGCAAAAGAGAGATATTGGCAAGGAAAAGCTGTCTTGTACCTTTGCATTTTTCTCTCAAACGAAGGACACTAGAAAGAAAATTTTAAAGCCTCCTGTTAGGCCATCATCTACACGGCATAGCCCTGAATTTTCCAATGCGCAGCTCTTTGCAAAAGAGAGATATTGGCAAGGAAAAGCTGTCTTGTACCTTTGCATTTTTCTCCCAAACGAAGGACACTAGAAAGAAAATTTTAAAGCCTCCTGTTAGGCCATCATCTACACGGCATAGCCCTGAATTTTCCAATGCGCAGCTCTTTGCAAAAGAGAGATATTGGCAAGGAAAAGCTGTCTTGTACCTTTGCATTTTTCTCCCAAACGAAGGACACTAGAAAGAAAATTTTAAAGCCTCCTGTTAGGCCATCATCTACACGGCATAGCCCTGAATTTTCCAATGCGCAGCTCTTTGCAAAAGAGAGATATTGGCAAGGAAAAGCTGTCTTGTACCTTTGCATTTTTCTCCCAAACGAAGGACACTAGAAAGAAAATTTTAAAGCCTCCTGTTAGGCCATCATCTACACGGCATAGCCCTGAATTTTGCAATGCGCAGCTCTTTGCAAAAGAGAGATATTGGCAAGGAAAAGCTGTCTTGTACCTTTGCATTTTTCTCCCAAACGAAGGACACTAGAAAGAAAATTTTAAAGCCTCCTGTTAAGCCATCATCTACACGGCATAGCCCTGAATTTTCCAATGCGCAGCTCTTTGCAAAAGAGAGATATTGGCAAGGAAAAGCTGTCTTGTACCTTTGCATTTTTCTTCCAAACGAAGGACACTAGAAAGAAAGTTTTAAAGCCTCCTGTTAGGCCATCATCTACACGGCATAGCCCTGAATTTTCCAATGCGCAGCTCTTTGCAAAAGAGAGATATTGGCAAGGAAAAGCTGTCTTGTACCTTTGCATTTTTCTCCCAAACGAAGGACACTAGAAAGAAAATTTTAAAGCCTCCTGTTAGGCCATCATCTACACGGCATAGCCCTGAATTTTCCAATGCGCAGCTCTTTGCAAAAGAGAGATATTGGCAAGGAAAAGCTGTCTTGTACCTTTGCATTTTTCTCCCAAACGAAGGACACTAGAAAGAAAATTTTAAAGCCTCCTGTTAGGCCATCATCTACACGGCATAGCCCTGAATTTTCCAATGCGCAGCTCTTTGCAAAAGAGAGATATTGGCAAGGAAAAGCTGTCTTGTACCTTTGCATTTTTCTCCCAAACGAAGGACACTAGAAAGAAAATTTTAAAGCCTCCTGTTAGGCCATCATCTACACGGCATAGCCCTGAATTTTCCAATGCGCAGCTCTTTGCAAAAGAGAGATATTGGCAAGGAAAAGCTGTCTTGTACCTTTGCATTTTTCTCCCAAACGAAGGACACTAGAAAGAAAATTTTAAAGCCTCCTGTTAGGCCATCATCTACACGGCATAGCCCTGAATTTTCCAATGCGCAGCTCTTTGCAAAAGAGAGATATTGGCAAGGAAAAGCTGTCTTGTACCTTTGCATTTTTCTCCCAAACGAAGGACACTAGAAAGAAAATTTTAAAGCCTCCTGTTAGGCCATCATCTACACGGCATAGCCCTGAATTTTCCAATGCGCAGCTCTTTGCAAAAGAGAGATATTGGCAAGGAAAAGCTGTCTTGTACCATTGGATTTTTCTTCCAAACGAAGGACACTAGAATGAAAATTTTAAAGCCTCCTGTTAGTGCTATATCTACACGGTATAGCCCTGAATTTTCCAATGCGTAGCTCTTTGCAAAAGAGAGATATTGGCAAGGAAAAGCTGTCTTGTACCTTTGCATTTTTCTCGCAAACGAAGGACACTAGAAAGAAAATTTTAAAGCCTCCTGTTAGGCCATCATCTACACGGCATAGCCCTGAATTTTCCAATGCGCAGCTCTTTGCAAAAGAGAGATATTGGCAAGGAAAAGCTGTCTTGTACCTTTGCATTTTTCTCCCAAACGAAGGACACTAGAAAGAAAATTTTAAAGCCTCCTGTTAGGCCATCATCTACACGGCATAGCCCTGAATTTTCCAATGCGCAGCTCTTTGCAAAAGAGAGATATTGGCAAGGAAAAGCTGTCTTGTACCTTTGCATTTTTCTCCTAAACGAAGGACACTAGAAAGAAAATTTTAAAGCCTCCTGTTAGGCCATCATCTACACGGCATAGCCCTGAATTTTCCAATGCGCAGCTCTTTGCAAAAGAGAGATATTGGCAAGGAAAAGCTGTCTTGTACCTTTGCATTTTTCTCCCAAACGAAGGACACTAGAAAGAAAATTTTAAAGCCTCCTGTTAGGCCATCATCTACACGGCATAGCCCTGAATTTTCCAATGCGCAGCTCTTTGCAAAAGAGAGATATTGGCAAGGAAAAGCTGTCTTGTACCTTTGCATTTTTCTCCCAAACGAAGGACACTAGAAAGAAAATTTTAAAGCCTCCTGTTAGGCCATCATCTACACGGCATAGCCCTGAATTTTCCAATGCGCAGCTCTTTGCAAAAGAGAGATATTGGCAAGGAAAAGCTGTCTTGTACCATTGGATTTTTCTTCCAAACGAAGGACACTAGAATGAAAATTTTAAAGCCTCCTGTTAGTGCTATATCTACACGGTATAGCCCTGAATTTTCCAATGCGTAGCTCTTTGCAAAAGAGAGATATTGGCAAGGAAAAGCTGTCTTGTACCTTTGCATTTTTCTCGCAAACGAAGGACACTAGAAAGAAAATTTTAAAGCCTCCTGTTAGGCCATCATCTACACGGCATAGCCCTGAATTTTCCAATGCGCAGCTCTTTGCAAAAGAGAGATATTGGCAAGGAAAAGCTGTCTTGTACCTTTGCATTTTTCTCGCAAACGAAGGACACTAGAAAGAAAATTTTAAAGCCTCCTGTTAGGCCATCATCTACACGGCATAGCCCTGAATTTTCCAATGCGCAGCTCTTTGCAAAAGAGAGATATTGGCAAGGAAAAGCTGTCTTGTACCTTTGCATTTTTCTCCCAAACGAAGGACACTAGAAAGAAAATTTTAAAGCCTCCTGTTAGGCCATCATCTACACGGCATAGCCCTGAATTTTCCAATGCGCAGCTCTTTGCAAAAGAGAGATATTGGCAAGGAAAAGCTGTCTTGTACCTTTGCATTTTTCTCCCAAACGAAGGACACTAGAAAGAAAATTTTAAAGCCTCCTGTTAGGCCATCATCTACACGGCATAGCCCTGAATTTTGCAATGCGCAGCTCTTTGCAAAAGAGAGATATTGGCAAGGAAAAGCTGACTTGTACCTTTGCATTTTTCTCCCAAACGAAGGACACTAGAAAGAAAATTTTAAAGCCTCCTGTTAGGCCATCATCTACACGGCATAGCCCTGAATTTTCCAATGCGCAGCTCTTTGCAAAAGAGAGATATTGGCAAGGAAAAGCTGTCTTGTACCATTGGATTTTTCTCCCAAACGAAGGACACTAGAATGAAAATTTTAAAGCCTCCTGTTAGTGCTATATCTACACGGTATAGCCCTGAATTTTCCAATGCGTAGCTCTTTGCAAAAGAGAGATATTGGCAAGGAAAAGCTGTCTTGTACCTTTGCATTTTTCTCCCAAACGAAGGACACTAGAAAGAAAATTTTAAAGCCTCCTGTTAGGCCATCATCTACACGGCATAGCCCTGAATTTTCCAATGCGCAGCTCTTTGCAAAAGAGAGATATTGGCAAGGAAAAGCTGTCTTGTACCTTTGCATTTTTCTCCCAAACGAAGGACACTAGAAAGAAAATTTTAAAGCCTCCTGTTAGGCCATCATCTACACGGCATAGCCCTGAATTTTCCAATGCGCAGCTCTTTGCAAAAGAGAGATATTGGCAAGGAAAAGCTGTCTTGTACCATTGGATTTTTCTCCCAAACGAAGGACACTAGAATGAAAATTTTAAAGCCTCCTGTTAGTGCTATATCTACACGGTATAGCCCTGAATTTTCCAAAGCGTAGCTCTTTGCAAAAGAGAGATATTGGCAAGGAAAAGCTGTCTTGTACCTTTGCATTTTTCTCGCAAACGAAGGACACTAGAAAGAAAATTTTAAAGCCTCCTGTTAGGCCATCATCTACACGGCATAGCCCTGAATTTTCCAATGCGCAGCTCTTTGCAAAAGAGAGATATTGGCAAGGAAAAGCTGTCTTGTACCTTTGCATTTTTCTCCCAAACGAAGGACACTAGAAAGAAAATTTTAAAGCCTCCTGTTAGGCCATCATCTACACGGCATAGCCCTGAATTTTCCAATGCGCAGCTCTTTGCAAAAGAGAGATATTGGCAAGGAAAAGCTGTCTTGTACCTTTGCATTTTTCTCCCAAACGAAGGACACTAGAAAGAAAATTTTAAAGCCTCCTGTTAGGCCATCATCTACACGGCATAGCCCTGAATTTTCCAATGCGCAGCTCTTTGCAAAAGAGAGATATTGGCAAGGAAAAGCTGTCTTGTACCATTGGATTTTTCTCCCAAACGAAGGACACTAGAAAGAAAATTTTAAAGCCTCCTGTTAGGCCATCATCTACACGGCATAGCCCTGAATTTTCCAATGCGCAGCTCTTTGCAAAAGAGAGATATTGGCAAGGAAAAGCTGTCTTGTACCATTGGATTTTTCTCCCAAACGAAGGACACTAGAATGAAAATTTTAAAGCCTCCTGTTAGTGCTATATCTACACGGTATAGCCCTGAATTTTCCAATGCGTAGCTCTTTGCAAAAGAGAGATATTGGCAAGGAAAAGCTGTCTTGTACCTTTGCATTTTTCTCGCAAACGAAGGACACTAGAAAGAAAATTTTAAAGCCTCCTGTTAGGCCATCATCTACACGGCATAGCCCTGAATTTTCCAATGCGCAGCTCTTTGCAAAAGAGAGATATTGGCAAGGAAAAGCTGTCTTGTACCTTTGCATTTTTCTCGCAAACGAAGGACACTAGAAAGAAAATTTTAAAGCCTCCTGTTAGGCCATCATCTACACGGCATAGCCCTGAATTTTCCAATGCGCAGCTCTTTGCAAAAGAGAGATATTGGCAAGGAAAAGCTGTCTTGTACCTTTGCATTTTTCTCCCAAACGAAGGACACTAGAAAGAAAATTTTAAAGCCTCCTGTTAGGCCATCATCTACACGGCATAGCCCTGAATTTTCCAATGCGCAGCTCTTTGCAAAAGAGAGATATTGGCAAGGAAAAGCTGTCTTGTACCTTTGCATTTTTCTCCCAAACGAAGGACACTAGAAAGAAAATTTTAAAGCCTCCTGTTAGGCCATCATCTACACGGCATAGCCCTGAATTTTGCAATGCGCAGCTCTTTGCAAAAGAGAGATATTGGCAAGGAAAAGCTGACTTGTACCTTTGCATTTTTCTCCCAAACGAAGGACACTAGAAAGAAAATTTTAAAGCCTCCTGTTAGGCCATCATCTACACGGCATAGCCCTGAATTTTCCAATGCGCAGCTCTTTGCAAAAGAGAGATATTGGCAAGGAAAAGCTGTCTTGTACCATTGGATTTTTCTCCCAAACGAAGGACACTAGAATGAAAATTTTAAAGCCTCCTGTTAGTGCTATATCTACACGGTATAGCCCTGAATTTTCCAATGCGTAGCTCTTTGCAAAAGAGAGATATTGGCAAGGAAAAGCTGTCTTGTACCTTTGCATTTTTCTCCCAAACGAAGGACACTAGAAAGAAAATTTTAAAGCCTCCTGTTAGGCCATCATCTACACGGCATAGCCCTGAATTTTCCAATGCGCAGCTCTTTGCAAAAGAGAGATATTGGCAAGGAAAAGCTGTCTTGTACCTTTGCATTTTTCTCCCAAACGAAGGACACTAGAAAGAAAATTTTAAAGCCTCCTGTTAGGCCATCATCTACACGGCATAGCCCTGAATTTTCCAATGCGCAGCTCTTTGCAAAAGAGAGATATTGGCAAGGAAAAGCTGTCTTGTACCATTGGATTTTTCTCCCAAACGAAGGACACTAGAATGAAAATTTTAAAGCCTCCTGTTAGTGCTATATCTACACGGTATAGCCCTGAATTTTCCAAAGCGTAGCTCTTTGCAAAAGAGAGATATTGGCAAGGAAAAGCTGTCTTGTACCTTTGCATTTTTCTCGCAAACGAAGGACACTAGAAAGAAAATTTTAAAGCCTCCTGTTAGGCCATCATCTACACGGCATAGCCCTGAATTTTCCAATGCGCAGCTCTTTGCAAAAGAGAGATATTGGCAAGGAAAAGCTGTCTTGTACCTTTGCATTTTTCTCCCAAACGAAGGACACTAGAAAGAAAATTTTAAAGCCTCCTGTTAGGCCATCATCTACACGGCATAGCCCTGAATTTTCCAATGCGCAGCTCTTTGCAAAAGAGAGATATTGGCAAGGAAAAGCTGTCTTGTACCTTTGCATTTTTCTCCCAAACGAAGGACACTAGAAAGAAAATTTTAAAGCCTCCTGTTAGGCCATCATCTACACGGCATAGCCCTGAATTTTCCAATGCGCAGCTCTTTGCAAAAGAGAGATATTGGCAAGGAAAAGCTGTCTTGTACCATTGGATTTTTCTCCCAAACGAAGGACACTAGAAAGAAAATTTTAAAGCCTCCTGTTAGGCCATCATCTACACGGCATAGCCCTGAATTTTCCAATGCGCAGCTCTTTGCAAAAGAGAGATATTGGCAAGGAAAAGCTGTCTTGTACCATTGGATTTTTCTCCCAAACGAAGGACACTAGAATGAAAATTTTAAAGCCTCCTGTTAGTGCTATATCTACACGGTATAGCCCTGAATTTTCCAATGCGTAGCTCTTTGCAAAAGAGAGATATTGGCAAGGAAAAGCTGTCTTGTACCTTTGCATTTTTCTCCCAAACGAAGGACACTAGAAAGAAAATTTTAAAGCCTCCTGTTAGGCCATCATCTACACGGCATAGCCCTGAATTTTCCAATGCGCAGCTCTTTGCAAAAGAGAGATATTGGCAAGGAAAAGCTGTCTTGTACCTTTGCATTTTTCTCCCAAACGAAGGACACTAGAAAGAAAATTTTAAAGCCTCCTGTTAGGCCATCATCTACACGGCATAGCCCTGAATTTTCCAATGCGCAGCTCTTTGCAAAAGAGAGATATTGGCAAGGAAAAGCTGTCTTGTACCATTGGATTTTTCTCCCAAACGAAGGACACTAGAATGAAAATTTTAAAGCCTCCTGTTAGTGCTATATCTACACGGTATAGCCCTGAATTTTCCAAAGCGTAGCTCTTTGCAAAAGAGAGATATTGGCAAGGAAAAGCTGTCTTGTACCTTTGCATTTTTCTCGCAAACGAAGGACACTAGAAAGAAAATTTTAAAGCCTCCTGTTAGGCCATCATCTACACGGCATAGCCCTGAATTTTCCAATGCGCAGCTCTTTGCAAAAGAGAGATATTGGCAAGGAAAAGCTGTCTTGTACCTTTGCATTTTTCTCCCAAACGAAGGACACTAGAAAGAAAATTTTAAAGCCTCCTGTTAGGCCATCATCTACACGGCATAGCCCTGAATTTTCCAATGCGCAGCTCTTTGCAAAAGAGAGATATTGGCAAGGAAAAGCTGTCTTGTACCTTTGCATTTTTCTCCCAAACGAAGGACACTAGAAAGAAAATTTTAAAGCCTCCTGTTAGGCCATCATCTACACGGCATAGCCCTGAATTTTCCAATGCGCAGCTCTTTGCAAAAGAGAGATATTGGCAAGGAAAAGCTGTCTTGTACCATTGGATTTTTCTCCCAAACGAAGGACACTAGAATGAAAATTTTAAAGCCTCCTGTTAGTGCTATATCTACACGGTATAGCCCTGAATTTTCCAATGCGTAGCTCTTTGCAAAAGAGAGATATTGGCAAGGAAAAGCTGTCTTGTACCTTTGCATTTTTCTCGCAAACGAAGGACACTAGAAAGAAAATTTTAAAGCCTCCTGTTAGGCCATCATCTACACGGCATAGCCCTGAATTTTCCAATGCGCAGCTCTTTGCAAAAGAGAGATATTGGCAAGGAAAAGCTGTCTTGTACCTTTGCATTTTTCTCCCAAACGAAGGACACTAGAAAGAAAATTTTAAAGCCTCCTGTTAGGCCATCATCTACACGGCATAGCCCTGAATTTTCCAATGCGCAGCTCTTTGCAAAAGAGAGATATTGGCAAGGAAAAGCTGTCTTGTACCTTTGCATTTTTCTCCCAAACGAAGGACACTAGAAAGAAAATTTTAAAGCCTCCTGTTAGGCCATCATCTACACGGCATAGCCCTGAATTTTCCAATGCGCAGCTCTTTGCAAAAGAGAGATATTGGCAAGGAAAAGCTGTCTTGTACCTTTGCATTTTTCTCCCAAACGAAGGACACTAGAAAGAAAATTTTAAAGCCTCCTGTTAGGCCATCATCTACACGGCATAGCCCTGAATTTTCCAATGCGCAGCTCTTTGCAAAAGAGAGATATTGGCAAGGAAAACCTGTCTTGTACCTTTGCATTTTTCTCCCAAACGAAGGACACTAGAAAGAAAATTTTAAAGCCTCCTGTTAGGCCATCATCTACACGGCATAGCCCTGAATTTTCCAATGCGCAGCTCTTTGCAAAAGAGAGATATTGGCAAGGAAAAGCTGTCTTGTACCTTTGCATTTTTCTCCCAAACGAAGGACACTAGAAAGAAAATTTTAAAGCCTCCTGTTAGGCCATCATCTACACGGCATAGCCCTGAATTTTCCAATGCGCAGCTCTTTGCAAAAGAGAGATATTGGCAAGGAAAAGCTGTCTTGTACCATTGGATTTTTCTCCCAAACGAAGGACACTAGAATGAAAATTTTAAAGCCTCCTGTTAGTGCTATATATACTAGAGATGAGCGCCTGAAATTTTTCGGGTTTTGTGTTTTGGTTTTGGGTTCGGTTCCGCGGCCGTGTTTTGGGTTCGACCGCGTTTTGGCAAAACCTCACCGAATTTTTTTTGTCGGATTCGGGTGTGTTTTGGATTCGGGTGTTTTTTTCAAAAAACCCTAAAAAACAGCTTAAATCATAGAATTTGGGGGTCATTTTGATCCCATATTATTATTAACCTCAAAGACCATAATTTCCACTCATTTTCAGTCTATTCTGAATACCTCACACCTCACAATATTATTTTTAGTCCTAAAATTTGCACCGAGGTCGCTGGATGACTAAGCTAAGCGACCCTAGTGGCCGACACAAACACCTGGCCCTTCTAGGAGTGGCACTGCAGTGTCACGCAGGATGGCCCTTCCAAAAAACACTCCCCAAACAGCACATGACGCAAAGAAAAAAAGAGGTGCAATGAGGTAGCTGTGTGACTAAGCTCAGCGACCCAAGTGCCCGACACAAACACCTGGCCCATCTAGGAGTGGCACTGCAGTGTCACGCAGGATGTCCCTTCCATAAAACCCTCCCCAAACAGCACATGACGCAAAGAAAAAAAGAGGCGCAATGAGGTAGCTGTGTGAGTAAGATTAGCGACCCTAGTGGCCGACACAAACACCGGGCCCATCTAGGAGTGGCACTGCAGTGTCACGCAGGATGTCCCTTCCAAAAAACCCTCCCCAAACAGCACATGACGCAAAGAAAAATAAAAGAAAAAAGAGGTGCAAGATGGAATTGTCCTTGGGCCCTCCCACCCACCCTTATGTTGTATAAACAGGACATGCACACTTTAACCAACCCATCATTTCAGTGACAGGGTCTGCCACACGACTGTGACTGATATGACGGGTTGGTTTGGACCCCCACCAAAAAAGAAGCAATTAATCTCTCCTTGCACAAACTGGCTCTACAGAGGCAAGATGTCCACCTCATCATCATCCTCCGATATATCACCGTGTACATCCCCCTCCTCACAGATTATCAATTCGTCCCCACTGGAATCCACCATCTCAGCTCCCTGTGTACTTTGTGGAGGCAATTGCTGCTGGTCAATGTCTCCGCGGAGGAATTGATTATAATTCATTTTAATGAACATCATCTTCTCCACATTTTCTGGATGTAACCTCGTACGCCGATTGCTGACAAGGTGAGCGGCGGCACTAAACACTCTTTCGGAGTACACACTTGTGGGAGGGCAACTTAGGTAGAATAAAGCCAGTTTGTGCAAGGGCCTCCAAATTGCCTCTTTTTCCTGCCAGTATAAGTACGGACTGTGTGACGTGCCTACTTGGATGCGGTCACTCATATAATCCTCCACCATTCTTTCAATGTTGAGAGAATCATATGCAGTGACAGTAGACGACATGTCCGTAATCGTTGTCAGGTCCTTCAGTCCGGACCAGATGTCAGCATCAGCAGTCGCTCCAGACTGCCCTGCATCACCGCCAGCGGGTGGGCTCGGAATTCTGAGCCTTTTCCTCGCACCCCCAGTTGCGGGAGAATGTGAAGGAGGAGATGTTGACAGGTCGCGTTCCGCTTGACTTGACAATTTTGTCACCAGCAGGTCTTTGCACCCCAGCAGACTTGTGTCTGCCGGAAAGAGAGATCCAAGGTAGGTTTTAAATCTAGGATCGAGCACGGTGGCCAAAATGTAGTGCTCTGATTTCAACAGATTGACCACCCGTGAATCCTTGTTAAGCGAATTAAGGGCTGCATCCACAAGTCCCACATGCCTAGCGGAATCGCTCCCTTTTAGCTCCTTCTTCAATGCCTCCAGCTTCTTCTGCAAAAGCCTGATGAGGGGAATGACCTGACTCAGGCTGGCAGTGTCTGAACTGACTTCACGTGTGGCAAGTTCAAAGGGCATCAGAACCTTGCACAACGTTGAAATCATTCTCCACTGCACTTGAGACAGGTGCATTCCACCTCCTATATCGTGCTCAATTGTATAGGCTTGAATGGCCTTTTGCTGCTCCTCCAACCTCTGAAGCATATAGAGGGTTGAATTCCACCTCGTTACCACTTCTTGCTTCAGATGATGGCAGGGCAGGTTCAGTAGTTTTTGGTGGTGCTCCAGTCTTCTGTACGTGGTGCCTGTACGCCGAAAGTGTCCCGCAATTTTTCTGGCCACCGACAGCATCTCTTGCACGCCCCTGTCGTTTTTTAAAAAATTCTGCACCACCAAATTCAAGGTATGTGCAAAACATGGGACGTGCTGGAATTTGCCCATATTTAATGCACACACAATATTGCTGGCGTTGTCCGATGCCACAAATCCACAGGAGAGTCCAATTGGGGTAAGCCATTCTGCGATGATCTTCCTCAGTTGCCGTAAGAGGTTTTCAGCTGTGTGCGTATTCTGGAAAGCGGTGATACAAAGCGTAGCCTGCCTAGGAAAGAGTTGGCATTTGCGAGATGCTGCTACTGGTGCCGCCGCTGCTGTTCTTGCGGCGGGAGTCCATACACCTACCCAGTGGGCTGTCACAGTCATATAGTCCTGACCCTGCCCTGCTCCACTTGTCCACATGTCCGTGGTTAAGTGGACATTGGGTACAACTGCATTTTTTAGGACACAGGTGAGTCTTTTTCTGACGTCCGTGTACATTCTCGGTATCGCCTGCCTACAGAAGTGGAACCTAGATGGTATTTGGTAACGGGGGCACACTGCCTCAATAAATTGTCTAGTTCCCTGTGAACTAACGGCGGATACCGGACGCACGTCTAACACCAACATAGTTGTCAAGGACTCAGTTATCCGCTTTGCAACAGGATGACTGCTGTGATATTTCATCTTCCTCGCAAAGGACTGTTGGACAGTCAATTGCTTACTGGAAGTAGTACAAGTGGGCTTACGACTTCCCCTCTGGGATGACCATCGACTCCCAGCAGCAACAACAGCAGCGCCAGCAGCAGTAGGCGTTACACGCAAGGATGCATCGGAGGAATCCCAGGCAGGAGAGGACTCGTCAGAATTGCCAGTGACATGGCCTGCAGGACTATTGGCATTCCTGGGGAAGGAGGAAATTGACACTGAGGGAGTTGGTGGGGTGGTTTGTGTGAGCTTGGTTACAAGAGGAAGGGATTTACTGGTCAGTGGACTGCTTCCGCTGTCGGCCCAAGTTTTTGAACTTGTCACTGACTTATTATGAATGCGCTGCAGGTGACGTATAAGGGAGGATGTTCCGAGGTGGTTAACGTCCTTACCCCTACTTATTACAGCTTGACAAAGGGAACACACGGCTTGACACCTGTTGTCCGCATTTCTGGTGAAATACTTCCACACCGAAGAGCTGATTTTTTTGGTATTTTCACCAGGCATGTCAACGGCCCTATTCCTCCCACGGACAACAGGTGTCTCCCCGGGTGCCTGACTTAAACAAACCACCTCACCATCAGAATCCTCCTGGTCAATTTCCTCCCCAGCGCCAGCAACACCCATATCCTCCTCATCCTGGTGTACTTCAACACTGACATCTTCAATCTGACTATCAGGAACTGGACTGCGGGTGCTCCTTCCAGCACTTGCAGGGGGCGTGCAAATGGTGGAAGGCGCATGCTCTTCACGTCCAGTGTTGGGAAGGTCAGGCATCGCAACCGACACAATTGGACTCTCCTTGTGGATTTGGGATTTCGAAGAACGCACAGTTCTTTGCGGTGCTACTGCTTTTGCCAGCTTGAGTCTTTTCATTTTTCTAGCGAGAGGCTGAGTGCCTCCATCCTCATGTGAAGCTGAACCACTAGCCATGAACATAGGCCAGGGCCTCAGCCGTTCCTTGCCACTCCGTGTGGTAAATGGCATATTGGCAAGTTTACGCTTCTCCTCCGACAATTTTATTTTAGGTTTTGGAGTCCTTTTTTTACTGATATTTGGTGTTTTGGATTTGACATGCTCTGTACTATGACATTGGGCATCGGCCTTGGCAGACGACGTTGCTGGCATTTCATCGTCTCGGCCATGACTAGTGGCAGCAGCTTCAGCACGAGGTGGAAGTGGATCTTGATCTTTCCCTAATTTTGGAACCTCAACATTTTTGTTCTCCATATTTTAATAGGCACAACTAAAAGGCACCTCAGGTAAACAATGGAGATGGATGGATACTAGTATACAATTATGGATGGACTGCCGAGTGCCGACACAGAGGTAGCTACAGCCGTGGACTACCGTACTGTACTGTGTCTGCTGCTAATATAGACTGGTTGATAAAGAGATGTAGTAGTAGTATGTATGTATAAAGAAGAAAGAAAAAAAAACCACGGGTAGGTGGTATACAATTATGGACGGACTGCCGAGTGCGAACACAGAGGTAGCTACAGCCGTGGACTACCGTACTGTACTGTGTCTGCTGCTAATATAGACTGGTTGATAAAGAGATGTAGTAGTAGTATGTATGTATAAAGAAGAAAGAAAAAAAAACCACGGGTAGGTGGTATACAATTATGGACGGACTGCCCAGTGCCGACACAGAGGTAGCTACAGCCGTGGACTACCGTACTGTACTGTGTCTGCTGCTAATATAGACTGGTTGATAAAGAGATGTAGTAGTAGTATGTATGTATAAAGAAGAAAGAAAAAAAAACCACGGGTAGGTGGTATACAATTATGGACGGACTGCCGAGTGCCGACACAGAGGTAGCTACAGCCGTGGACTACCGTACTGTACTGTGTCTGCTGCTAATATAGACTGGTTGATAAAGAGATGTAGTAGTAGTATGTATGTATAAAGAAGAAAGAAAAAAAAACCATGGGTAGGTGGTATACAATTATGGACGGACTGCCCAGTGCCGACACAGAGGTAGCTACAGCCGTGGACTACCGTACTGTACTGTGTCTGCTGCTAATATAGACTGGTTGATAAAGAGATGTAGTAGTAGTATGTATGTATAAAGAAGAAAGAAAAAAAAACCACGGGTAGGTGGTATACAATTATGGACGGACTGCCGAGTGCCGACACAGAGGTAGCTACAGCCGTGGACTACCGTACTGTACTGTGTCTGCTGCTAATATAGACTGGTTGATAAAGAGATGTAGTAGTAGTATGTATGTATAAAGAAGAAAGAAAAAAAAACCACGGGTAGGTGGTATACAATTATGGACGGACTGCCCAGTGCCGACACAGAGGTAGCTACAGCCGTGGACTACCGTACTGTACTGTGTCTGCTGCTAATATAGACTGGTTGATAAAGAGATGTAGTAGTAGTATGTATGTATAAAGAAGAAAGAAAAAAAAACCATGGGTAGGTGGTATACAATTATGGACGGACTGCCCAGTGCCGACACAGAGGTAGCTACAGCCGTGGACTACCGTACTGTACTGTGTCTGCTGCTAATATAGACTGGTTGATAAAGAGATGTAGTAGTAGTAGTATGTATGTATAATATAAAGAAGAAAGAAAAAAAAACCACGGGTAGGTGGTATACAATTATGGACGGACTGCCCAGTGCCGACACTGAGGTAGCTACAGCCGTGGACTACCGTACTGTACTGTGTCTGCTGCTAATATAGACTGGTTGATAAAGAGATGTAGTAGTAGTATGTATGTATAAAGAAGAAAGAAAAAAAAACCACGGGTAGGTGGTATACAATTATGGACGGACTGCCCAGTGCCGACACAGAGGTAGCTACAGCCGTGGACTACCGTACTGTACTGTGTCTGCTGCTAATATAGACTGGTTGATAAAGAGATGTAGTAGTAGTATGTATGTATAAAGAAGAAAGAAAAAAAAAACACGGGTAGGTGGTATACAATTATGGACGGACTGCCGAGTGCCGACACAGAGGTAGCTACAGCCGTGAACTACCGTACTGTGTCTGCTGCGACTGGATGATAAATAATTATATAAAAAATATATATATATCACTACTGCAGCCGGACAGGTATATATTATATAATGACGGACCTGTTGGACACTGTCTGTCAGCAGAATGAGTTTTTTATAGAATAAAAAAAAAAAACACCACACAAGTGAAGTCACACGACGAGTGTTTAACTTTTTCAGGCAATCACAATATAGTATACTATACTACTAACTATACTGGTGGTCAGTGTGGTCAGGTGGTCACTGGTCAGTCACACTGGCAGTGGCACTCCTGCAGCAAAAGTGTGCACTGTTTAATTTTAATAATAATATGTACTCCTGGCTCCTGCTATAACCTATAACTGGCACTGCAGTGCTCCCCAGTCTCCCCCACAATTATAAGATGTGTGAGCTGAGCACAGTCAGATACGAGTGTTTAACTTTTTCAGGCAATCACAATATAGTATACTATACTACTAACTATACTGGTGGTCAGTGTGGTCAGGTCACTGGTCAGTCACACTGGCAGTGGCACTCCTGCAGCAAAACTGTGCACTGTTTAATTTTAATAATAATATGTACTCCTGGCTCCTGCTATAACCTATAACTGGCACTGCAGTGCTCCCCAGTCTCCCCCACAATTATAAGATGTGTGAGCTGAGCACAGTCAGATATATACATAGATGATGCAGCACACTGGGCTGAGCAGTGCACACAGATATGGTATGTGACTGAGTCACTGTGTATCGTTTTTTTCAGGCAGAGAACGGATATATTAAATAAAACTGCACTGTCTGGTGTTCACTGTGGTCAGTCACTAGTAAACTCTGCACTCTCTACAGTTCTACAGTACTCCTAAGCTCCAGTAAATCAGGTCAATCTCTCTCTCTCTTCTAATCTAAATGGAGAGGACGCCAGCCACGTCCTCTCCCTATCAATCTCAATGCACGTGTGAAAATGGCGGCGACGCGCGGCTCCTTATATAGAATCCGAGTCTCGCGAGAATCCGACAGCGTCATGATGACGTTCGGGCGCGCTCGGGTTAACCGAGCAAGGCGGGAAGATCCGAGTCGCTCGGACCCGTGAAAAAAAACATGAAGTTCGTGCGGGTTCGGATTCAGAGAAACCGAACCCGCTCATCTCTAATATCTACACGGTATAGCCCTGAATTTTCCAATGCGTAGCTCTTTGCAAAAGAGAGATATTGGCAAGGAAAAGCTGTCTTGTACCTTTGCATTTTTCTCGCAAACGAAGGACACTAGAAAGAAAATTTTAAAGCCTCCTGTTAGGCCATCATTTACACGGCATAGCCCTGAATTTTCCAATGCGCAGCTCTTTGCAAAAGAGAGATATTGGCAAGGAAAAGCTGTCTTGTACCTTTGCATTTTTCTCCCAAACGAAGGACACTAGAAAGAAAATTTTAAAGCCTCCTGTTAGGCCATCATCTACATTGCTGTACTCTGCTGCACATGTAAGTGCAAGAGATCCTGAAGCACTCACTCATCATGGGAAAGTACCAATGTGTTTCTTCGTTGGTTGATGGAAGAAACATTTTACAAAAACTCTCCAGATTATTGACTTTTTAAAGTTTTTCTAGGAAACGTTTTAGATGAATGCTTATTAGCCTTTGTCAGTATGGACTTTTGCAAAGTGTCTCTGTGGCGCAATCAGTTAGTGTGCACGGCTATTAACCAAAAGGTTGGTGGTTCAATCCCACCCAGGGACGTAATTGACCTTGTTATCAGATTTTGGTGATCTTTAAGTAGACAAGTCAAAATTTCAAACGCCCTGTTCTGGTGTAGGGTACCTGGCCTTCTCTGATGTAATCAGAGTTAGATTTGATTCAGTGATTTTATAAAAACAGCTAGGAAGCACAATTTAGCAGTGGGTTGCAGAGAAAAAGAAATATGCTGGCAAAAAAAATCCAATTGAGTGATTAAACAGCTCTTAATTTTCTGGCTTTATTTTTATGCTAACAAATTTGTTCTCTGAAAAGTGTCCACAAAGCCAAGTCTCTGATTAACACCTTTGTAAGGATGGTTTTTCACCTATTATAAAATTAAACTTGCTTCATTGGAAAGGCAGCAAGATGCATCCTCATTTCAATGTCTACTGAAATAATACAGGTTGACACCAGGAAACATTAACGCCACTGCATCCTTGCTGCTTTCTCATGTGGAAGTCTGTTTAATGTGAAAACAAGGTGATATCTAATTAGCACACAGGTAAGGAATTAAGAAAATCTTTATTTAAGGGTGAAAATGTTTCTCACAAAATCGTTGCCCCAATGCATCATTGAAATTCAAGCTGGAAAGATGATTTTAATATATCACTTGTACATTTTGTATTGCTCTTCTGGTGACAATGTAGTTTGTTTTTGTCAATTACCATTTTAATAATAGGGTAAAGAAAATTAAGTGGATTTTTAAAAGAAAACAATACTTTCAATATACTATTAAAACAAATTAAAATGGTAAAAGTTATTGTACTTTAATGAAAAATAAAAGAGCAAAAATATCAATCCCAGTTTTGGATTACTTTAATTAACAAAAAAAAATGCATATAGCAGAGGATAGTTTTAATCTGCCTACCTCTGGGTTATGGGCCCAGCATGCTTCCATTGCAGTACTCTGCTGCACATGTAAGTGCAAGAGATCCTGAAGCACTCACTCATCATGGGAAAGTACCAATGTGTTTCTTCGTTGGTGGATGGAAGAAACATCTTACAAAAACTCTCCAGATTATTGACTTTTTAAAGTTTTTCTAGGAAACGTTTTAGATGAATGCTTATTAGCCTTTGTCAGTATGTACTTTTGCAAAGTGTCTCTGTGGCGCAATCAGTTAGTGTGTACGGCTATAAACCAAAAGGTTGGTGGTTCAATCCCACCCAGGGACGTAATTGACCTTGTTATCAGATTTTGGTGATCTTTAAGTAGACAAGTCAAAATTTCAAACCCCCTCTTATGGTGTAGGGTACCTGGCCTTCTCTGATGTAATCAGAGTTAGATTTGATTCAGTGATTTTATAAAAACAGCTAGGAAGCACAATTTAGCAGTGAGTTGCAGAGAAAAAGAAATATGCTGGCAAAAAAATCCAATTGAGTGATTAAACAGCTCTTAATTTTCTGGCTTTATTTTTATGCTAACAAATTTGTTCTCTGAAAAGTGTCGACAAAGCCAAGTCTCTGATTAACACCTTTGTAGGGATGGTTTTTCACCTATTACTAAATTAAACTTGCTTCATTGGAAAGGCAGCAAGATGCATCCTCATTTCAATGTCAACTGAAATAATACGGGTTGATACCAGGAAACATTAATGCCACTGCATCCTTGCTGATTTCTCATGTGGAAGTCTGTTTAATGTGAAAACAAGGTGATATCTAATTAGCACACAGGTAAGGAATTAAGAAAATCTTTATTTAAGGGTGAAGATGTTTCTCACAAAATCGTTGCCCCAATGCATCATTGAAATTCAAGCTGGAAAGATGATTTTAATATATCACTTGTACATTTTGTATTGCTCTTCTGGTGACAATGTAGTTTGTTTTTGTCAATTACCATTTTAATAATAGGGTAAAGAAAATTAAGTGGCTTTTTAAAAGAAAACAATACTTTCAATATACTATTAAAACAAATTAAAATGGTAAAAGTTATTGTACTTTAATGAAAAATAAAAGAGCAAAAATATCAATCCCAGTTTTGGATTACTTTAATTAACAAAAAAAAATGCATATAGCAGAGGATAGTTTTAATCTGCCTACCTCTGGGTTATGGGCCCAGCATGCTTCCATTGCAGTACTCTGCTGCACATGTAAGTGCAAGAGATCCTGAAGCACTCACTCATCATGGGAAAGTACCAATGTGTTTCTTCGTTGGTGGATGGAAGAAACATCTTACAAAAACTCTCCAGATTACTGACTTTTTAAAGTTTTTCTAGGAAACGTTTTAGATGAATGCTTATTAGCCTTTGTCAGTATCCACTTTTGCAAAGTGTCTCTGTGGTGCAATCAGTTAGTGTGTTTGGCTACTAACCAAAAGGTTGGTGGTTCAATCCCACCCAGGGATGTAAGTGACCTTGTGATCAGGTTTTGGTGATCTTTAAGTGGACAAGTCAAAATTTCAAACCCCCTCTTATGATGTAGGGTACCTGGCCTTCTCTGATGTAATCAGAGTTAGATTTGATTAAGTGATTTTATAAAAAACAGCTAGGAAGCACAATTTAGCAGTGGGTTGCAGAGAAAAAAAATATGCTGGCAGAAAAATCCAATTGAGTGATTAAACAGCTCTTCATTTTCTGGCTTTATTTTTATGCTAACAAATTTGTTCTCTGAAAAGTGTCCACAAAGCCAAGTCTCTGATGAACACCTATGTAAGGATGTTTTTTCACCTATTACTAAATTAAACTTGCTTCATTGGAAAGGCAGCAAGATGCATCCTCATTTCAATTTCTACTGAAATAATACAGGTTGACACCAGGAAACATTAACGCCACTGCATCCTTGCTGCTTTCTCAAGTAGAAGTCTGTTTAATGTGAAAACAAGGTGATATCTAATTAGCACACAGGTAAGGAATTCAGAAAATCTTTATTTAAGGGTGAAGATGTTTCTCACAAAATCGTTGCCCCAATGCATCATTGAAATTCAAGCTGGAAAGATGATTTTAATATATCACTTGTACATTTTGTATTGCTCTTCTGGTGACAATGTAGTTTGTTTTTGTCAATTACCATTTTAATAATAGGGTAAAGAAAATTAAGTGGATTTTTGAAAGAAAACAATACTGTCAATATACTATTAAAACAAATTAAAATGGTAAAAGTTATTGTACTTTAAGTAAACATAAAATAGCTAACATATCAATCCCAGTTTTGGATTACTTTAATTAACAAAAAAAATGCATATAGCAGAGGATAGTTTCAATCTGCCTACCTCTGGGTAATGGGCCCAGCATGCTTCCATTGCAGTACTCTGCTGCACATGTAAGTGCAAGAGATCCTGAAGCACTCACTCATCATGGGAAAGTACCAATGTGTTTCTTCGTTGGTTGATTTAAGAAAATTCTTACAAAAACTCTCCAGATTATTGACTTTTTAAAGTTTTTCTAGGAAACGTTCTAGATGAATGCTTATTAGCCTTTGTCAGGATGTACTTTTTGCAAAGTGTCTCTGTGGCGCAATCGGTTAGTGTGTCTGGCTACTAACCAAAAGGTTGGTGGTTCAATCCCACCCAGGGACATAATTGACCTTGTGATCAGGTTTTGGTGATCTTTAAGTAGACAAGTCAAAATTTCAAACCCCATTTTATGGTGTAGGGTACCTGGCCTTCTCTGATGTAATCAGAGTTAGATTTGATTCAGTGATTTTATAAAAAAACAGCTAGGAAGCACAATTTAGCAATGGGTTGCAGAGAAAAAAAATATGCTGGCAGAAAAATCCAATTGAGTGATTAAACAGCTCTTCATTTTCTGCCTTTATTTTTATGCTAACAAATTTGTTCTCTAAAAGTGTCCACAAAGCCAAGTCTCTGATTAACACCTTTGTAGGGATGGTTTTTCACCTATAACTAAATTAAACTTGCTTCATTGGAAAGGCAGCAAGATGCATCCTCATTTCAATGTCTACTGAAATAATACAGGTTGACACCAGGAAACATAAAACGCCACTGCATCCTTGCTGCTTTCTCATGTAGAAGTCTGTTTAATGTGAAAACAAGGTGATATCTAATTAGCACACAGGTAAGGAATTAAGAAAATCTTTATTTAAGGGTGAAGATGTTTCTCACAAAATCGTTGCCCCAATGCATCATTGAAATTCAAGCTGGAAAGATGATTTTAATATATCACTTGTACATTTTGTATTGCTCTTCTGGTGACAATGTAGTTTGTTTTTGTCAATTACCCTTTTAATAATAGGGTAAAGAAAATTAAGTGGATTTTTTAAAGAAAACTATACTGTCAATACACTATTAAAACAAATTAAAATGGTAAAAGTTATTGTACTTTAAGTAAAAATAAAAGAGCTAAAATATCAATCCCAGTTTTGGATTACTTTAATAAAAAAAAATGCATATAGCAGAGGATAGTTTTAATCTGCCTACCTCTGGGTTATGGGCCCAGCATGCTTCCATTGCAGTACTCTGCTGCACATGTAAGTGCAAGAGATCCTGAAGCACTCACTCATCATGGGAAAGTACCAATGTGTTTCTTCGTTGGTTGATCTAAGAAACATCTTACAAAAACTCTCCAGATTATTGACTTTTTAAAGTTTTTCTAGGAAACGTTCTAGATGAATGCTTATTAGCCTTTGTCAGTATCCACTTTTGCAAAGTGTCTCTGTGGTGCAATCAGTTAGTGTGTTTGGCTACTAACCAAAAGGTTGGTGGTTTAATCCCACCCAGGGACATAATTGACCTTGTTATCAGATTTTGGTGATCTTTAAGTAGACAAGTCAAAATTTCAAACCCCCTCTTATGGTGTAGAGTACCTGGCCTTCTCTGATGTAATCAGAGTTAGATTTGATTCAGTGATTTTATAAAAACAGCTAGGAAGCACAATTTAGCAGTGAGTTGCAGAGAAAAAGAAATATGCTGGCAAAAAAATCCAATTGAGTGATTAAACAGCTCTTAATTTTCTGGCTTTATTTTTATGCTAACAAATTTGTTCTCTGAAAAGTGTCGACAAAGCCAAGTCTCTGATTAACACCTTTGTAGGGATGGTTTTTCACCTATTACTAAATTAAACTTGCTTCATTGGAAAGGCAGCAAGATGCATCCTCATTTCAATGTCTACTGAAATAATACGGGTTGATACCAGGAAACATTAATGCCACTGCATCCTTGCTGATTTCTCATGTGGAAGTCTGTTTAATGTGAAAACAAGGTGATATCTAATTAGCACACAGGTAAGGAATTAAGAAAATCTTTATTTAAGGGTGAAGATGTTTCTCACAAAATCGTTGCCCCAATGCATCATTGAAATTCAAGCTGGAAAGATGATTTTAATATATCACTTGTACATTTTGTATTGCTCTTCTGGTGACAATGTAGTTTGTTTTTGTCAATTACCATTTTAATAATAGGGTAAAGAAAATTAAGTGGCTTTTTAAAAGAAAACAATACTTTCAATATACTATTAAAACAAATTAAAATGGTAAAAGTTATTGTACTTTAATGAAAAATAAAAGAGCAAAAATATCAATCCCAGTTTTGGATTACTTTAATTAACAAAAAAAATGCATATAGCAGAGGATAGTTTTAATCTGCCTACCTCTGGGTTATGGGCCCAGCATGCTTCCATTGCAGTACTCTGCTGCACATGTAAGTGCAAGAGATCCTGAAGCACTCACTCATCATGGGAAAGTACCAATGTGTTTCTTCGTTGGTGGATGGAAGAAACATCTTACAAAAACTCTCCAGATTACTGACTTTTTAAAGTTTTTCTAGGAAACGTTTTAGATGAATGCTTATTAGCCTTTGTCAGTATCCACTTTTGCAAAGTGTCTCTGTGGTGCAATCAGTTAGTGTGTTTGGCTACTAACCAAAAGGTTGGTGGTTCAATCCCACCCAGGGATGTAAGTGACCTTGTGACCAGGTTTTGGTGATCTTTAAGTGGACAAGTCAAAATTTCAAACCCCCTGTTATGATGTAGGGTACCTGGCCTTCTCTGATGTAATCAGAGTTAGATTTGATTAAGTGATTTTATAAAAAACAGCTAGGAAGCACAATTTAGCAGTCGGTTGCAGAGAAAAAAAATATGCTGGCAGAAAAATCCAATTGAGTGATTAAACAGCTCTTCATTTTCTGGCTTTATTTTTATGCTAACAAATTTGTTCTCTGAAAAGTGTCCACAAAGCCAAGTCTCTGATGAACACCTATGTAAGGATGGTTTTTCACCTATTACTAAATTAAACTTGCTTCATTGGAAAGGCAGCAAGATGCATCCTCATTTCAATGTCTACTGAAATAATACAGGTTGACACCAGGAAACATTAACGCCAATGCATCCTTGCTGCTTTCTCATGTGGAAGTCTGTTTAATGTGAAAACAAGGTGATATCTAATTAGCACACAGGTAAGGAATTAAGAAAATCTTTATTTAAGGGTGAAGATGTTTCTCACAAAATCGTTGCCCCAATGCATCATTGAAATTCAAGCTGGAAAGATGATTTTAATATATCACTTGTACATTTTGTATTGCTCTTCTGGTGACAATGTAGTTTGTTTTTGTCAATTACCATTTTAATAATAGGGTAAAGAAAATTAAGTGGATTTTTGAAAGAAAACAATACTGTCAATATACTATTAAAACAAATTAAAATGGTAAAAGTTATTGTACTTTAAGTAAACATAAAATAGCTAACATATCAATCCCAGTTTTGGATTACTTTAATTAACAAAAAAAATGCATATAGCAGAGGATAGTTTCAATCTGCCTACCTCTGGGTAATGGGCCCAGCATGCTTCCATTGCAGTACTCTGCTGCACATGTAAGTGCAAGAGATCCTGAAGCACTCACTCATCATGGGAAAGTACCAATGTGTTTCTTCGTTGGTTGATTTAAGAAAATTCTTACAAAAACTCTCCAGATTATTGACTTTTTAAAGTTTTTCTAGGAAACGTTCTAGATGAATGCTTATTAGCCTTTGTCAGTATGTAATTTTTCCAAAGTGTCTCTGTGGCGCAATCGGTTAGTGTGTTTGGCTACTAACCAAAAGGTTGGTGGTTCAATCCCACCCAGGGACATAATTGACCTTGTGATCAGGTTTTGGTGATCTTTAAGTAGACAAGTCAAAATTTCAAACCCCCTTTTATGTTGTAGGGTACCTGGCCTTCTCTGATGTAATCAGAGTTAGATTTGATTCAGTGATTTTATAAAAAACAGCTAGGAAGCACAATTTAGCAGTGGGTTGCAGAGAAAAAGAAATATGCTGGCAAAAAAAATCCAATTGAGTGATTAAACAGCTCTTAATTTTATGGCTTTATTTTTATGCTAACAAATTTGTTCTCTGAAAAGTGTCCACAAAGCCAAGTCTCTGATTAACACCTTTGTATGGATGGTTTTTAACCTATTACTAAATTAAACTTGCTTCATTGGAAAGGCAGCAAGATGCATCCTCATTTCAATGTCTACTGAAATAATACAGGTTGACACAAGGAAACATTAACGCCACTGCATCCTTGCTGCTTTCTCATGTGGAAGTCTGTTTAATGTGAAAACAAGGTGATATCTAATTAGCACACAGGTAAGGAATTAAGAAAATCTTTATTTAAGGGTGAAAATGTTTCTCACAAAATCGTTGCCCCAATGCATCATTGAAATTCAAGCTGGAAAGATGATTTTAATATATCACTTGTACATTTTGTATTGCTCTTCTGGTGACAATGTAGTTTGTTTTTGTCAATTACCATTTTAATAATAGGGTAAAGAAAATTAAGTGGATTTTTGAAAGAAAACTATACTGTCAATATACTATTAAAACAAATTAAAATGGTAAAAGTTATTGTACTTTAAGTAAAAATAAAAGAGCAAAAATATCAATCCCAGTTTTGATTACTTAAATTAACAAAAAAAAATGCATATAGCAAAGGATAGTTTCAATCTGCCTACCTCTGGGTTATGGGCCCAGCATGCTTCCATTGCAGTACTCTGCTGCACATGTAAGTGCAAGAGATCCTGAAGCACTCACTCATCATGGGAAAGTACCAATGTGTTTCTTCGTTGGTTGATGGGAGAAACATCTTACAAAAACTCTCCAGATTATTGACTTTTTAAAGTTTTTCTAGGAAACGTTCTAGATGTATGCTTATTAGCCTTTGTCAGGATGTACTTTTTACAAAGTGTCTCTGTGGTGCAATCGGTTAGTGTGTCTGGCTACTAACCAAAAGGTTGGTGGTTCAATCCCACCCAGGGACGTAATTGACCTTGCTATCAGATTTTGGTGATCTTTAAGTAGACAAGTCAAAATTTCAAACCCCCTGTTATGGTGTAGGGTACCTGGCCTTCTCTGATGTAATCAGAGTTAGATTTGATTCAGTGATTTTATAAAAACAGATAGGAAGCACAATTTAGCAGTGGGTTGCAGAGAAAAAGAAATATGCTGGCAAAAAAAATCCAATTGAGTGATTAAACAGCTCTTCATTTTCTGGCTTTATTTTTATGCTAACAAATTTGTTCTCTGAAAAGTGTCCACAAAGCCAAGTCTCTGATTAACACCTTTGTAGGGATCGTTTTTCACCTATTACTAAATTAAACTTGCTTCATTGGAAAGGCAGCAAGATGCATCCTCATTTCAATTTCTACTGAAATAATACAGGTTGACACCAGGAAACATTAACGCCACTGCATCCTTGCTGCTTTCTCATGTGGAAGTCTGTTTAATGTGAAAACAAGGTGATATCTAATTAGCACACAGGTAAGGAATTAAGAAAATCTTTATTTAAGGGTGAAGATGTTTCTCACAAAATCGTTGCCCCAATGCATCATTGAAATTCAAGCTGGAAAGATGATTTTAATATATCACTTGTACATTTTGTATTGCTCTTCTGGTGACAATGTAGTTTGTTTTTGTCAATTACCCTTTTAATAATAGGGTAAAGAAAATTAAGTGGATTTTTTAAAGAAAACTATACTGTCAATATACTATTCAAACAAATTAAAATGGTAAAAGTTATTGTACTTCGAGTAAAAATAAAAGAGCAAAAATATCAATCCCAGTTTTGATTACTTAAATTAACAAAAAAAATGCATATAGCAAAGGATAGTTTCAATCTGCCTACCTCTGGGTTATGGGCCCAGCATGCTTCCATTGCAGTACTCTGCTGCACATGTAAGTGCAAGAGATCCTGAAGCACTCACTCATCATGGGAAAGTACCAATGTGTTTCTTCATTGGTTGATGGAAGAAACATCTTACAAAAACTCTCCAGATTATTGACTCTTTAAAGATTTTCTAGGATACGTTCTAGATGTATGCTTATTAGACTTTGTCAGTATGCACTTTTTGCAAAGTGTCTCTGTGGCGCAATCGGTTAGTATGTCCGGCTACTATCAAAAAGGTTGGTGGTTCAATCCCAACCAGGGACATAATTGACCTTGTTATCAGATTTTGGTGATCTTTAAGTAGACAAGTCAAAATTTCAAACCCCCTGTTATGGTGTAGGGTACCTGGCCTTCTCTGATGTAATCAGAGTTAGATTTGATTCAGTGATTTTATAAAAACAGCTAGGAAGCACAATTTAGCAGTGGGTTGCAGAGAAAAAGAAATATGCTGGCAAAAAAAATCCAATTGAGTGATTAAACAGCTCTTCATTTTCTAGCTTTATTTTTATGCTAACAAATTTGTTCTTTGAAAAGTGTCCACAAAGCCAAGTCTCTGATTAACACCTTTGTAGGGATGGTTTTTCACCTATTACTAAATTAAACTTGCTTCATTGGAAAGGCAGCAAGATGCATCCTCATTTCAATGTCTACTGAAATAATACAGGTTGACACCAGGAAACATTAACGCCACTGTATCCTTGCTGCTTTCTCATGTGGAAGTCTGTTTAATGTGAAAACAAGGTGATATCTAATTAGCACACAGGTAAGGAATTAAGAAAATCTTTATTTAAGGGTGAAGATGTTTCTCACAAAATCGTTGCCCCAATGCATCATTGAAATTCAAGCTGGAAAGATGATTTTAATATATCACTTGTACATTTTGTATTGCTCTTCTGGTGACAATGTAGTTTGTTTTTGTCAATTACCATTTTAATAATAGGGTAAAGAAAATTAAGTGGATTTTTGAAAGAAAACAATACTGTCAATATACTATTAAAACAAATTAAAATGGTAAAAGTTATTGTACTTTAAGTAAAAATAAAAGAGCCAAAATATCAATCCCAGTTTGGATTACTTTAACAAAAAAAAATGCATATAGCAGAGGATAGTTTCAATCTGCCTACCGTTGGGTTATGGGCCCAGCATGCTTCCATTGCTGTACTCTGCTGCACATGTAAGTGCAAGAGATCCTGAAGCACTCACTCATCATGGGAAAGTACCAATGTGTTTCTTCGTTGGTTGATGGAAGAAACATCTTACAAAAACTCTCCAGATTATTGACTTTTTAAAGTTTTTCTAGGAAACGTTTTAGATGAATGCTTATTAGCCTTTGTCAGTATGGACTTTTGCAAAGTGTCTCTGTGGCGCAATCAGTTAGTGTGCATGGCTATTAACCAAAAGGTTGGTGGTTCAATCCCACCCAGGGACGTATTTGACCTTGTTATCAGATTTTGGTGATCTTTAAGTAGACAAGTCAAAATTTCAAACCCCCTGTTCTGGTGTAGGGTACGTGGCCTTCTCTGATGGAGTTAGATTTGATTCAGTGATTTTAGAAAAACAGCTAGGAAGCACAATTTAGCAGTGGGTTGCAGAGAAAAAGAAATATGCTGGCAAAAAAAATCCAATTGAGTGATTAAACAGCTCTTAATTTTCTGGCTTTATTTTTATGCTAACAAATTTGTTCTCTGAAAAGTGTCCACAAAGCCAAGTCTCTGATTAACACCTTTGTAAGGATGGTTTTTAACCTATTACTAAATTAAACTTGCTTCATTGGAAAGGCAGCAAGATGCATCCTCATTTCAATGTCTACTGAAATAATACAGGTTGACACCAGGAAACATTAACGCCACTGCATCCTTGCTGCTTTCTCATGTGGAAGTCTGTTTAATGTGAAAACAAGGTGATATCTAATTAGCACACAGGTAAGGAATTAAGAAAATCTTTATTTAAGGGTGAAAATGTTTCTCACAAAATCGTTGCCCCAATGCATCATTGAAATTCAAGCTGGAAAGATGATTTTAATATATCACTTGTACATTTTGTATTGCTCTTCTGGTGACAATGTAGTTTGTTTTTGTCAATTACCATTTTAATAATAGGGTAAAAAAAATTAAGTGGATTTTTGAAAGAAAACAATACTGTCAATATACTATTAAAACAAATTAAAATGGTAAAAGTTATTGTACTGTAAGTAAAAATAAAAGAGCCAACATATCAATCCCAGTTTTGGATTACTTTAATTAAAAAAAAAATGCATATAGCAGAGGATAGTTTCAATCTGCCTACCTCTGGGTTATGTGCCCAGCATGCTTCCATTGCTATACTCTGCTGCACATGTAAGTGCAATAGATCCTGAAGCACTCACTCATCCTGGGAAAGTACCAATGTGTTTCTTCGTTGGTTGATGGAAGAAACATCTTACAAAAACTCTCCAGATTATTGACTTTTTAAAGTTTTTCTAGGAAACGTTTTAGATGAATGCTTATTAGCCTTTGTCAGTATGTACTTTTGCAAAGTGTCTCTGTGGCGCGATCAGTTAGTGTGTATGGCTATTAACCAAAAGGTTGGTGGTTCAATCCCACCCAGGGACGTAATTGACCTTGTTATCAGATTTTGGTGATCTTTAAGTAGACAAGTCAAAATTTCAAACCCCCTCTTATGGTGTAGGGTACCTGGCCTTCTCTGATGTAATCAGAGTTAGATTTGATTCAGTGATTTTATAAAAACAGCTAGGAAGCACAATTTAGCAGTGGGTTGCAGAGAAAAAGAAATATGCTGGCAAAAAAATCCAATTGAGTGATTAAACAGCTCTTCATTTTCTGGCTTTATTTTTATGCTAACAAATTTGTTCTCTGAAAAGTGTCCACAAAGCCAAGTCTCTGATTAACACCTTTGTAAGGATGGTTTTTCACCTATTACTAAATTAAACTTGCTTCATTGGAAAGGCAGCAAGATGCATCCTCATTTCAATGTCTACTGAAATAATACAGGTTGACACCAGGAAACATTAACGCCACTGCATCCTTGCTGCTTTCTCATGTGGAAGTCTGTTTAATGTGAAAACAAGGTGATATCTAATTAGCACACAGGTAAGGAATTAAGAAAATCTTTATTTAAGGGTGAAAATGTTTCTCACAAAATCGTTGCCCCAATGCATCATTGAAATTCAAGCTGGAAAGATGATTTTAATATATCACTTGTACATTTTGTATTGCTCTTCTGGTGACAATGTAGTTTGTTTTTGTCAATTACCATTTTAATAATAGGGTAAAGAAAATTAAGTGGATTTTTAAAAGAAAACAATACTTTCAATATACTAATAAAACAAATTAAAATAGTAAAAGTTATTGTACTTTAATGAAAAATAAAAGAGCAAAAATATCAATCCCAGTTTTGATTACTTAAATTAACAAAAAAAATGCATATAGCAAAGGATAGTTTCAATCTGCCTACCTCTGGGTTATGGGCCCAGCATGCTTCCATTGCAGTACTCTGCTGCACATGTAAGTGCAAGAGATCCTGAAGCACTCACTCATCATGGGAAAGTACCAATGTGTTTCTTCGTTGGTGGATGGAAGAAACATCTTACAAAAACTCTCCAGATTATTGACTTTTTAAAGTTTTTCTAGGAAACGTTTTAGATGAATGCTTATTAGCCTTTGTCAGTATGTACTTTTAAAAAGTGTCTCTGTGGTGCAATCAGTTAGTGTGTACAGCTATAAACCAAAAGGTTGGTGGTTCAATCCCACCCAGGGACGTAATTGACCTTGTTATCAGATTTTGGTGATCTTTAAGTAGACAAGTCAAAATTTCAAACCCCCTCTTATGGTGTAGGGTACCTGGCCTTCTCTGATGTAATCAGAGTTAGATTTGATTCAGTGATTTTATAAAACAGCTAGGAAGCACAATTTAGCAGTGGGTTGCAGAGAAAAAGAAATATGCTGGCAAAAAAATCCAATTGAGTGATTAAACAGCTCTTAATTTTCTGGCTTTATTTTTATGCTAACAAATTTGTTCTTTGAAAAGTGTCCACAAAGCCAAGTCTCTGATTAACACCTTTGTAGGGATGGTTTTTCACCTATTACTAAATTAAATTTGCTTCATTGGAAAGGCAGCAAGATGCATCCTCATTTCAATGTCTACTGAAATAATACGGGTTGACACAAGGAAACATTAACGCCACTGCATCCTTGCTGCTTTCTCATGTGGAAGTCTGTTTAATGTGAAAACAAGGTGATATCTAATTAGCACACAGGTAAGGAATTAAGAAAATCTTTATTTAAGGGTGAAGATGTTTCTCACAAAATCGTTGCCCCAATGCATCATTGAAATTCAAGCTGGAAAGATGATTTTAATATATCACTTGTACATTTTGTATTGCTCTTCTGGTGACAATGTAGTTTGTTTTTGTCAATTACCCTTTTAATAATAGGGTAAAGAAAATTAAGTGGATTTTTTAAAGAAAACTATACTGTCAATATACTATTAAAACAAATTAAAATGGTAAAAGTTATTGTACTTTAAGTAAAAATAAAAGAGCAAAAATATCAATCCCAGTTTTGATTTCTTAAATTAACAAAAAAAAATGCATATAGCAAAGGATAGTTTCAATCTGCCTACCTCTGGGTTATGGGCCCAGCATGCTTCCATTGCAGTACTCTGCTGCACATGTAAGTGCAAGAGATCCTGAAGCACTCAGTCATCATGGGAAAGTACCAATGTGTTTCTTCGTTGGTTGATGGAAGAAACATCTTACAAAAACTCTCCAGATTATTGACTTTTTAAAGTTTTTCTAGGAAACGTTTTAGATGAATGCTTATTAGCCTTTGTCAGTATGGACTTTTGCAAAGTGTCTCTGTGGCGCAATCAGTTAGTGTGCACGGCTATTAACCAAAAGGTTGGTGGTTCAATCCCACCCAGGGATGTATTTGACCTTGTTATCAGATTTTGGTGATCTTTAAGTAGACAAGTCAAAATTTCAAACCCCCTCTTATGGTGTAGGGTACCTGGCCTTCTCTGATGTAATCAGAGTTAGATTTGATTCAGTGATTTTATAAAAACAGCTAGGAAGCACAATTTAGCAGTGGGTTGCAGAGAAAAAGAAATATGCTGGCAAAAAAATCCAATTGAGTGATTAAACAGCTCTTCATTTTCTGGCTTTATTTTTATGCTAACAAATTTGTTCTCTGAAAAGTGTCCACAAAGCCAAGTCTCTGATTAACACCTTTGTAAGGATGGTTTTTCACCTATTACTAAATTAAACTTGCTTCATTGGAAAGGCAGCAAGATGCATCCTCATTTCAATGTCTACTGAAATAATACAGGTTGACACCAGGAAACATTAACGCCACTGCATCCTTGCTGCTTTCTCATGTGGAAGTCTGTTTAATGTGAAAACAAGGTGATATCTAATTTGCACACAGGTAAGGAATTAAGAAAATCTTTATTTAAGGGTGAAAATGTTTCTCACAAAATCGTTGCCCCAATGCATCATTGAAATTCAAGCTGGAAAGATGATTTTAATATATCACTTGTACATTTTGTATTGCTCTTCTGATGACAATGTAGTTTGTTTTTGTCAATTACCATTTTAATAATAGGGTAAAGAAAATTAAGTGGATTTTTAAAAGAAAACAATACTTTCAATATACTATTAAAACAAATTAAAATGGTAAAAGTTATTGTACTTTAATGAAAAATAAAAGAGCAAAAATATCAATCCCAGTTTTGGATTACTTTAATTAACAAAAAAAAATGCATATAGCAGAGGATAGTTTTAATCTGCCTACCTCTGGGTTATGGGCCCAGCATGCTTCCATTGCAGTACTCTGCTGCACATGTAAGTGCAAGAGATCCTGAAGCACTCACTCATCATGGGAAAGTACCAATGTGTTTCTTCGTTGGTGGATGGAAGAAACATCTTACAAAAACTCTCCAGATTATTGACTTTTTAAAGTTTTTCTAGGAAACATTTTAGATGAATGCTTATTAGCCTTTGTCAGTATGTACTTTTGCAAAGTGTCTCTGTGGCGCAATCAGTTAGTGTGTACGGCTATAAACCAAAAGGTTGGTGGTTCAATCCCACCCAGGGACGTAATTGACCTTGTTATCAGATTTTGGTGATCTTTAAGTAGACAAGTCAAAATTTCAAACCCCCTCTTATGGTGTAGGGTACCTGGCCTTCTCTGATGTAATCAGAGTTAGATTTGATTCAGTGATTTTATAAAAACAGCTAGGAAGCACAATTTAGCAGTGGGTTGCAGAGAAAAAGAAATATGCTGGCAAAAAAATCCAATTGAGTGATTAAACAGCTCTTCATTTTCTGGCTTTATTTTTATGCTAACAAATTTGTTCTCTGAAAAGTGTCCACAAAGCCAAGTCTCTGATTAACACCTTTGTATGGATGGTTTTTCACCTATTACTAAATTAAACTTGCTTCATTGGAAAGGCAGCAAGATGCATCCTCATTTCAATGTCTACTGAAATAATACAGGTTGACACCAGGAAACATTAACGCCACTGCATCCTTGCTGCTTTCTCATGTGGAAGTCTGTTTAATGTGAAAACAAGGTGATATCTAATTAGCACACAGGTAAGGAATTAAGAAAATCTTTATTTAAGGGTGAAAATGTTTCTCACAAAATCGTTGCCCCAATGCATCATTGAAATTCAAGCTGGAAAGATGATTTTAATATATCACTTGTACATTTTGTATTGCTCTTCTGATGACAATGTAGTTTGTTTTTGTCAATTACCATTTTAATAATAGGGTAAAGAAAATTAAGTGGATTTTTAAAAGAAAACAATACTTTCAATATACTATTAAAACAAATTAAAATGGTAAAAGTTATTGTACTTTAATGAAAAATAAAAGAGCAAAAATATCAATCCCAGTTTTGGATTACTTTAATTAACAAAAAAAATGCATATAGCAGAGGATAGTTTTAATCTGCCTACCTCTGGGTTATGGGCCCAGCATGCTTCCATTGCAGTACTCTGCTGCACATGTAAGTGCAAGAGATCCTGAAGCACTCACTCATCATGGGAAAGTACCAATGTGTTTCTTCGTTGGTGGATGGAAGAAACATCTTACAAAAACTCTCCAGATTATTGACTTTTTAAAGTTTTTCTAGGAAACGTTTTAGATGAATGCTTATTAGCCTTTGTCAGTATGTACATTTGCAAAGTGTCTCTGTGGCGCAATCAGTTAGTGTGTACGGCTATAAACCAAAAGGTTGGTGGTTCAATCCCACCCAGGGACGTAATTGACCTTGTTATCAGATTTTGGTGATCTTTAAGTAGACAAGTCAAAATTTCAAACCCCCTCTTATGGTGTAGGGTACCTGGCCTTCTCTGATGTAATCCGAGTTAGATTTGATTCAGTGATTTTATAAAAACAGCTAGGAAGCACAATTTAGCAGTGGGTTTCAGAGAAAAAGAAATATGCTGGCAAAAAAAATCCAATTGAGTGATTAAACAGCTCTTAATTTTCTGGATTTATTTTTATGCTAACAAATTTGTTCTTTGAAAAGTGTCCACAAAGCCAAGTCTCTGATTAACACCTTTGTAGGGATGGTTTTTAACCTATTACTAAATTAAATTTGCTTCATTGGAAAGGCAGCAAGATGCATCCTCATTTCAATGTCTACTGAAATAATACGGGTTGACACAAGGAAACATTAACGCCACTGCATCCTTGCTGCTTTCTCATGTGGAAGTCTGTTTAATGTGAAAACAAGGTGATATCTAATTAGCACACAGGTAAGGAATTAAGAAAATCTTTATTTAAGGGTGAAGATGTTTCTCACAAAATCGTTGCCCCAATGCATCATTGAAATTCAAGCTGGAAAGATGATTTTAATTTATCACTTGTACATTTTGTATTGCTCTTCTGGTGACAATGTAGTTTGTTTTTGTCAATTACCCTTTTAATAATAGGGTAAAGAAAATTAAGTGGATTTTTTAAAGAAAACTATACTGTCAATATACTATTAAAACAAATTAAAATGGTAAAAGTTATTGTACTTTAAGTAAAAATAAAAGAGCAAAAATATCAATCCCAGTTTTGATTACTTAAATTAACAAAAAAAAATGCATATAGCAAAGGATAGTTTCAATCTGCCTACCTCTGGGTTATGGGCCCAGCATGCTTCCATTGCAGTACTCTGCTGCACATGTAAGTGCAAGAGATCCTGAAGCACTCAGTCATCATGGGAAAGTACCAATGTGTTTCTTCGTTGGTTGATGGAAGAAACATCTTACAAAAACTCTCCAGATTATTGACTTTTTAAAGTTTTTCTAGGAAACGTTTTAGATGAATGCTTATTAGCCTTTGTCAGTATGTACTTTTGCTAAGTGTCTCTGTGGCGCAATCAGTTAGTGTATATGGCTATTAACCAAAAGGTTGGTGGTTCAATCCCACCCAGGGACGTAATTGACCTTGTTATCAGATTTTGGTGATCTTTAAGTAGACAAGTCAAAATTTCAAACCCCCTCTTATGGTGTAGGGTACCTGGCCTTCTCTGATGTAATCAGAGTTAGATTTGATTCAGTGATTTTATAAAAACAGCTAGGAAGCACAATTTAGCAGTGGGTTGCAGAGAAAAAGAAATATGCTGGCAAAAAAATCCAATTGAGTGATTAAACAGCTCTTCATTTTCTGGCTTTATTTTTATGCTAACAAATTTGTTCTCTGAAAAGTATCCACAAAGCCAAGTCTCTGATTAACACCTTTGTAAGGATGGTTTTTCACCTATTACTAAATTAAACTTGCTTCATTGGAAAGGCAGCAAGATGCATCCTCATTTCAATGTCTACTGAAATAATACAGGTTGACACCAGGAAACATTAACGCCACTGCATCCTTGCTGCTTTCTCATGTGGAAGTCTGTTTAATGTGAAAACAAGGTGATATCTAATTAGCACACAGGTAAGGAATTAAGAAAATCTTTATTTAAGGGTGAAAATGTTTCTCACAAAATCGTTGCCCCAATGCATCATTGAAATTCAAGCTGGAAAGATGATTTTAATATATCACTTGTACATTTTGTATTGCTCTTCTGGTGACAATGTAGTTTGTTTTTGTCAATTACCATTTTAATAATAGGGTAAAGAAAATTAAGTGGATTTTTAAAAGAAAACAATACTTTCAATATACTATTAAAACAAATTAAAATGGTAAAAGTTATTGTACTTTAATGAAAAATAAAAGAGCAAAAATATCAATCCCAGTTTTGGATTACTTTAATTAACAAAAAAAATGCATATAGCAGAGGATAGTTTTAATCTGCCTACCTCTGGGTTATGGGCCCAGCATGCTTCCATTGCAGTACTCTGCTGCACATGTAAGTGCAAGAGATCCTGAAGCACTCAGTCATCATGGGAAAGTACCAATGTGTTTCTTCGTTGGTGGATGGAAGAAACATCTTACAAAAACTCTCCAGATTATTGACTTTTTAAAGTTTTTCTAGGAAACGTTTTAGATGAATGCTTATTAGCCTTTGTCAGTATGTACTTTTGCAAAGTGTCTCTGTGGCGCAATCAGTTAATGTGTACGGCTATAAACCAAAAGGTTGGTGGTTCAATCCCACCCAGGGACGTAATTGACCTTGTTATCAGATTTTGGTGATCTTTAAGTAGACAAGTCAAAATGTCAAACCCCCTCTTATGGTGTAGGGTACCTGGCTTTCTCTGATGTAATCAGAGTTAGATTTGATTCAGTGATTTTATAAAAACAGCTAGGAAGCACAATTTAGCAGTGGGTTGCAGAGAAAAAGAAATATGCTGGCAAAAAAATCCAATTGAGTGATTAAACAGCTCTTCATTTTCTGGCTTTATTTTTATGCTAACAAATTTGTTCTCTGAAAAGTGTCCACAAAGCCAAGTCTCTGATTAACACCTTTGTAAGGATGGTTTTTCACCTATTACTAAATTAAACTTGCTTCATTGGAAAGGCAGCAAGATGCATCCTCATTTCAATGTCTACTGAAATAATACAGGTTGACACCAGGAAACATTAACGCCACTGCATCCTTGCTGCTTTCTCATGTGGAAGTCTGTTTAATGTGAAAACAAGGTGATATCTAATTAGCACACAGGTAAGGAATTAAGAAAATCTTTATTTAAGGGTGAAAATGTTTCTCACAAAATCGTTGCCCCAATGCATCATTGAAATTCAAGCTGGAAAGATGATTTTAATATATCACTTGTACATTTTGTATTGCTCTTCTGGTGACAATGTAGTTTGTTTTTGTCAATTACCATTTTAATAATAGGGTAAAGAAAATTAAGTGGATTTTTAAAAGAAAACAATACTTTCAATATACTATTAAAACAAATTAAAATGGTAAAAGTTATTGTACTTTAATGAAAAATAAAAGATCAAAAATATCAATCCCAGTTTTGGATTACTTTAATTAACAAAAAAAATGCATATAGCAGAGGATAGTTTTAATCTGCCTACCTCTGATTTATGGGCCCAGCATGCTTCCATTGCAGTACTCTGCTGCACATGTAAGTGCAAGAGATCCTGAAGCACTCACTCATCATGGGAAAGTACCAATGTGTTTCTTCGTTGGTGGATGGAAGAAACATCTTACAAAAACTCTCCAGATTATTGACTTTTTAAAGTTTTTCTAGGAAACGTTTTAGATGAATGCTTATTAGCCTTTGTCAGTATGTACTTTTGCAAAGTGTCTCTGAGGTGCAATCAGTTAGTGTGTACGGCTATAAACTAAAAGGTTGGTGGTTCAATCCCACCCAGGGACGTAATTGACCTTGTTATCAGATTTTGGTGATCTTTAAGTAGACAAGTCAAAATTTCAAACCCCCTCTTATGGTGTAGGGTACCTTGCTTTCTCTGATGTAATCAGAGTTAGATTTTATTCAGTGATTTTATAAAAACAGCTAGGAAGCACAATTTAGCAGTGGGTTGCAGAGAAAAAGAAATATGCTGGCAAAAAAATCCAATTGAGTAATTAAACAGCTCTTAATTTTCTGGCTTTATTTTTATGCTAACAAATTTGTTCTTTGAAAAGTGTCCACAAAGCCAAGTCTCTGATTAACACCTTTGTAGGGATGGTTTTTCACCTATTACTAAATTAAATTTGCTTCATTGGAAAGGCAGCAAGATGCATCCTCATTTCAATGTCTACTGAAATAATACGGGTTGACACAAGGAAACATTAACGCCACTGCATCCTTGCTGCTTTCTCATGTAGAAGTCTGTTTAATGTGAAAACAAGGTGATATCTAATTAGCACACAGGTAAGGAATTAAGAAAATCTTTATTTAAGGGTGAAGATGTTTCTCACAAAATCGTTGCCCCAATGCATCATTGAAATTCAAGCTGGAAAGATGATTTTAATATATCACTTGTACATTTTGTATTGCTCTTCTGGTGACAATGTAGTTTGTTTTTGTCAATTACCATTTTAATAATAGGGTAAAGAAAATTAAGTGGATTTTTGAAAGAAAACAATACTGTCAATATACTATTAAAACAAATTAAAATGGTAAAAGTTATTGTACTTTAAGTAAAAATAAAAGAGCCAAAATATCAATCCCAGTTTTGGATTACTTTAATTAACAAAAAAAAATGCATATAGCAGAGGATAGTTTTAATCTGCCTACCGCTGGGTTATGGGCCCAGCATGCTTCCATTGCTGTACTCTGCTGCACATGTAAGTGCAAGAGATCCTGAAGCACTCACTCATCATGGGAAAGTACCAATGTGTTTCTCGTTGGTTGATGGAAGAAACATTTTACAAAAACTCTCCAGATTATTGACTTTTTAAAGTTTTTCTAGGAAACGTTCTAGATGTATGCTTATTAGCCTTTGTCAGTATGTCCTTTTTGCGAAGTGTCTCTGTGGTGCAATCGGTTAGTGTGTCCGGCT
This sequence comes from Pseudophryne corroboree, assembly GCF_028390025.1. Lineage (NCBI taxonomy): Eukaryota > Metazoa > Chordata > Amphibia > Anura > Myobatrachidae > Pseudophryne > Pseudophryne corroboree. The sequence goes on from NC_086446.1 coordinate 137,003,151, forward strand.
ACTAACCAAAAGGTTGGTGGTTCAATCCCACCCAGGGACGTAATTGACCTTGTTATCAGATTTTGGTGATCTTTAAGTAGACAAGTCAAAATTTCAAACCCCCTGTTATGGTGTAGGGTACCTGGCCTTTTCTGATGTAATCAGAGTTAGATTTGATTCAGTGATTTAATAAAAACAGCTAGGAAGCACAATTTAGCAGTGGGTTGCAGAGAAAAAGAAATATGCTGGCAAAAAAAATCCAATTGAGTGATTAAACAGCTCTTCATTTTCTGGCTTTATTTTTATGCTAACAAATTTGTTCTCTGAAAAGTGTCCACAAAGCCAAGTCTCTGATTAACACCTTTGTAGGGATGGTTTTTCACCTATTACTAAATTAAATTTGCTTCATTGGAAAGGCAGCAAGATGCATCCTCATTGCAATGTCTACTGAAATAATACGGGTTGACACAAGGAAACATTAACGCCACTGCATCCTTGCTGCTTTCTCATGTGGAAGTCTGTTTAATGTGAAAACAAGGTGATATCTAATTAGCACACAGGTAAGGAATTAAGAAAATCTTTATTTAAGGGTGAAAATGTTTCTCACAAAATCGTTGCCCCAATGCATCATTGAAATTCAAGCTGAAAAGATGATTTTAATATATCACTTGTACATTTTGTATTGCTCTTCTGATGACAATGTAGTTTGTTTTTGTCAATTACCATTTTAATAATAGGGTAAAGAAAATTAAGTGGATTTTTAAAAGAAAACAATACTTTCAATATACTATTAAAACAAATCAAAATGGTAAAAGTTATTGTACTTTAATGAAAAATAAAAGAGCAAAAATATCAATCCCAGTTTTGGATTACTTTAATTAACAAAAAAAATGCATATAGCAGAGGATAGTTTTAATCTGCCTACCTCTGGGTTATGGGCCCAGCATGCTTCCATTGCAGTACTCTGCTGCACATGTAAGTGCAAGAGATCCTGAAGCACTCACTCATCATGGGAAAGTACCAATGTGTTTCTTCGTTGGTGGATGGAAGAAACATCTTACAAAAACTCTCCAGATTATTGACTTTTTAAAGTTTTTCTAGGAAACGTTTTAGATGAATGCTTATTAGCCTTTGTCAGTATGTACTTTTGCAAAGTGTCTCTGTGGCGCAATCAGTTAGTGTGTACGGCTATAAACCAAAAGGTTGGTGGTTCAATCCTACCCAGGGACGTAATTGACCTTGTTATCAGATTTTGGTGATCTTTAAGTAGACAAGTCAAAATTTCAAACCCCCTCTTATGGTGTAGGGTACCTGGCTTTCTCTGATGTAATCAGAGTTAGATTTGATTCAGTGATTTTATAAAAACAGCTAGGAAGCACAATTTAGCAGTGGGTTGCAGAGAAAAAGAAATATGCTGGCAAAAAAAATCCAATTGAGTGATTAAACAGCTCTTAATTTTCTGGCTTTATTTTTATGCTAACAAATTTGTTCTTTGAAAAGTGTCCACAAAGCCAAGTCTCTGATTAACACCTTTGTAGGGATGGTTTTTAACCTATTACTAAATTAAATTTGCTTCATTGGAAAGGCAGCAAGATGCATCCTCATTTCAATGTCTACTGAAATAATACGGGTTGACACAAGGAAACATTAACGCCACTGCATCCTTGCTGCTTTCTCATGTGGAAGTCTGTTTAATGTGAAAACAAGGTGATATCTAATTAGCACACAGGTAAGGAATTAAGAAAATCTTTATTTAAGGGTGAAGATGTTTCTCACAAAATCGTTGCCCCAATGCATCATTGAAAGTCAAGCTGGAAAGATGATTTTAATATATCACTTGTACATTTTGTATTGCTCTTCTGGTGACAATGTAGTTTGTTTTTGTCAATTACCCTTTTAATAATAGGGTAAAGAAAATTAAGTGGATTTTTTAAAGAAAACTATACTGTCAATATACTATTAAAACAAATTAAAATGGTAAAAGTTATTGTACTTTAAGTAAAAATAAAAGAGCAAAAATATCAATCCCAGTTTTGATTACTTAAATTAACAAAAAAATATGCATATAGCAAAGGATAGTTTCATTCTGCCTACCTCTGGGTTATGGGCCCAGCATGCTTCCATTGCAGTACTCTGCTGCACATGTAAGTGCAAGAGATCCTGAAGCACTCAGTCATCATGGGAAAGTACCAATGTGTTTCTTCGTTGGTTGATGGAAGAAACATCTTACAAAAACTCTCCAGATTATTGACTTTTTAAAGTTTTTCTAGGAAACGTTTTAGATGAATGCTTATTAGCCTTTGTCAGTATGTACTTTTGCAAAGTGTCTCTGTGGCGCAATCAGTTAGTGTATATGGCTATTAACCAAAAGGTTGGTGGTTCAATCCCACCCAGGGACGTAATTGACCTTGTTATCAGATTTTGGTGATCTTTAAGTAGACAAGTCAAAATTTCAAACCCCCTCTTATGGTGTAGGGTACCTGGCCTTCTCTGATGTAATCAGAGTTAGATTTGATTCAGTGATTTTATAAAAACAGCTAGGAAGCACAATTTAGCAGTGGGTTGCAGAGAAAAAGAAATATGCTGGCAAAAAAAATCCAATTGAGTGATTAAACAGCTCTTAATTTTCTGGCTTTATTTTTATGCTAACAAATTTGTTCTTTGAAAAGTGTCCACAAAGCCAAGTCTCTGATTAACACCTTTGTAAGGATGGTTTTTCACCTATTACTAAATTAAATTTGCTTCATTGGAAAGGCAGCAAGATGCATCCTCATTTCAATGTCTACTGAAATAATACGGGTTGACACAAGGAAACATTAACGCCACTGCATCCTTGCTGCTTTCTCATGTGGAAGTCTGTTTAATGTGAAAACAAGGTGATATCTAATTAGCACACAGGTAAGGAATTAAGAAAATCTTTATTTAAGGGTGAAGATGTTTCTCACAAAATCGTTGCCCCAATGCATCATTGAAAGTCAAGCTGGAAAGATGATTTTAATATATCACTTGTACATTTTGTATTGCTCTTCTGGTGACAATGTAGTTTGTTTTTGTCAATTACCCTTTTAATAATAGGGTAAAGAAAATTAAGTGGATTTTTTAAAGAAAACTATACTGTCAATATACTATTAAAACAAATTAAAATGGTAAAAGTTATTGTACTTTAAGTAAAAATAAAAGAGCAAAAATATCAATCCCAGTTTTGATTACTTAAATTAACAAAAAAATATGCATATAGCAAAGGATAGTTTCATTCTGCCTACCTCTGGGTTATGGGCCCAGCATGCTTCCATTGCAGTACTCTGCTGCACATGTAAGTGCAAGAGATCCTGAAGCACTCAGTCATCATGGGAAAGTACCAATGTGTTTCTTCGTTGGTTGATGGAAGAAACATCTTACAAAAACTCTCCAGATTATTGACTTTTTAAAGTTTTTCTAGGAAACGTTTTAGATGAATGCTTATTAGCCTTTGTCAGTATGTACTTTTGCAAAGTGTCTCTGTGGCGCAATCAGTTAGTGTATATGGCTATTAACCAAAAGGTTGGTGGTTCAATCCCACCCAGGGACGTAATTGACCTTGTTATCAGATTTTGGTGATCTTTAAGTAGACAAGTCAAAATTTCAAACCCCCTCTTATGGTGTAGGGTACCTGGCCTTCTCTGATGTAATCAGAGTTAGATTTGATTCAGTGATTTTATAAAAACAGCTAGGAAGCACAATTTAGCAGTGGGTTGCAGAGAAAAAGAAATATGCTGGCAAAAAAATCCAATTGAGTGATTAAACAGCTCTTCATTTTCTGGCTTTAATTTTATGCTAACAAATTTGTTCTCTGAAAAGTGTCCACAAAGCCAAGTCTCTGATTAACACCTTTGTAAGGATGGTTTTTCACCTATTACTAAATTAAACTTGCTTCATTGGAAAGGCAGCAAGATGCATCCTCATTTCAATGTCTACTGAAATAATACAGGTTGACACCAGGAAACATTAACGCCACTGCATCCTTGCTGCTTTCTCATGTGGAAGTCTGTTTAATGTGAAAACAAGGTGATATCTAATTAGCACACAGGTAAGGAATTAAGAAAATCTCTATTTAAGGGTGAAAATGTTTCTCACAAAATCGTTGCCCCAATGCATCATTGAAATTCAAGCTGGAAAGATGATTTTAATATATCACTTGTACATTTTGTATTGCTCTTCTGATGACAATGTAGTTTGTTTTTGTCAATTACCATTTTAATAATAGGGTAAAGAAAATTAAGTGGATTTTTAAAAGAAAACAATACTTTCAATATACTATTAAAACAAATTAAAATGGTAAAAGTTATTGTACTTTAATGAAAAATAAAAGAGCAAAAATATCAATCCCAGTTTTGGATTACTTTAATTAACAAAAAAAATGCATATAGCAGAGGATAGTTTTAATCTGCCTACCTCTGGGTTATGGGCCCAGCATGCTTCCATTGCAGTACTCTGCTGCACATGTAAGTGCAAGAGATCCTGAAGCACTCACTCATCATGGGAAAGTACCAATGTGTTTCTTCGTTGGTGGATGGAAGAAACATCTTACAAAAACTCTCCAGATTATTGACTTTTTAAAGTTTTTCTAGGAAACGTTTTAGATGAATGCTTATTAGCCTTTGTCAGTATGTACTTTTGCAAAGTGTCTCTGTGGCGCAATCAGTTAGTGTGTATGGCTATAAACCAAAAGGTTGGTGGTTCAATCCCACCCAGGGACGTAATTGACCTTGTTATCAGATTTTGGTGATCTTTAAGTAGACAAGTCAAAATTTCAAACCCCCTCTTATGGTGTAGGGTACCTGGCCTTCTCTGATGTAATCAGAGTTAGATTTGATTCAGTGATTTTATAAAAACAGCTAGGAAGCACAATTTAGCAGTGGGTTGCAGAGAAAAAGAAATATGCTGGCAAAAAAAATCCAATTGAGTGATTAAACAGCTCTTCATTTTCTGGCTTTATTTTTATGCTAACAAATTTGTTCTTTGAAAAGTGTCCACAAAGCCAAGTCTCTGATTAACACCTTTGTAGGGATGGTTTTTAACCTATTACTAAATTAAATTTGCTTCATTGGAAAGGCAGCAAGATGCATCCTCATTTCAATGTCTACTGAAATAATACGGGTTGACACAAGGAAACATTAACGCCACTGCATCCTTGCTGCTTTCTCATGTGGAAGTCTGTTTAATGTGAAAACAAGGTGATATCTAATTAGCACACAGGTAAGGAATTAAGAAAATCTTTATTTAAGGGTGAAGATGTTTCTCACAAAATCGTTGCCCCAATGCATCATTGAAAGTCAAGCTGGAAAGATGATTTTAATATATCACTTGTACATTTTGTATTGCTCTTCTGGTGACAATGTAGTTTGTTTTTGTCAATTACCCTTTTAATAATAGGGTAAAGAAAATTAAGTGGATTTTTTAAAGAAAACTATAGTCAATATACTATTAAAACAAATTAAAATGGTAAAAGTTATTGTACTTTAAGTAAAAATAAAAGAGCAAAAATATCAATACCAGTTTTGATTACTTAAATTAACAAAAAAATATGCATATAGCAAAGGATAGTTTTATTCTGCCTACCTCTGGGTTATGGGCCCAGCATGCTTCCATTGCAGTACTCTGCTGCACATGTAAGTGCAAGAGATCCTGAAGCACTCAGTCATCATGGGAAAGTACCAATGTGTTTCTTCGTTGGTTGATGGAAGAAACATCTTACAAAAACTCTCCAGATTATTGACTTTTTAAAGTTTTTCTAGGAAACGTTTTAGATGAATGCTTATTAGCCTTTGTCAGTATGCACTTTTGCAAAGTGTCTCTGTGGCGCAATCAGTTAGTGTATATGGCTATTAACCAAAAGGTTGGTGGTTCAATCCCACCCAGGGACGTAATTGACCTTGTTATCAGATTTTGGTGATCTTTAAGTAGACAAGTCAAAATTTCAAACCCCCTCTTATGGTGTAGGGTACCTGGCCTTCTCTGATGTAATCAGAGTTAGATTTGATTCAGTGATTTTATAAAAACAGCTAGGAAGCACAATTTAGCAGTGGGTTGCAGAGAAAAAGAAATATGCTGGCAAAAAAATCCAGTTGAGTGATTAAACAGCTCTTCATTTTCTGGCTTTATTTTTATGCTAACAAATTTGTTCTCTGAAAAGTGTCCACAAAGCCAAGTCTCTGATTAACACCTTTGTAAGGATGGTTTTTCACCTATTACTAAATTAAACTTGCTTCATTGGAAAGGCAGCAAGATGCATCCTCATTTCAATGTCTACTGAAATAATACAGGTTGACACCAGGAAACATTAACGCCACTGCATCCTTGCTGCTTTCTCATGTGGAAGTCTGTTTAATGTGAAAACAAGGTGATATCTAATTAGCACACAGGTAAGGAATTAAGAAAATCTTTATTTAAGGGTGAAAATGTTTCTCACAAAATCGTTGCCCCAATGCATCATTGAAATTCAAGCTGGAAAGATGATTTTAATATATCACTTGTACATTTTGTATTGCTCTTCTGATGACAATGTAGTTTGTTTTTGTCAATTACCATTTTAATAATAGGGTAAAGAAAATTAAGTGGATTTTTAAAAGAAAACAATACTTTCAATATACTATTAAAACAAATTAAAATGGTAAAAGTTATTGTACTTTAATGAAAAATAAAAGAGCAAAAATATCAATCCCAGTTTTGGATTACTTTAATTAACAAAAAAAATGCATATAGCAGAGGATAGTTTTAATCTGCCTACCTCTGGGTTATGGGCCCAGCATGCTTCCATTGCAGTACTCTGCTGCACATGTAAGTGCAAGAGATCCTGAAGCACTCACTCATCATGGGAAAGTACCAATGTGTTTCTTCGTTGGTGGATGGAAGAAACATCTTACAAAAACTCTCCAGATTATTGACTTTTTAAAGTTTTTCTAGGAAACGTTTTAGATGAATGCTTATTAGCCTTTGTCAGTATGTACTTTTGCAAAGTGTCTCTGTGGCGCAATCAGTTAGTGTGTACGGCTATAAACCAAAAGGTTGGTGGTTCAATCCCACCCAGGGACGTAATTGACCTTGTTATCAGATTTTGGTGATCTTTAAGTAGACAAGTCAAAATTTCAAACCCCCTCTTATGGTGTAGGGTACCTGGCCTTCTCTGATGTAATCAGAGTTAGATTTGATTCAGTGATTTTATAAAAACAGCTAGGAAGCACAATTTAGCAGTGGGTTGCAGAGAAAAAGAAATATGCTGGCAAAAAAAATCCAATTGAGTGATTAAACAGCTCTTCATTTTCTGGATTTATTTTTATGCTAACAAATTTGTTCTTTGAAAAGTGTCCACAAAGCCAAGTCTCTGATTAACACCTTTGTAGGGATGGTTTTTAACCTATTACTAAATTAAATTTGCTTCATTGGAAAGGCAGCAAGATGCATCCTCATTTCAATGTCTACTGAAATAATACGGGTTGACACAAGGAAACATTAACGCCACTGCATCCTTGCTGCTTTCTCATGTGGAAGTCTGTTTAATGTGAAAACAAGGTGATATCTAATTAGCACACAGGTAAGGAATTAAGAAAATCTTTATTTAAGGGTGAAGATGTTTCTCACAAAATCGTTGCCCCAATGCATCATTGAAAGTCAAGCTGGAAAGATGATTTTAATATATCACTTGTACATTTTGTATTGCTCTTCTGATGACAATGTAGTTTGTTTTTGTCAATTACCATTTTAATAATAGGGTAAAGAAAATTAAGTGGATTTTTAAAAGAAAACAATACTTTCAATATACTATTAAAACAAATTAAAATGGTAAAAGTTATTGTACTTTAATGTACACAGGATCTCACCCTCGCCGTCCGTCCCAGAGCCGCGCCGCCGTCCCCCTCGCAGAGCCGGAAGATAGAAGCCGGGTGAGTATGAGAAGAAAAGAAAGACTTCAGCGGCGGCAGAAGATTTCATGATCTTCACTGAAGTAACGCACAGCACTGCAGCTGTGCGCCATTGCTCCCATACACCTCATATACTCTGGTCACTGTAAGGGTGCAGGGCGCAGGGGGGGCGCCCTGGGCAGCAATATAAACCTCTTTTTGCCAAAAATATAACACATATACAGCTGGGCACTGTATATATGTATGAGCCCCCGCCAATTTTACAGTTTAAGCGGGACAGAAGCCAGCCGCCGAGGGGGCGGGGCTTCTCCCTCAGTACTCACCAGCGCCATTTTTTCTCCACAGTACCGCTGAGGAAGCTCCCCAGACTCTCCCCTGCTGAAACCACGGTAGACAAGAGGGTTGAAAAGAGGGGGGGGGGCACATAATTCGGCGCAAATTACATACAGCAGCACCACTGAGCAAACATTAAGTTACTGTGTTATTCCTGGGTTATATAGCGCTGGGGTGTGTGCTCATGTGCTGGCATACTCTCTCTCTCTGTCTCTCCAAAGGGCCTTGTGGGGAAACTGTCTTCAGAAAAAGCATTCCCTGTGTGTGTGGTGTGTCGGTACACGTGTGTCGACATGTCTGAGGAAGAAGGCTATATTAGATAGGAGCGGGAGCAAATTAATGTGGTGTCTCCGCCGACAGCTGATTGGATGGATATGTGGAATGTTTTAAATGCTAGTGTAAACTAGTGATGAGCGGGTTCGGTTTCTCGGAATCCGAACCCGCCGAACTTCAGCTTTTTTTACACGGGGCCGAGCAGGCTCGGATCCTCCCGCCTTGCTCGGTTAACCCGAGCGCGCCCGAACGTCATCATCCCGCTGTCGGATTCTCGCGAGCCTCGGATTCTATCGCGAGACTCGGATTCTATATAAGGAGCCGCACGTCGCCGCCATTTTCTCACGTGCATTGAGATTGATAGGGAGAGGACGTGGCTGGCGTCCTCTCCGTTTATAGAGAAGAGAGTAGAGAGTTAGAGACACTATTTAGTATTCACTAATTTTGGGGAGCATATTAGGACTGGAGTACTACTACTTGCTGATAGTGTGACCAGTGACCATTGACCACCAGTTTAATTAATCCGTTCTCTGCCTGAAAAAAAACGATACACAGTGTGACACAGTCACATACCATATCTGTGCTCAGCCTCAGTGTGCTGCATCATCATATGTAATACAGGTTGAGTATCCCTTATCCAAAATGCTTGGGACCAGAGGTATTTTGGATATCGGATTTTTCCGTATTTTGGAATAATTAGATACCATAATGAGATATCATGGTGATGGGACCTAAATCTAAGCACAGAATGCATTTATGTATCATATACACCTTATACAAACAGCCTGAAGGTAATTTTAGCCAATATTTTTTATAACTTTGTGCATTAAACAAAGTGTGTGTACATACACACAATTCATTTATGTTTCATATACACCTTATATACACAGCCTGAAGGTCATTTAATACAATATTATTAATAACTTTGTGTATTAAACAAAGTTTGTGTACATTGAGCCATCAAAAAACAAAGATTTCACTATCTCAGTCTCACTCAAAAAAGTCCGTATTTCGGAATATTCCGTATTTCGGAATATATGGATATGGGATACTCAACCTGTACTGTATATCTGACTGTGCTGAGTGCTCACTGCTCACACAGCTTAATTGTGGGGGAGACTGGGGAGCAGTTAGAGCAGGAGTACATAAATAATATATTTTAAGTACAGTGCACACTTTTGCTGCCAGAGTGCCACACTGCCAGTGTGACTGACCAGTGACCACACTGACCACCAGTATATTGTGATTGCCTGCTTAGGACGGAGTACTACTTGCTGATAGTGTGACCAGTGACCAGTGACCACCACCAGTTTAATTAATCCGTTCTCTGCCTGAAAAAAAACGATACACAGTGTGACACAGTCACATACCATATCTGTGCTCAGCCCAGTGTGCTGCATCATATGTAATACTGTATATCATTATCTGACTGTGCTGAGTGCTCACTGCTCACATAGCTTAATTGTGGGGGAGACTGGCGAGAAGTTATAGCAGGAGTACATATTTTAAGTACAGTGCACACTTTTGCTGCCAGAGTGCCACTGCCAGTGTGACTGACCAGTGACCACTGACCACCAGTATATTGTGATTGTCTGCTGACCACCAGTATATTGTGATTGTCTGCCTGAAAAAGTTAAACACTCGTCGTGTGGTGTTTTTATAAACGCATTCTGCAGACAGTGTCCAGCAGGTCCGTCATTACATAATATATACCTGTCCGGCTGCAGTACTAGTGTGATATATATATATATATATATATATTAATTTTATCTCATTATCATCAAGTCTATATTAGCAGCAGACACAGTACGGTAGTCCACGGCTGTAGCTACCTCTGTGTCGGCAGTCGCTCGTCCATCCATAATTGTATACCACCTACCCGTGGTTTTTTTTTTTCTATCTTCTTGATACTAGTAGCTTACTTTAGGAGTCTGCAGTGCTGACAGACAGTGTCCAGCAGGTCCGTCATTACATAATATATACCTGTCCGGCTGCAGTACTAGTGTGATATATATATATATATATATTTTAATTTTATCTCATTATCATCCAGTCTATATTAGCAGCAGACACAGTACGGTAGTCCACGGCTGTAGCTACCTCTGTGTCGGCAGTCGCTCGTCCATCCATAATTGTATACCACCTACCCGTGGTTTTTTTTTTTCCTATCTTCTTGATACTAGTAGCTTACTTTAGGAGTCTGCAGTGCTGACAGACAGTGTCCAGCAGGTCCGTCATTACATAATATATACCTGTCCGGCTGCAGTACTAGTCTGATATATATATATATTTTAATTTTATCTCATTATCATCCAGTCTATATTAGCAGCAGACACAGTACGGTAGTCCACGGCTGTAGCTACCTCTGTGTCGGCAGTCGCTCGTCATCCATAAGTATACTAGTATCCATCCATCTCCATTGTTTACCTGAGGTGCCTTTTAGTTGTGCCTATTAAAATATGGAGAACAAAAATGTTGAGGTTCCAAAAATAGGGAAAGATCAAGATCGACTTCCACCTCGTGCTGAAGCTGCTGCCACTAGTCATGGCCGAGACGATGAAATTCCATCGACGTCGTCTGCCAAGGCCGATGCCCAATGTCATAGTACAGAGCATGTAAAATCCAAAACACCAAATATCAGTAAAAAAAGGACTCAAAAATCTAAAATAAAATTGTCGGAGGAGAAGCGTAAACTTGCCAATATGCCATTTACCACACGGAGTGGCAAGGAACGGCTGAGGCCCTGGCCTATGTTCATGGCTAGTGGTTCAGCTTCACATGAGGATGGAAGCACTCAGCCTCTCGCTAGAAAAATTAAAAGACTCAAGCTGGCAAAAGCACAGCAAAGAACTGTGCGTTCTTCGAAATCCCAAATCCACAAGGAGAGTCCAATTGTGTCGGTTGCGATGCCTGACCTTCCCAACACTGGACGTGAAGAGCATGTGCCTTCCACCATTTGCACGCCCCCTGCAAGTGCTGGAAGGAGCACCCGCAGTCCAGTTCCTGATAGTCAGATTGAAGATGTCAGTGTTGAAGTACACCAGGATGAGGAGGATATGGGTGTTGCTGGCGCTGGGGAGGAAATTGACAAGGAGGATTCTGATGGTGAGGTGGTTTGTTTAAGTCAGGCACCAGGGGAGACACCTGTTGTCCGTGGGAGGAATATGGCCATTGACATGCCTGGTGAAAATACCCAAAAAATCAGCTCTTCGGTGTGGAAGTATTTCAAGAGAAATGCGGACAACATTTGTCAAGCCGTGTGTTGCCTTTGTCAAGCTGTAATAAGTAGGGGTAAGGACGTTAACCACCTCGGAACATCCTCCCTTATACGTCACCTGCAGCGCATTCATAATAAGTCAGTGACAAGTTCAAAAACTTTGGGCGACAGCGGAAGCAGTCCACTGACCAGTAAATCCCTTCCTCTTGTAACCAAGCTCACGCAAACCACCCCACCAACTCCCTCAGTGTCAATTTCCTCCTTCCCCAGGAATGCCAATAGTCCTGCAGGCCATGTCACTGGCAATTCTGACGAGTCCTCTCCTGCCTGGGATTCCTCCGATGCATCCTTGCGTGTAACGCCTACTGCTGCTGGCGCTGCTGTTGTTGCTGCTGGGAGTCGATGGTCATCCCAGAGGGGAAGTCGTAAGACCACTTTTACTACTTCCACCAAGCAATTGACTGTCCAACAGTCCTTTGCGAGGAAGATGAAATATCACAGCAGTCATCCTGCTGCAAAGCGGATAACTGAGGCCTTGGCATCCTGGGTGGTGAGAAACGTGGTTCCGGTATCCATCATTACTGCAGAGCCAACTAGAGACTTGTTGGAGGTACTGTGTCCCCGGTACCAAATACCATCTAGAGTTATTGATGCGTCTTCATCCGTTGAGAGGGAACATAGGGCAAGAAGGTTGACTTACCTGCGGGAGCTGCCGAGATCAAATTAACTAGGCCGTCGCCAAACAAGGCTTCACCTTCATAGGGAAGAGACTCCCTTTCTTCTTGGAGTCAGCATCAGCATTCCCTTGGTGAATCCACAATGCCCTCCTATCCGAGACTGCCATGAAATTGGCCCGTGAACTCAAGAGTCCTATATCCCTTGCAGTCGTAAGTATGCTGCAGTGTCAACAGGCCAACTAAACCCTCCCCCCTCCTTTTACCCCATCACTTTGTCCAGTCCCTGTGGTCCATACTGTATTGCCATTATTATGCATGTTGCTGTGCTGGCCCTTTTCTGAATGTCCCTGCCACCGCCACCGAAGAGCTGGATAGCCCAGTATGAAAACCACCTGCCGGCCTCACTGACTGTCCGAGTCAAAGGCTCCATTTTTTTTTTAAAGATCCCTCTGCCAAGTTAAGGGGGGCTTAAGGGGGCCCCAGAGATATCAGTGTACTGGGGCCCAAGATTTCTGTTGCTGGCCCTGACCCTCAGGGGCGTATCTACCCCTTGGCCAGGATGTCACTTGCCAGGAGCACCATCCAGGTTTCAGTTGGGGGATTAGAGTTCATACAGTAATTAAATGTTTTCATATTGATAACTACATCTCCCAAGCATATACAGTGTGCTGGGGATGCTAACAAGCTTTATTTAAAAGTTTAAAAAACATTGCTTTTATAATTGCAATGGTTAAAAAGGGAGAGCTATAAATCAATTTATCAGTGAATGATCGCAGTTTGAGCCGTTACATTTTACTGAACCACCTATCCCTCCACACTCACTACCTGTCCTCAGGATACATTTACCATCCTGGCAGACGGTATACCGGCGGTCATTTGACCGATGTTGGAATCCTGACACCACTTGGGAGACTGGTGCCGGCACACAGACAGCCAACATCCCGAAGGTGAGTATTGGAGGGAGGGTTAGGAGTCGGACCAGGGGAGGTGGTGTAAGGGAAGGCACTAGGAGGGGGGGGGGTAGCCCTAGCTGCCACCCCCTGAGGGTTAGCCCTATCCGCCACCCCCCAGAGGGTTAGTATTAGGATTGGGGATCATGTGACCTCTGGAATCCCGAGCGCCGGATGCCATACCCAACCCCCTTTACTTTTTCAGGCATTTCTATCTCTCCTCTCTCTATGGTGTTCCAATTGCCCACTTTCCCTTGTGCTTTACTCTCTCTCTCTCTCCTTTGTTTAGAGCATCAGTTTCTGTAGTCCACTTATACCCTTATTTTTTCCAGTGTTTCACTAACTCTCTGATGTAATGAGGATGTATGGTCTAGAGGGATCAGTAATGCATAGTACTGTATAGAGGCGTCAGGGATGTAGCGTAGGGAATAGAGGCGTCAGGGATGTAGCGTAGGGAATAGAGGCGTCAGGGATGTAGCGTAGGGAATAGAGGCGTCAGGGATGTGGCGTAGGGAATAGAGGCGTCAGGGATGTGGCGTAGGGAATAGAGGCGTCATGGATGTGGCGTAGGGAATAGAGGCGTCATGGATGTGGCGTAGGGAATAGAGGCGTCATGGATGTGGCGTAGGAAATAGAGGCGTCAGGGATGTGGCGTAGGAAATAGAGGCGTCAGGGATGTGGCGTAGGAAATAGAGGCGTCAGGGATGTGGCGTAGGGAATAGAGGCGTCAGGGATGTGGCGTAGGGAATAGAGGCGTCAGGGATGTGGCGTAGGGAATAGAGGCATCAGGGATGTGGCGTAGGGAATAGAGGTGTCAGGGATGTAGCGTAGGGAATATAGGCATCAGGGATGTACTAGCAGGTATATAGAGGTCAGTGTACTGTAAAGAGTGGTCAGTAATGCAGTGATGGTTATAGAAAGGTCAGTGATGTAGTGTAGGGTATAGAGGGGTCAGTTATGTAGTGTGGGGTAAAGAGGGGTCAGTAAAGATACTAAGCTGAAGTACTTAGAACACTTCTTGAATTAAGACACAACCTGCAAGAAAAAGTATGCAATATGGGTGAAAAGGCAAATGTCAGAGGTCTGATACAAGTGACCAGCTCCATACCTTGCACCACATAGCGTTATGTTAAACTGGGATATGTTCTTTTTTGGTGTGTGTGTGTGTGTGTGTGTGTGTGTGTGTGTGTGTGTGTGGGGGGGGGGGGGTGTGTGTGTGTGTGTGTGTGGGGGGGTGTGTGGGTGCCAAAGGCTGCATGCCTTATTGCTCCTCCCCCATCCGGCTCCCAAGCACCTCTGCTGCCCAGTGATCCAGGAGCCTGCTGCTAGGAAGAAGTGGCCGAGCTTCAGCAAGCGAGTCTGGAAACTGGCGGAGGAAGTCATGATAACCAGATAATGGGGAGTGGAGAGCCAGTTCCAAGGTAATACTTTATACAGCTGGTTGAGATCCTGGTCGGTGGATATGGATTCCAAGAAAACCCTGGAGGTGCTTCCTTTCAAGGGAGACACTCTCTTTGGAGAAGACCTCAATAAGATTGTAGCTGATCTGGCTACTGCTAAAACAACTTGCCTACCTAGTATGACTCCTACCACGCAGAAGGCTAAAAGTACTTTTCCTTGGCCCTTTCATCGTCCAGGTAAAGCGTACCCAAGGTCAGGCATACCCAAAGCAAGCTCATGCTTCCAGACCTGCCAAGCCCAGACTGAAGCAAGCCTGGGCTGCCCGTCAGCCTGCTTCCAAAACGGACAAGCCTGCCGCATGACGGGGCGGGCCTCCCTCTGGGGGATCCCAGGGTGGGGGGCCCGACTTCTAGGTTTGGCATAGAAAGGTATAATTCTAAGATAGAGAATTCTATTTGGAGCTCACCTTGTACTTTGTGAAGAAATAATCAGCATTGTGGCTGAGCAGATACATGTAGTGTGTGGCTGCAAACTGCATGGATCTGCTGCGTTGCAATGCTGGTACTTTTTTTTTTCAAAGTACCAATAGCTTCATATAATGTTAACAAATTTTATGCAGGATCAAATAGCTCAATGGGTAGGGTGTTTGATTAGAATTCAACAGGTTATAGGTTTGAAACCTGGGTATTGTAGTTTGAGATGTGTTATTTAATAAAGCATGTTATTCTGACTGCCGGCATCCTATCACCTGGGATATCATACTAAATAAATGGAGTTGATCAATTTTTTTTTTTTTTTTTATTAAACTAGGGACAATTTCCAGATACTTTTATTTATAACTGAGATTGCCCCCTGGAACTTCACATCAGTTGACAACTATGCATGAGTGGGCAGTGCTTGCCCTGGATCTGCCCACCCATTTGTGTGCCATCATAAAAGAAAGCATAACTGACAGTTATCCTGGGCGTACACTACACAATTATCTGTCAGGCTATCTATCCAGTCTGGATGGATGGAATAAAAATCTGGTAATGTATAGGAGCAAATGTCGATTAACCATTTGCTCCCAAACGCTAGAAAAGTGGTCAAAAATGGTCATTACACAAATTGGTTAAACCCAAAATTTAACCAATTTGTTTAGGGGACCATTTTTGTCCATTTTCTAGTGTTTGAGAGTAAATCGTTGATGGTCATTTGCTCACATAGATAACCGGATTTCTATTCCAATCAGCCAGTGTTGGAGAGATGGTCTGCCAGATTACATAATGCATACCAGAGCCATAACTAGACTTTTTAGTGCCCTGTGACAAAGAATTATATGCCCCCCCCCCCCCCCCCCACTATTTTTGCAATATGGACAAAAGGCGCATGCCTCGTGGGGAAGGGGCATAACAAGATTGGTCTCAGAGAAAGCACATGAGATATGAAGATATATCTAGTATACTTGACACTCAATGGTTTGTGGTATTGCCGGGGGGCCCTCCTTAAATGCATATACAGTCACACATGGCTTGCTTGTGCAAATGGCATATCAGCAGTCAGCACTAACTGGTGACATGCCATTTGTACAAGTAAGCCATGTGTGACTAATATATAAACACACTTTATTAAATAACACCTCAAACTACCATACCCAGGATTCAAACCTATAACCTGTTGAATTCTAATCAAACACCCTACCCATTGAGCTACTTGATCCTGCATAAAAATTGTGAACATTATATGAAGCTATTGGTAATTTGCAAAAAAATATTATTAGCATTGCAACTCAGCAGATCAATGCAGTGTGCAGCCACACACTCCATATATCTGCTCAGCCACAATGCTGATTATTTCTTCACAAAGTACAAGGTGAGCTCCAAATAGAATTCTCTAGCTTAGATTATACCTTTCTATGCAAGGGTAAATAGCTCAATTGTTTGACTGCAATGCCACAGGAAATGGTTTGGATCCAAGACAGTGTGACTGAATAATAAAGAAACCTTAAGATGAGTTCATGAATGTTGTATAAGTATTAGTGAGAGAAGGGGTCAGGAGCATGCTAGGCTGCAAAAAATAAGGTAGGCTGCAAGTGAAAGTAATGATCTCCTATATATTTTCCCAGATCTGTCACTCTGTGTGGCTAACTCTGGGGGAAGTCACAGCAATGGGCGGAGACGGCATCTGCAGGACGATACACCAGTGCCAGCAGCAGACCGTAACAAAGTGACAGATTAGGGAGAATATATAGGAGGTAGGGAGGTGGCCATGGTACATGGCTGACCAAGGGACACTAGCTCATGTACCCCTTTACCACTGAGGCTAGCCACCAAGGATGGACCTGTCACCAGTGCACATGCAATAACCTCTTCTGCTGCCCTCTTTGCAACTCAGATTGCCCAGTGCTCCCCTTCGCTAACAGTCCACAAAGTTTCCCCATTTCACGATCTGCCTCCTCACCGCCACTTTCATCTCTACAGCACACGCGCATATCATACAAGATCCCATCATGCGTACGTAGGTCTGAAATGCCAGAGGGAGGTTGGGGGGAGATTGGCATGCGCCAGCAACACCACACAGCTCACTGTGACCACAGTGGAGAGGCGCTGCAACAGGACAATACACCAACCTCGGAGCAAGGAACTGCGTCGGTCAGGAGGAGAACTATTTCAATAGCATAAAAAGGTTAGTGCGTCCCACCCTATGGACACCAGACTCATCAAGTCACTGTTGCCAGAGTCTCATACAATGACTCTGAACATCTAAGCACACTATTTGACTGTCCACACCCTGCTGTGCCTATTACCCATCTCCTCCACCACCCTCAACACTGACCCACACATCATTCACCCACAAAGATACAATAAAGGTAGTTTGGATAAATTAGCTAAATGAAATGGATTTAACCAATTTATCTAAATGACCATTTTTGGATGTTTTCCAGTGTTTGTGAGCAAATGGTCAATTGTCATTTGCTGCCACATATTAGCATAATTTTGTTTCAACTAGAAAAAAAAAATTGGACAGATAATCTAAGTGTGGATCCAGTTTAAAGGTCCGTATTCACGGCCCGATTTTGGGGAGAGATGTGTGCTGAGCGAACTGCTCAGCACACATCTCTCCCCCCGCTCAGCACAGCGTGATGTGTGCTGAGCGTACGGGGGTGGGGGGGGGCGCTCATTTCACCCACTGTGTAGGGCATTCTGTGTGTATCCAGCTTAACAGGTGTGAGCATCATACAACTACTGACTTGCGAGTAACTATACAGCAGCTCCATACCTTGTGACTTGAAGAAACACCAGTTAACCCCGGGAATGCTGCAGTCAAAGCAACAATTCCTCTTCTTACATTCCGCTGCACTTATTGTGGGGTAGCCGCAATCCCTTCTGCTGTACGGTTCCACATTACATTGTTTCTTGTCACTTCCTGTTGATGCAGTAAGGAAACATCCAGGAATTACAGCAGCTTAGTTTTTTTTTTTTTTTTAACTGGTGCAATTTAGCTAAAACAGCTAACAGGAAATTTCCACTTAAATGGTATTTTCTAATCTTATCTGACCATGACTAAGAATAAAGGATACACAAGATAAACTCTTATAGCTATGGACCTTATCCATGTTTAAGCTCCATCAAATCTGTAATCAATAGCACTACATGCTCCCACTCTACCACTGTACTGTATACTCTACCTGTGTTTTTAAGGTAAAAACACCATTTAACCCCAGTGACACTTGAATTAAAGCAGCAGCCTCTATAATAGCATTCTTTAGCATTAATCACAGGAAATCTGCAATCTTCACGCTCTTTGATAGCCATGCTACATTGCTGTTTACTTGGATGGAGCAGAGAGCACAACATCAGGACATAGGAAATATTACAATGCATGATAAGAAAGGTGTGAGCTCTACAGCAAGGCCTCTAACCCTTTGCCAGTGCAAAATACATAGGGCTTAACTCAGATCTGATCACAGCAGCAAATTTATTAGCTAAAACCATGTACACTGCAGGGGGGGGGGTGTATAATATGTGCAGAGAGAGTTAGATTTTGGTGCGGTGTGTTCAAACTGAAATCTAAATTGCAGTGTAAAATCAAAATAGCCAGTATTTACCCTGCACACAAACAATATAACCCACCTAAATCTCTCTGCAAATGTTATATCTGCCCCCCCCCCCATCCCTGCAGTGCACATGGTTTTGCCCACTAGCTAACAAATTTGCTGCATCTGGGAATTACAGCATCTTAATATTTCTTTTTACAGAAGGTTCAGCAAATTAAATTATTTAGTGAAATACTGTAATCATAACAGTTACAGGGATATTGTAGGTAGATTTATTGTCAGTGGATAAATGTAAAAATTAAACCCTTAGGCATAGTTCCCAAATGCTGTCATTGCAATCCAGATTTTAAGGATATCATGCTTGAGCACAGGTGACTTAATTAGAACTTCGGTCAATGTGAATTAACCATTGGACTCAACCATGGTTATCCTTAAAACCCAGGGGTCTATTTAAGATCGATCTTAATCGATGTTGGGCTTCCAGGTTGAAAAAAAAACACACATTTACTAACATTTTAAAATTTATATAAAAAATCATCTGTTCGTAAATGCAGTGCACATGGTTTTGCCCAACTGCTAACAAAAATCCTGCTGCGATCAACTCAGAATTACCCCCCATGGCCCTCATTCCGAGTTGTTCGCTCGCAAGCTGCTTTTAGCAGCATTGCACACGCTAAGCCGCCGCCTACTGGGAGTGAATCTTAGCATCTTAAAATTGCGAACGAAAGATTTGCAATATTGCGATAAGACATCTCTGTGCAGTTTCTGAGTAGCTCGAGACTTACTCTGCCAGTGCGATCAGTTCAGTGCTTGTCGTTCCTGGTTTGACGTCACAAACACACCCAGCGTTCGCCCAGACACTCCTCCGTTTCTCCAGCCATTACCGCGTTTTTCCCAGAAACGGTAGCATTTTTTCCCACACGCCCCTAAAACGGTCTGTTTCCGCCCAGAAACACCCACTTCCTGTCAATCACATTACGATCACCAGAACGATGAAAAAACCGTGAGTAATATTCCTAACTGCATAGCAAATTTACTTGGCGCAGTCGCAGTGCGAACATTGCGCATGCGCATTAAGCTGAAAATCGCTGCGATGCGAAGAAAATTACCGAGCGAACAACTCGGAATGACCACCTATGTGCACTGCAGGGAAGGCAGATTTAACATGTGCAGAGAGAGTTAGATTTGGGTGTGGTCTGTTCAATCTGCAATCTAATTTGCAGTGTAAAAATAAAGCAGTCAGTATTTACCCTGCACAGAAACAAAATAACTCACCCAAATCTAACTCTTTCTGCACATGTTATATCTGCCTCCCCTGCAGTACACATGGTTTTGCCCAACTGCTAACAAAATTCCTGCTGCGATCAACTTGGAATTACCCCCATCGAATTACCCCCATTTTCACACTGCTCGTGTATATAAGACATAGGGCCTAATTCAGTTTGGATCGTAATACGCGTTCCAACCGCAAAAACTATGAAGAGGATGGGGGCATATACGCAGGGTCCATCCTGTGCGTGTGCCTACATTTTCTCCGGGTGCCCCGCAGAAAATGCGAATGCCTCTGCCTGTCAATCAGTAGAGGGCGTACCTTCGCAGGTATATCGCGATCATGAGCCATGTCTCCCATTTTTGTCATTATAGGTGATCTGTGAGCTGCTGGCCATGCCCCAGCCCCTCTGTCTCCCGTGAATAGACATTGAGGCTTATTCAGACCAGATCGCTTCAATTTATTTTCACCCAGCGGGCAATCAGGTCTGCACATGCGTATGCGCCACAATGCGTAAGTGCGACGGTCCGGAGATCACAAGAAGATTGACAAGAAGAGGGTGTTTGTGTGGGTGGCAACTGAATGTTTCTAGGGAGTGTCCGGAAAAACCCTGGAGGGACCGGGCGTTTTGTGGGAGGATTTGTGACGTCACCTCAATGACTGAGTAAGTGCTGAGCTGTGCAGCTCTTGTGCACATGTGATCACACACCTGCACAGCAAATTTTCCCTTCCGCTGTAGGCGGCAACTACCTGATTACAGGGATGCAAAAAACACACCCTAGCGATCAGGTCTGAATTACCCACAATGTGCATATTTGCAGAGCAACAAGCTACAGGGAGCCATCCCCCCCCCCCCCGTTCCCCATGACTATGGGACACTGCGGCCCCCACAGGGGGGGGGGGTTGTTTGGGTTAGCTGGACATTCCCAAAAAAAGTGACTGTCCTGCAAAAATTGGTATAGTTGGGAGGTATGTTCAAATACATTTATTGTTTTGCATGCAGGGTAAATACTGGCTTCTTTGACATTTAGCCACAAATGCTGCACAGCTGAATTACAGTATTACACTGCAATTAACAGTTATGCTAGGACATTCCCCCTCCCAAATCTACCTCTCTCTGCATGTTACATCTGTCCCACAGTGGCGTGCGGTGAGGTCAGTGGCTAGTGAGGCACTACAGCCATAATTTCCGCCGAATCCTGCCGATGACCCTTAGCCAATGCCCGCTACTGCCTCTGAGCCGATACCCGCTGCCACCGCCAATGGCTTACAAACTCTCCCACAATCAACTGACCCAGCCCTCCACCACTAATTTCTATCTCAGTCCGATGCCGCCAATGCCCGCTGCCTGCCTGCTCATTGTTCTTGTTATATATTATACATTTTTAAAGAGAAAAAAAATGAGTGTTTGGGACTGGGAAGGGTGAGGGAGGAGGACATGAATGCAATTTTGTTGTCCAGGGCTTCCATTAACTTAAAGGAGAAGGGTCTGAATGGGTTAAAAAAAATGCGTGAGGTCCCCCCTCCTTAGTATAACCAGCCTCGGGCTCTTTGAGCCGGTCCTGGTTATTTAAATACTGGGGGGAAAATTGGACAGGGGTTCCCCGTATTTAGACAACCAGCACCGGGCTCTTAGAACGGTCCAGGTTCCAAAAATACGTGGGACAAAAGATGTAGGGGTCCCCCATATTTTTAAAACCAGCACCGGGCTCCACTAGCCAGAGAGATAATGCCACAGCCGGGGGACACTTTTATGTAGGTCCCTGCGGCCCTGGCATTACCCCTCCAACTAGTCACCCCTGGCCGGGGTTCCCTGGAGGAGTGGGGACCCCTTAAATCAAGAGGTTCCTCCCCTCGAGGCACCCAAGGGCCAGAGGTAAAGCCCGAGGCTGTCCCCAGCACCCCTGGGTGGTGGGTGCCGGGCTGATAGCCATGTGTGTAAAAAAATAATATTGTTTTTTGTTGTTGTGGAACTACAAGGCCCAGCAAGCCTCCCCCGCTTGCTGGTACTTGGAGAACCTCAAGTACCAGCAGGCGGGGAAATAACGGGCTTGCTGGTACCTGTAGTTCTACAACAACAAAAAATACCCAAATAAAAACACAAACACACACAGCGTGACATTAAAATTATTGAGACAGGCTGTAGCATGTGGGTGCATGTAACCCTATAAAAGTGATGGATTGGGTGACTATTACAATACCCACTGTTGCTGTCTGAAAAATTATGGATTTATAGATTGCTCTGCCGAGACATGTTTTTTTTCTAAAATGCACCACAGGTATGGATGGATAGTATACTTGACGACACAGAGGTAGGTAGAGCAGTGGCCTACTGTACCGTACTGCTATATATTATATTATTTATTATTATTATTATCCTTTATTTATATGGCGCCACAAGGGTTCCGCAGTGCCCAATTACAGAGTACATAAACAAATAATCAAACAGGAAAACAGCAACTTACAGTTGACGACAATATAGGACAAGTACAGGGTAAATAAACATAGCTACATCAGCAGATGACACTGGAATAAGTATCAGGTGGCAGAAGACTGCTGGATTTGGTGCAGCTGAAGATTATTAAAGTAAGAAAAGAGTAAGCACATGAGGGAAGAGGGCCCTGCTCGTGAGAGCTTACATTCTAAAAGGGAGGGGTAGACAGACAGGGGTGAGACAGATGGGGTACATAGAGAGCGTGGAACAGAGGTTTAGGATGAGATTTGTCTGGGTTTGGTGAAGAAGTGGGTTTTGAGAGCCCGTTTGAAGTTTTGTAGAGAGGTGGAGAGTCTGAGGGGGAGAGGTAGGGAATTCCAGAGAAGTGGTGCAGCACGTGAAAAATCTTGGAGGTAGGAGTGGGAGGAAGTAATCCGTAGGCAGGAGTCGGTGTGCATTAGCAGAGCGAAGAGGACGGGTGGGAGTGTAAAGCGAGATAAGATCAGAGATGTAGATGGGAGAGGAGTGGGTGAGGGCTTTGTAAGCAAGTGTGAGAAGCTTGAAATGGATTCTGAAAGGGAAGGGGAGCCAGTGAAGGACTAGTAAGAGAGGAGAGGTGGACGTAGTGCGTTTGGTGAGGAAAATGAGCCGGGAAGCAGCATTGAGGATAGATTGGAGTGGAGAGAGGTATTTGTCAGGAATGCCAGTCAGGAAGAGATTACAGCAGTCCAGTCTGGAGATGACCAGTGAGTGGATAAGAGTCTTAGTAGCATCCTGGGTCAGAAAGGGTCTGATCCTGGAAATATTTTTTAGATGAAAACGGCAGGTTTGTGAGAGGTGCTGAATGTGTGGTTTGAAGGAGAGGGAGGAGTCAAGGATTACTCCAAGACAGCGCACTTGGGGGGTAGAGGAGATAGTAGTGCCATCAATAGATAATGAGATTGTAGGAGGTGAGGTTATGCGGGAGGGAGGGAAGATGATCAGCTCGGTCTTAGACATGTTAAGTTTAAGAAAGAGCTGGGACATCCAGGAAGAGATAGCAGAGAGACAGTTGGAGATACGAGTGAGGAGAGTAGGGGAGAGGTCTGGAGAGGAAAGATAGATTTGAGTGTCATCAGCATAGAGATGATATTGGAAACCAAAAGAACTAATGAGCTTACTTAGTGAGGACGTATAGAGAGAGAAGAGAAGAGGACCAAGGACAGAACCTTGGGGTACCCCTACAGTTAGTGGTAGTGAGGGGGAGGTGGAGTCATGAGAGGAGACAGAGAATGAACGGTCAGAAAGGTAGGACGACAACCAAGAGAGGGCTGTGTTACGCAGACCAATGGAGTGAAGGATTTGCAGTAGGAGAGGATGGTCCACAGTGTCAAAAGCAGCAGAGAGATCAAGTAGAATAAGTAGAGAGTAGTGTCCCTTAGATTTAGCAGCATGGAGGTCATTGCATACTTTTGTAAGGGCAGTTTCAGTGGAGTGGAGAGGACGGAAGCAAGACTGGAATGGGTCAAGCAGTGAGTGTGAGGAAAGAAAGGAAGTAAGGCGGTTGTAGACAATACGCTCAAGGAGTTTGGAGGCAAAAGGGAGGAGAGAGATGGGTCGGTAGTTGGAGAGAGTGTTTGGATCAAGGGTAGGTTTTTTAAGAATAGGAGAGATGAGAGCGTGCTTGAAGGCAGAGGGGACAGTGCCTGATGAGAGGGAGAGATTGAGAAGGTGGGAAAGATGGGAAAAAGCAGAAGAAGAGAGGTGGCAAAGGAGGCAGGAGGGGATTGGGTCAAGTGGGGAGGTGGTGAGGGGACAGGAACGAATGAGGGCCATGACTTCCTCTCCAGATGCATGGGAGAAAGATGACAGAGTTGGTGCGAGGGATGGGGAGGGTTCGTAAGGGTTGCGAGAAGGCTGGTTACTGATAGTCTGGTGTGATGTGATGTCCTGACGTATGGAGTCAATTTTGGATGTGAAGTAAGTGGCAAAGTCAAGAGCAGAGAGTGAGGAAGGGAGATGAGGTGGAGGTGGGCAGAGGAGTGAGTTGAGAGTGGCAAAGAGGCGCCGGGGGTTGGAAGACTGGGAGGAGATGAGGTTCTTGAAGTATGACTGTTTAGCAAGAGAAAGGGCAGCACTGAAGGATGAGAGCATAAGTTTGAAATGGAGGAAGTCTGCCTTAGAGCGTGATTTCCTCCAGTGTCGCTCAGCCGTACGTGAGCATTTTTGCAGATATCTGGTGCATTTGGTGTGCCAGGGTTGAGGTGTTAATTAGAGATGAGCGGGTTCGGTTTCTCTGAATCCGAACCCGCACGAACTTCATGTTTTTTTCACGGGTCCGAGCAGACTCGGATCCTCCCGCCTTGCTCGGTTAACCCGAGCGCGCCCGAACGTCATCATGACGCTGTCGGATTCTCGCGAGACTCGGATTCTATATAAGGAGCCGCGCGTCGCCGCCATTTTCACACGTGCATTGAGATTGATAGGGAGAGGACGTGGCTGGCGTCCTCTCCATTTAGATTAGGGTTGAGAGAGAGAGAGATTGACCTGAGGCTGTGATACTGTAGAAGAGAGTGCAGAGTTTAGTGACTGACGACCACAGTGACCACCAGACAGTGCAGTTGTTTGTTTTATTTAATATATCCGTTCTCTGCCTGAAAAAAACGATACACACAGTGACTCAGTCACATACCATATCTGTGTGCACTGCTCAGCCCAGTGTGCTGCATCAATGTATATATATATCTGACTGTGCTCAGCTCACACAGCTTATAATAGTGGGGGAGACTGGGGAGCACTGCAGTGCCAGTTATAGGTTATAGCAGGAGCCAGGAGTACATAATATTATATTAAAATTAAACAGTGCACACTTTTGCTGCAGGAGTGCCACTGCCAGTGTGACTAGTGACCAGTGACCTGACCACCAGTATATATAATATTAGTAGTATACTATCTCTTTATCAACCAGTCTATATTAGCAGCAGACACAGTACAGTGCGGTAGTTCACGGCTGTGGCTACCTCTGTGTCGGCACTCGGCAGCCCGTCCATAATTGTATATACCACCTAACCGTGGTTTTTTTTTCTTTCTTTATAGTCATACTAGTTACGAGTATACTATCTCTTTATCAACCAGTCTATATTAGCAGCAGACACAGTACAGTGCGGTAGTTCACGGCTGTGGCTACCTCTGTGTCGGCACTCGGCAGCCCGTCCATAATTGTATATACCACCTAACCGTGGTTTTTTTTTCTTTCTTTATACATACATACTAGTTACGAGTATACTATCTCTTTATCAACCAGTCTATATTAGCAGCAGACACAGTACAGTGCGGTAGTTCACGGCTGTGGCTACCTCTGTGTCGGCACTCGGCAGCCCGTCCATAATTGTATATACCACCTAACCGTGGTTTTTTTTTTCTTTCTTTATACATACATACTAGTTACGAGTATACTATCTCTTTATCAACCAGTCTATATATTAGCAGCAGACACAGTACAGTGCGGTAGTTCACGGCTGTGGCTACCTCTGTGTCGGCACTCGGCAGCCCGTCCATAATTGTATATACCACCTAACCGTGGTTTTTTTTTCTTTCTTTATACATACATACTAGTTACGAGTATACTATCTCTTTATCAACCAGTCTATATTAGCAGCAGACACAGTACAGTGCGGTAGTTCACGGCTGTGGCTACCTCTGTGTCGGCACTCGGCAGCCCGTCCATAATTGTATATACCACCTAACCGTGGTTTTTTTTTCTTTCTTTATACATACATACTAGTTACGAGTATACTATCTCTTTATCAACCAGTCTATATATTAGCAGCAGACACAGTACAGTGCGGTAGTTCACGGCTGTGGCTACCTCTGTGTCGTCACTCGGCAGCCCGTCCATAATTGTATATACCACCTAACCGTGGTTTTTTTTTCTTTCTTTATACATACATACTAGTTACGAGTATACTATCTCTTTATCAACCAGTCTATATATTAGCAGCAGACACAGTACAGTGCGGTAGTTCACGGCTGTGGCTACCTCTGTGTCGGCACTCGGCAGCCCGTCCATAATTGTATATACCACCTAACCGTGGTTTTTTTTTCTTTCTTTATACATACATACTAGTTACGAGTATACTATCTCTTTATCAACCAGTCTATATTAGCAGCAGACACAGTACAGTGCGGTAGTTCACGGCTGTGGCTACCTCTGTGTCGGCACTCGGCAGCCCGTCCATAATTGTATATACCACCTAACCGTGGTTTTTTTTTCTTTCTTTATACATACATACTAGTTACGAGTATACTATCTCTTTATCAACCAGTCTATATATTAGCAGCAGACACAGTACAGTGCGGTAGTTCACGGCTGTGGCTACCTCTGTGTCGGCACTCGGCAGCCCGTCCATAATTGTATATACCACCTAACCGTGGTTTTTTTTTCTTTCTTTATACATACATACTAGTTACGAGTATACTATCTCTTTATCAACCAGTCTATATTAGCAGCAGACACAGTACAGTGCGGTAGTTCACGGCTGTGGCTACCTCTGTGTCTGCACTCGGCAGGCAGTCCGTCCATAATTGTATACCACCTAACCGTGGTTTTTTTTTCTTTCTTCTTTATACATACATAGTTACATAGACATCTCTTTATCAACCAGTCTATATTAGCAGCAGACACAGTACAGTACGGTAGTTCACGGCTGTGGCTACCTCTGTGTCTGCACTCGGCAGGCAGTCCATAATTGTATACTAGTATCCATCTCCATTGTTTACCTGAGGTGCCTTTTAGTTGTGCCTATTAAAATATGGAGAACAAAAATGTTGAGGTTCCAAAATTAGGGAAAGATCAAGGTCCACTTCCACCTCGTGCTGAAGCTGCTGCCACTAGTCATGGCCGAGACGATGAAATGCCAGCAACGTCGTCTGCCAAGGCCGATGCCCAATGTCATAGTACAGAGCATGTCAAATCCAAAACACCAAATATCAGAAAAAAAAGGACTCCAAAACCTAAAATAAAATTGTCGGAGGAGAAGCGTAAACTTGCCAATATGCCATTTACGACACGGAGTGGCAAGGAACGGCTGAGGCCCTGGCCTATGTTCATGGCTAGTGGTTCAGCTTCACATGAGGATGGAAGCACTCAGCCTCTCGCTAGAAAAATGAAAAGACTCAAGCTGGCAAAAGCAGCACAGCAAAGAACTGTGCATTCTTCGAAATCCCAAATCCACAAGGAGAGTCCAATTGTGTCGGTTGCGATGCCTGACCTTCCCAACACTGGACGTGAAGAGCATGCGCCTTCCACCATTTGCACGCCCCCTGCAAGTGCTGGAAGGAGCACCCGCAGTCCTGTTCCTGATAGTCAGATTGAAGATGTCAGTGTTGAAGTACACCAGGATGAGGAGGATATGGGTGTTGCTGGCGCTGGGGAGGAAATTGACCAGGAGGATTCTGATGGTGAGGTGGTTTGTTTAAGTCAGGCACCCGGGGAGACACCTGTTGTCCGTGGGAGGAATATGGCCGTTGACATGCCAGGTGAAAATACCAAAAAAATCAGCTCTTCGGTGTGGAGGTATTTCACCAGAAATGCGGACAACAGGTGTCAAGCCGTGTGTTCCCTTTGTCAAGCTGTAATAAGTAGGGGTAAGGACGTTAACCACCTCGGAACATCCTCCCTTATACGTCACCTGCAGCGCATTCATAATAAGTCAGTGACAAGTTCAAAAACTTTGGGTGACAGCGGAAGCAGTCCACTGACCAGTAAATCCCTTCCTCTTGTAACCAAGCTCATGCAAACCACCCCACCAACTCCCTCAGTGTCAATTTCCTCCTTCCCCAGGAATGCCAATAGTCCTGCAGGCCATGTCACTGGCAATTCTGACGATTCCTCTCCTGCCTGGGATTCCTCCGATGCATCCTTGCGTGTAACGCCTACTGCTGCTGGCGCTGCTGTTGTTGCTGCTGGGAGTCGATGGTCATCCCAGAGGGGAAGTCGTAAGCCCACTTGTACTACTTCCAGTAAGCAATTGACTGTTCAACAGTCCTTTGCGAGGAAGATGAAATATCACAGCAGTCATCCTGCTGCAAAGCGGATAACTGAGGCCTTGACAACTATGTTGGTGTTAGACGTGCGTCCGGTATCCGCCGTTAGTTCACAGGGAACTAGACAATTTATTGAGGCAGTGTGCCCCCGTTACCAAATACCATCTAGGTTCCACTTCTCTAGGCAGGCGATACCGAGAATGTACACGGACGTCAGAAAAAGACTCACCAGTGTCCTAAAAAATGCAGTTGTACCCAATGTCCACTTAACCACGGACATGTGGACAAGTGGAGCAGGGCAGGGTCAGGACTATATGACTGTGACAGCCCACTGGGTAGATGTATGGACTCCCGCCGCAAGAACAGCAGCGGCGGCACCAGTAGCAGCATCTCGCAAACGCCAACTCTTTCCTAGGCAGGCTACGCTTTGTATCACCGCTTTCCAGAATACGCACACAGCTGAAAACCTCTTACGGCAACTGAGGAAGATCATCGCGGAATGGCTTACCCCAATTGGACTCTCCTGTGGATTTGTGGCATCGGACAACGCCAGCAATATTGTGTGTGCATTAAATATGGGCAAATTCCAGCACGTCCCATGTTTTGCACATACCTTGAATTTGGTGGTGCAGAATTTTTTAAAAAACGACAGGGGCGTGCAAGAGATGCTGTCGGTGGCCAGAAGAATTGCGGGACACTTTCGGCGTACAGGCACTACGTACAGAAGACTGGAGCACCACCACAAACTACTGAACCTGCCCTGCCATCATCTGAAGCAAGAAGTGGTAACGAGGTGGAATTCAACCCTCTATATGCTTCAGAGGTTGGAGGAGCAGCAAAAGGCCATTCAAGCCTATACAATTGAGCACGATATAGTAGGTGGAATGCACCTGTCTCAGGCGCAGTGGAGAATGATTTCAACGTTGTGCAAGGTTCTGATGCCCTTTGAACTTGCCACACGTGAAGTCAGTTCAGACACTGCCAGCCTGAGTCAGGTCATTCCCCTCATCAGGCTTTTGCAGAAGAAGCTGGAGACATTGAAGGAGGAGCTAACACGGAGCGATTCCGCTAGGCATGTGGGACTTGTGGATGGAGCCCTTAATTCGCTTAACAAGGATTCACGGGTGGTCAATCTGTTGAAATCAGAGCACTACATTTTGGCCACCGTGCTCGATCCTAGATTTAAAGCCTACCTTGGATCTCTCTTTCCGGCAGACACAAGTCTGCTGGGGTTGAAAGACCTGCTGGTGACAAAATTGTCAAGTCAAGCGGAACGCGACCTGTCAACATCTCCTCCTTCACATTCTCCCGCAACTGGGGGTGCGAGGAAAAGGCTCAGAATTCCGAGCCCACCCGCTGGCGGTGATGCAGGGCAGTCTGGAGCGACTGCTGATGCTGACATCTGGTCCGGACTGAAGGACCTGACAACGATTACGGACATGTCGTCTACTGTCACTGCATATGATTCTCTCAACATTGATAGAATGGTGGAGGATTATATGAGTGACCGCATCCAAGTAGGCACGTCACACAGTCCGTACTTATACTGGCAGGAAAAAGAGGCAATTTGGAGGCCCTTGCACAAACTGGCTTTATTCTACCTAAGTTGCCCTCCCACAAGTGTGTACTCCGAAAGAGTGTTTAGTGCCGCCGCTCACCTTGTCAGCAATCGGCGTACGAGGTTACATCCAGAAAATGTGGAGAAGATGATGTTCATTAAAATGAATTATAATCAATTCCTCCGCGGAGACATTGACCAGCAGCAATTGCCTCCACAAAGTACACAGGGAGCTGAGATGGTGGATTCCAGTGGGGACGAATTGATAATCTGTGAGGAGGGGGATGTACACGGTGATATATCGGAGGGTGATGATGAGGTGGACATCTTGCCTCTGTAGAGCCAGTTTGTGCAAGGAGAGATTAATTGCTTCTTTTTTGGGGGGGGTCCAAACCAACCCGTTATATCAGTCACAGTCGTGTGGCAGACCCTGTCACTGAAATGATGGGTTGGTTAAAGTGTGCATGTCCTGTTTTGTTTATACAACATAAGGGTGGGTGGGAGGGCCCAAGGACAATTCCATCTTGCACCTCTTTTTCTTTTCTTTTTCTTTGCATCATGTGCTGATTAGGGAGGGTTTTTTGGAAGGGACATCCTGCGTGACACTGCAGTGCCACTCCTAAATGGGCCCGGTGTTTGTGTCGGCCACTAGGGTCGCTAATCTTACTCACACAGTCAGCTACCTCATTGCGCCTCTTTTTTTCTTTGCGTCATGTGCTGTTTGGGGAGGGTTTTTTGGAAGGGACATCCTGCGTGACACTGCAGTGCCACTCCTAGATGGGCCCGGTGTTTGTGTCGGCCACTAGGGTCGCTAATCTTACTCACACAGCTACCTCATTGCGCCTCTTTTTTTCTTTGCGTCATGTGCTGTTTGGGGAGGGTTTTTTGGAAGGGACATCCTGCGTGACACTGCAGTGCCACTCCTAGATGGGCCCGGTGTTTGTGTCGGCCACTAGGGTCGCTAATCTTACTCACACAGCTACCTCATTGCGCCTCTTTTTTTCTTTGCGTCATGTGCTGTTTGGGGAGGGTTTTTTGGAAGGGCCATCCTGCGTGACACTGCAGTGCCACTCCTAGATGGGCCCGGTGTTTGTGTCGGCCACTAGGGTCGCTAATCTTACTCACACAGCTACCTCGTTGCGCCTCTTTTTTTCTTTGCGTCATGTGCTGTTTGGGGAGGGTTTTTTGGAAGGGACATCCTGCGTGACACTGCAGTGCCACTCCTAGATGGGCCCGGTGTTTGTGTCGGCCACTAGGGTCGCTTATCTTACTCACACAGCGACCTCGGTGCAAATTTTAGGACTAAAAATAATATTGTGAGGTGTGAGGTATTCAGAATAGACTGAAAATGAGTGTAAATTATGGTTTTTGAGGTTAATAATACTTTGGGATCAAAATGACCCCCAAATTCTATGATTTAAGCTGTTTTTTAGTGTTTTTTGAAAAAAACACCCGAATCCAAAACACACCCGAATCCGACAAAAAAAATTCGGTGTGGTTTTACCAAAACGCGTTCGAACCCAAAACACGGCCGCGGAACCGAACCCAAAACCAAAACACAAAACCCGAAAAATTTCAGGCGCTCATCTCTAGGTTAATTTGTGAGGGTGAATAGTGGTTGGTGGAGCAACAGAGTCAAGAGCAGAAGTAAGGGAAGCATTGTATGTGGAAGTGGCTTGTTCAGGGCATGAGAGAGAGAGAATAGGAGAGAGAAGTGAGTCAAACAGGGAGGAAAGGAATGTGGTGTCAATAGCTTCAATGTTACGCTTAGTGATGGTAGCCTTAGGAGGTAGAGATGGGGAAGTCGAGAGAGATAGGTTGAAGGAGAGCAGGTGGTGGTCAGAGAGGGGAAATGGGGAGTTGGAAAAATCAGAAATATCACAGCGGTGAGTGAAGACCAGATCCAGTGAGCTCCCATTCACATGGGAGGGTGAGGAGGTCCACTGGGAGAGACCAAGTGAAGAGGTGAGGTTAAGGAGTTTAGAGGCAGGGGATTGTGTGGGGATGTCAATAGGGATGTTGAAATCGCCTAGGATAATGGTGGGAATGTCAGAAGAGAGGAAGTGAGGAAGCCAGGAAGCAAAGTTGTCGATTAATTTGGAAGCAGTGCCAGGGGGGCGGTAAATGACAGCTACTCTAAGATGGACTGGTTGGAAGAGGCATATGGCGTGGACCTCAAATGTAGAGAATATAAGGGATGGTTCTGGTGGTATGAGTTGGTAGGAGTAACTAGAAGGTAAAAGGACCCCAACACCACCCCCATGGCGACCCCCAGGTCGGGGTGTGTGTGTGAATGTAAGGCCCCCAGCAGAGAGAGCAGCAGCAGAAGTAGTGTCAGAGGGCGTAATCCAAGTTTCAGTAATGGCTAGTAGGTGTAGGGAGTTGGAAATGAAAAGGTCATGAGTGGGGACCAGTTTGTTATAAACAGATCTGGCATTCCAGAGGGCACAGGATAGGGGGTATGAGTTTGTGGGAGAGATGTGAATTAGATTTTCAGGGTTGCTGTAGCGATGAGGTGGGATTAACTTTGAGGGCAGGGATGATGAGAGAGTAGTGATGGTACGGGTGCCTGAGCTAGGAGGGGAAACTGCAGGAGGTGGGCAGGGAGGGAGGTCAGTGTGATGTGGATGGGGGTGTGGGGAGGTGACAGGGAAGGGAGAGAGGGAGCAGGGCTGAGTTGTGGGGTAGCAGGACCATGGGGCAGAGGTGAATGAAAGTGGGGTAACAGGAAAGGTGGGGGAAGAAAACAGAGGGATGGAGGGGAGACAGAGGAGGGGAGAGAGGAGGAGGTGGAGGAGACTAGGGGGGAAGGCTAAAGATACATTATTAGGTAGACACTGAGTGATGTGGGGAGTATAAGAAAACCTTGACATAGTGTTAAGTAGGTAAATAGGTTGAGGGAAAGTGGAAGTAGGAGAGGAGACTGTAAGGCAATCCGAGCAGAAGAATTGCAGAAATGCAGGTGAGAAAAGCAGTGTAGGCTCAAGGGGTGTAGATTTAGTATGAAATGAGTCAAAAGCGTAGATAAAGTGGGTGCAGAAAAGTATTTGGAGTGTAAGAAATGAAAGGATTGTGAGAGGTTTAAGAAGCAATGGTAATTATGTTAGATGTTTTAAGTGTTTGCAGGTAAAATTGCATTGGTGCAGCTGTGCTTAAAAAACAAAATTACAATAATACAGATACAGGCATTTGTAGGTGAAATGGATGGTTTATGAAATGTCCAACTAAGGTAGTTCTGTGCTATGTAATCAGATGCAACAATCAGGAGGTGAGTGATCTGAGGAGTAAGTGACTCACATTTGTTATTAGTTCTTCAGTTTTCTTTGTTTTGTTAGATTGGTGTGCTTCTGTTTTCCTTCTTTTTCACTTCGATTGAACGCTGATTGAACACTGCTGTTATGTGTCAATTTTATCACGCTTTGATAAAAATGCACGCTTAGATCAATAAATGCACAGCCAAATGGCTTTGCACAGCCTACACCATTGGACTTAAGTAGAAGACTATCACAAGTGAAACCAATAATTGAAATCTGTAACCACACCCCACCCCCTCAAATGCCAGGCAATAAATTACCGTAAAAACAACAACCAGGCATTCCACAAAGATTAAACTGGGTCTATATCATTCAAAACTTTAAAAAAGTACTTCAAAATCACATACTATGCAATAATGTTTCAATTTGCATAACCCAGCAGAATTAGCTTTGCATATATAGATATAGTGCAGCAGAATATATTGGTGGTTGTAGTCAATTGTAATTACCTGTAGGTGACAAGAAGAGAAGAAACGTCAATTCACAATCAATATCAGCTGAAGATAAATTAACGCTGATTGAACGCTGCTGTTATGTGTCAATTTTATCACGCTTTGATAAAAATGCACGCTTAGATCAATAAATGCACAGCCAAACGGCTTTGCACAGCCTACACCATTGGACTTAAGTAGAAGACTATTACAAGTGAAACCAATAATTGAAATCT
Organism: Pseudophryne corroboree; assembly: GCF_028390025.1. Taxonomy (NCBI): domain Eukaryota; kingdom Metazoa; phylum Chordata; class Amphibia; order Anura; family Myobatrachidae; genus Pseudophryne; species Pseudophryne corroboree. Next base: position 137,037,182 of record NC_086446.1, read on the forward strand.
GTAACCACACCCCACCCCCTCAAATGCCAGGCAATAAATTACCTTAAAAACAACAACCAGGCATTCCACAAAGATTAAACTGGGTCTATATCATTCAAAACTTTAAAAAAGTACTTCAAAATCACATACTATGCAATAATGTTTCAATTTGCATTACCCAGCAGAATTAGCTTTGCATATATAGATATAGTGCAGCAGAATATATTGGTGGTTGTAGTCAATTGTAATTACTCAGCAGAATTAGCTTTGCATATATAGATATAGTGCAGCAGAATATATTGGTGGTTGTAGTCAATTGTAATTACCCAGCAGAATTAGCTTTGCAAATATAGATATAGTGCAGCAGAATATATTGGTGGTTGTAGTCAGTTGTAATTACCCAGCAGAATTAGCTTTGCATATATATAGTGCAGCAGAATATATTGGTGGTTGTAGTCAATTGTAATTACCCAGCAGCAGCTCTACTGCACTCAACATCACCAGTGCTCACAATATATATAATGCTATATACTATGCCATAGTGGTGCTTACTATATAACACCTCCTACTGCGTTCCCCCTGGCAATGAGCATGACACCCAGAGAGTGAAACCCCTGGCAATGAGCATGACACCCAGCACGTGAAACTCTTGGCATTGAGCAGTTTTTGTAAAAGTAATTAGAAGCTTTACTGTAGGGCATAGTGTATCACAGATATTGTGGTGAGTGACATAATATGTTCCAAAGGGCATTAATGTGTGGGGCTTAACATGGTGGAAATTACTGTACTTTTTTCCCTGTGGTGGCCGAGGTCTGTTGGTGCAGGGTCAAGAACTGGGGTGTAAGGTAGTCTTTGCCTGCAAGGCTACGCCCATTTTATGGAGACCATACCCATTTTTGCGAGGTCACGCCCCCCCATCCCGTCCGGAGCGCTCACGCAAATATAGTTTTTTATATATATATATATATGGGGGAGGGGCACAATTTTTAATGCCAATGGTGGCGGGGGGCACGCATTTGAAGCCAAATTGTTTAGAAACACCCCTGCAAGAAAATATCTGCAAATCCAATGTTACCATAAGTGTGGCATATACCTGCGCTTGCTCGCGGGGTGAGAACATCTCCCTAATTGAATTCAGCGATATGAATAGAGGTTGTGCAGCAGCCACAGAAAGGGTTAATCTCTGCAACTTGTCACGAAATTACATTGTTGCAATTTTAGCTGGGAGCTGCAATAATTACTCTAATACATAACACAGCCAACACTTCTATATTCACACAATATACTGCATGGTGAATATAGAAGTGGTGCTTACTAAACAGCACCTCCTACTGCATTCCACATCACCGCTGGTCACACTCATATCAGGCCCATAATGCTGTATACTATGCCATAGTGGTGCTTACTATATAACACCAGGTGCTGTGCAGTGGTCAAAACACACTAACTGGTCCCATGCTGTTGTTGAACTAAAGGCCTATACACACGATGAGATTCGGTCTTTGCTAATAGGTTTAAAAAGGTTACATAAAAGCTACTTTATGTATTTATTCATTAAAGTTTTTAAGTTGTATTTTACAACCATACAATGATATGATATATAATGTATCGTATAATCATTACATAATGTTGATGGCATTGAATTGTCTCTGCCTTGACTAGTGGCAGCAGCTTCAGCACTAGGTGGAAGTGGATCTTGATCTTTCCCTATTTTCTCTGACGTCCTAAGTGGATGCTGGGGACTCCGTCAGGACCATGGGGAATAGCGGCTCCGCAGGAGACAGGGCACAAAAGTAAAAGCTTTAGGATCAGGTGGTGTGCACTGGCTCCTCCCCCTATGACCCTCCTCCAAGCCTCAGTTAGATTTTTGTGCCCGGCCGAGAAGGGTGCAATCTAGGTGGCTCTCCTAAAGAGCTGCTTAGAGTAAAAGTTTTGTTAGGTTTTTTTATTTTCAGTGAGTCCTGCTGGCAACAGGCTCACTGCATCGAGGGACTTAGGGGAGAGAAGTGAACTCACCTGCATGCAGGATGGATTGGCTTCTTAGGCTACTGGACACCATTAGCTCCAGAGGGAGTCGGAACACAGGTCTCACCCTGGGGTTCGTCCCGGAGCCGCGCCGCCGACCCCCTTGCAGATGCCGAAAAGTGAAGAGGTCCAGAAACCGGCGGCAGAAGACTTTTCAGTCTTCATAAGGTAGCGCACAGCACTGCAGCTGTGCGCCATTGTTGTCAGCACTGAGGGTGCAGGGCGCTGGGGGGGGCGCCCTGGGCAGCAATGATAGTACCTTATTCTGGCTAAAAATACATCACATATAGCCCCTGGGGGCTATATGGATGTATTTAACCCCTGCCAGGTCTCAGAAAAACGGGAGAAGAAGCCCGCCGAAAAGGGGGCGGGGCCTATTCTCCTCAGCACACAGCGCCATTTTCCCTCACAGAAATGCTGGTGGGAAGGCTCCCAGGCTCTCCCCTGCACTGCACTACAGAAACAGGGTTAAAACAGAGAGGGGGGGCACTTATTTGGCGATATGACTATATATATTAAAATGCTATAAGGGAAAAACACTTATATAAAGGTTGTCCCTGTATAATTATAGCGTTTTTGGTGTGTGCTGGCAAACTCTCCCTCTGTCTCCCCAAAGGGCTAGTGGGGTCCTGTCCTCTATCAGAGCATTCCCTGTGTGTGTGCTGTGTGTCGGTACGTGTGTGTCGACATGTATGAGGACGATGTTGGTGAGGAGGCGGAGCAATTGCCTGTAATGGTGATGTCACTCTCTAGGGAGTCGACACCGGAATGGATGGCTTATTTAAGGAATTACGTGATAATGTCAACACGCTGCAAGGTCGGTTGACGACATGAGACGGCCGGCAAACCAATTAGTACCTGTCCAGGCGTCTCAAACACCGTCAGGGGCGTTAAAACGTCCTTTACCTCAGTCGGTCGACACAGACACAGACACGGACACTGACTCCAGTGTCGACGGTGAAGAAACAAACGTATTTTTCCTTTAGGGCCACACGTTACTTGTTAAGGGCAATGAAGGAGATGTTACATATTTCTGATACTACAAGTACCACAAAAAAGGGTATTATGTGGAGTGTGAAAAAACTACATGTGGTTTTTCCTGAATCAGATAAATTAAATGAAGTGTGTGATGATGCGTGGGTTTGCCCCGATAGAAAATTATTGGCGGTATACCCTTTCCCGCCAGAAGTTATGGCGCGTTGGGAAACACCCCTTAGGGTGGATAAGGCGCTCACACGCTTATCAAAACAAGTGGCGTTACCGTCTCCAGATACGGCCGCCCTCAAGGAGCCAACTGATAGGAGGCTGGAAAATATCCTAAAAAGTATATACACACATACTGGTGTTATACTGCGACCAGCGATCGCCTCAGCCTGGATGGGCAGCGCTGGGGTGGCTTGGTCGGATTCCCTGACTGGAAATATTGATACCCTTGACAGGGACAGTATTTTATTGACTATAGAGCATTTAAAGGATGCATTTCTATATATGCGAGATGCACAGAGGGATAATTGCACTCTGGCATCAAGAGTAAGTGCGATGTCCATATCTGCCAGAAGATGTTTATGGACACGACAGTGGTCAGGTGATGCAGATTCCAAACGGCACATGGAAGTATTGCCGTATAAAGGGGAGGAGTTATTTGGGGTCGGTCCATCGGACCTGGTGGCCACGGCAACAGCTGGAAAATCCACCTTTTTTACCCCAAGTCACATCTCAGCAGAAAAAGACATCGTCTTTTCAGCCTCAGTCCTTTCGTCCCCATAAGGGCAAGCGGGCAAAAGGCCAGTCATATCTGCCCAGGGATAGAGGTAAGGGAAGAAGACTGCAGCAGGCAGCCCATTCCCAGGAACAGAAGCCTTCCACCGCTTCTGCCAAGTCCTCAGCATGACGCTGAGGCCGTACAAACAGGTGCGGTGGGGGGTCGTCTCAAGAGTTTCAACACGCAGTGGGCTCACTCGCAAGTGGACCCCTGGATCCTACAAGTAGTATCCCAGGGGTACAGATTGGAAATTCGAGACGTCTCCCCCTCGCAGGTTCCTGAAGTTTGCTTTACCAACGTCTCCCTCCGACAGGGAGGCAGTATTGGAAACAATTCAAAAGCTGTATTCCCAGCAGGTGATAATCAAAGTACCCCTCCTACAACAAGGAAAGGGGTATTATTCCACACTATATTGTGGTACTGAAGCCAGACGGCTCGGTGAGACCTATTCTAAATCTTAAATATTTGAACGCTTACATACAAAGGTTCAAATCAAGATGGAGTCACTCAGAGCAGTGATAGCGAACCAGGAAGAAGGGGACTATATGGTGTCCCTGGACATCAAGGATGCTTACCTCCATGTCCCAATTTGCCCTTCTCACCAAGGGTACCTCAGGTTCGTGGTACAAAACTGTCACTATCAGTTTCAGACGCTGCCGTTTGGATTGTCCACGGCACCCCGGGTCTTTACCAAGGTAATGGCCGAAATGATGATTCTTCTTCAAAGAAAAGGCGTCTTAATTATCCCTTACTTGGACGATCTCCTGATAAGGGCAAGGTCCAGAGAACAGTTGGAGGTCGGAGTAGCACTATCTCAAGTAGTTCTACGACAGCACGGGTGGATTCTAAATATTCCAAAATCGCAGCTGTCTCCGACGACACGTCTGCTGTTCCTAGGGATGATTCTGGACACAGTCCAGAAAAAGGTGTTTCTCCCGGAGGAGAAAGCCAGGGAGTTATCCGAGCTAGTCAGGAACCTCCTAAAACCAGGAAAAGTGTCAGTGCATCATTGCACAAGGGTCCTGGGAAAAATGGTGGCTTCTTACGAAGCGATTCCATTCGGCAGATTTCACGCAAGAACTTTTCAGTGGGATCTGCTGGAAAAATGGTCCGGATCGCATCTTCAGATGCATCAACGGATAACCCTGTCTCCAAGGACAAGGGTGTCTCTTCTGTGGTGGCTGCAGAGTGCTCATCTACTAAAGGGCCACAGATTCGGCATTCAGGACTGGGTCCTGGTGACCACGGATGCCAGCCTGAAAGGCTGGGGAGCAGTCACACAAGGAAAAAATTTCCAGGGAGTGTAATCAAGTCTGGAGACTTCTCTCCACATAAATATACTGGAGCTAAGAGCAATTTACAATGCTCTAAGCTTAGCAAGACCTCTGCTTCAAGGTCAGCCGGTATTGATCCAGTGGGACAACATCACGGCAGTCGCCCACGTAAACAGACAGGGCGGCACAAGAAGCAGGAGGACAATGGCAGAAACTGCAAGGATTCTTCGCTGGGCGGAAAATCATGTGATAGCACTGTCAGCAGTGTTCATTCCGGGAGTGGACAACTGGGAAGCAGATTTCCTCAGCACGACCTCCACCCGGGAGAGTGGGGACTTCATCGGGAAGTCTTCCACATGATTGTGAACCGTTGGGAAAGACCAAAGGTGGACATGATGGCGTCCCGCCTGAACAAAAAACTGGACAGGTATTGCGCCAGGTCAAGAGACCCTCAGGCAATAGCTGTGGACGTTCTGGTAACACCGTGGGTGTACCAGTCGGTGTATGTGTTCCCTCCTCTGCTTCTCATACCTAAGGTACTGAGAATTATAAGACGTAGAGGAGTAAGAACTATACTCGTGGCTCCGGATTGGCCAAGAAGGACTTGGTACCCGGAACTTCAAGAGATGCTCACAGAGGACTCATGGCCTCTGCCGTTAAGAAGGGACTTGCTTCAGCAAGTACCATGTCTGTTCCAAGACTTAACGCGGCTGCGTTTGACGGCATGGCGGTTGAACGCCGGATCCTAAGGGAAAAAGGCATTCCGGAAGAGGTCATTCCTACCCTGGTCAAAGCCAGGAAGGAGGTGACCGCACAACATTATCACCACATGTGGCGAAAATATGTTGCGTGGTGTGAGGCCAGGAAGGCCCCACGAAGAAATTTCAACTCGGTCGATTCCTGCATTTCCTGCAAACAGGAGTGTCTATGGGCCTCAAATTGGGGTCCATTAAGGTTCAAATTTCGGCCCTGTCGATTTTCTTCCAGAAAGAATTGGCTTCAGTTCCTGAAGTCCAGAAGTTTGTCAAGGGAGTACTGCATATACAACCCCCTTTTGTGCCTCCAGTGGCACTGTGGGATCTCAACGTAGTTCTGGGATTCCTCAAATCACATTGGTTTAAACCGCTCAAATCTGTGGATTTGAAATATCTCACATGGAAAGTGACCATGATGTTGGCCCTGGCCTCGGCCAGGCGAGTGTCAGAATTGGCGGCTTTGTCTCACAAAAGCCCATATCTGATTGTCCATTCGGACAGGGCAGAGCTGCGGACTCGTCCCCAGTTTCTCCCTAAGGTGGTGTCAGCGTTTCACCTGAACCAGCTTATTGTGGTACCTGCGGCTACTAGGGACTTGGAGGACTCCAAGTTGCTAGATGTTGTCAGGGCCCTGAAAATATAGGTTTCCAGGACGGCTGGAGTCAGGAAAACTGACTTGCTGTTATTCTGTATGCACCCAACAAACTGGGTGCTCTTGCTTCTAAGCAGACGATTGCTAGTTGGATGTGTAGTACAATTCAGCTTGCACATTCTGTGGCAGGCCTGCCACAGCCAAAATATGTAAATGCCCATTCCACAAGGAAGGTGGGCTCATCTTGGGCGGCTGCCCGAGGGGTCTCGGCTTTACAACTTTGCCGAGCTGCTACTTGGTCAGGGGCACACCCTGGCTGAGGAGGACCTGGAGTTCTCTCACTCGGTGCTGCAGAGTCATCCGCACTCTCCCGCCCGTTTGGGAGCTTTGGTATAATCCCCATGGTCCTGACGGAGTCCCCAGCATCCACTTAGGACGTCAGAGAAAATAAGAATTTACTTACCGATAATTCTATTTCTCGTAGTCCGTAGTGGATGCTGGGCGCCCATCCCAAGTGCGGATTGTCTGCAATACTTGTACATAGTTATTGTTACAAAAATCGAAATTTGAACCTTAATGGACCCTAATTTTAGGCCCATAGACAGTCCTGTTTGCAGGAAATGGAGGAAACGACCCAGTTGAAATTCCTCTGTAGGGGCCTTCTTGGCCTCACACCACGCAACATATTTTCGCCAAATGCGGTGATAATGTTTTGCGGTTACATCCTTCCTGGCTTTGACCAGGGTAGGGATGACTTCATCTGGAATGCCTTTTTCCTTCAGGATCCGGCGTTCAACCGCCATGCCGTCAAACGCAGCCGCGGTAAGTCTTGGAACAGACAAGGCCCCTGTTGGAGCAGGTCCTTTCTTAGAGGTAGAGGCCACGGGTCTTCCGTGAGCATCTCTTGAAGTTCCGGGTACCAAGTCCTTCTTGGCCAATCCGGAACCACGAGTATCGTTCTTACTCCTCTCCTTCTTATGATTCTCAGTACTTTTGGTATGAGAGGCAGAGGAGGGAACACATACACTGACTGGTACACCCACGGTGTCACCAGAGCGTCCACCGCTATTGCCTGAGGGTCCCTTGACCTGGCGCAATATCTGTCTAGTTTTTTGTTTAGACGTGACGCCATCATGTCCACCTTTGGTTTTTCCCAACGGTTTACAATCAGGTGGAAGACTTCTGGGTGAAGTCCCCACTCTCCCGGGTGAAGGTCGTGTCTGCTGAGGAAGTCTGCTTCCCAGTTGTCCACTCCCGGAATGAACACTGCTGACAGAGCTACCACATGATTTTCCGCCCAGCGAAGAATCCTTGCAGCTTCTGCCATTGCCCTCCTGCTTCTCGTGCCGCCCTGTCTGTTTACGTGGGCGACTGACGTGATGTTGTCCGATTGGATCAATACCGCCTGACCCTGAAGAAGGGGTTTCGCTTGACTTAGGGCATTGTAAATGGCCCTTAGTTCCAGAATGTTTATATGAAGAGATGTTTCCATGCTTGACCACAAGCCCTGGAAATTTTTTCCCTGTGTGACTGCCCCCCAGCCTCTCAGGCTGGCGTCCGTGGTCACCAGGACCCAATCCTGAATGCCAAATCTGCGGCCCTCTAGTAGATGAGCACTCTACAGCCACCACAGAAGAGACACCCTTGTCCTTGTCGACAGGGTTATCCGCTGATGCATCTGAAGATGCGATCCGGACCATTTGTCCAGTAGATCCCACTGAAACGTTCTTGCATGGAATCTTCCGAATGGAATCGCTTCGTAAGAAGCCACCATTTTTCCCAGGACCCTCGTGCACTGATGCACTGACACCTGGTCTGGTTTTAGGAGGTTCCTGACTAGCTCGGATAACTCCCTGGCCTTCTCCTCCGGGAGAAACACCTTTTTCTGGACTGTGTCCAGAATCATTCCTAGGAACAGTAGACGTGTCGTTGGAATCAGCTGCGATTTTGGAATATTTAGGATCCACCCGTGCAGACGTAACACTACCTGAGATAGTGCTACTCCGACTTCTAACTGTTCCCTGGACCTTGCCCTTATCAGGAGATCGTCCAAGTAAGGGATAATTAAGATGCCTTTTCTTCGAAGAAGAATCATCATTTCGGCCATTACCTTGGTAAAGACCCGAGGTGCCGTGGACAACCCAAACGGCAGCGTCTGAAACTGATAATGACAGTTTTGTACTACAAACCTGAGGTACCCTTGGTGAGACGGGTAGATTGGGACGTGGAGATAAGCATCCTTGATGTCCAGAGACACCATATAGTCCCCTTCTTCCAGGTTTGCTATCACCGCTCTGAGTGATTCCATCTTGAATTTGAACCTCTTTATGTAAGTGTTCAGGGATTTTAGATTTAAAATTGGTCTCACCGAGCCGTCCGGCTTCGGTACCACAAACAGCGTGGAATAATACCCCTTTCCCTGTTGTAGGAGGGGTACCTTGATTATCACCTGCTGGGAATACAGCTTGTGAATGGCTTCCAAAACTGCCTCCCTGTCGGAGGGAGACTTTGGTAGAGCAGACTTCAGGAACCGGCGAGGGGTAAACGCCTCGAATTCCAGTTTGTACCCCTGCGATACCACCTGTAGAATCCAGGGGTCCACTTGCGAGTGAGCCCACTGCGCGTTGAAATTCTTGAGACGGGCCCCCACCATGTCTGAGTCTGCTTGTAAAGCCCCAGCGTCATGCTGAAGACTTGGCAGAAGCAGGGGATGGCTTCTGCTCCTGGGAAGCGGCTGCATGGTGCAGTCTTTTTCCCCTTCCTCTGCCCCGGGGCAGGAAGGAATGGCCTTTAGCTCGCTTGTACTTATGGGAACGAAAGGACTGAGTTTGAAAAGACGGTGTCTTTTTCTGCTGATGTGAAGTGACCTGGGGTAAAAAGGTGGATTTTCCAGCCGTTGCCGTGGCCACCAGGTCCGATAGACCAGCCCCAAATAACTCCTCCCCTTTATACGGCAATACTTCCATATGTCGTTTGGAATCCGCATCGCCTGACCACTGTCGCGTCCATAACGCTCTTCTGGCAGAAATGGACATAGCACTTACTCTTGATGCCAGGGTGCAAATATCCCTCTGTGCATCACGCATATATAGTAATGCATCCTTCAAATGCTCTATAGTTAACAGTATATTGTCCCTATCCAGGGTATCAATATTTTCAGTCAGGGAATCCGACCACGCGACGCCAGCACTGCACATCCAGGCTGAAGCGATTGCTGGTCGCAGTATAACACCAGTATGTGTGTATATACTTTTAAGAATATTTTCCAGCCTTCTATCTGCTGGTTCTTTGAGGGTGGCCGTATCAGGAGATGGTAACGCTACTTGTTTAGATAAACGTGTGAGCGCCTTATCTACCCTAGGGGGTGTTTCCCAACGTGTCCTAACCTCTAACGGGAAAGGATATGGTGCCAATAATTTTTTAGAAATTAGCAGTTTTTTGTCGGGGGAAACCCACGCTTTATCACACACCTCATTTAACTCATCTGACTCAGGGAAAACTATTGGTAGTTTTTTCACACCCCACATAATACCCTTCTTTGTGGTACTTGTAGTGTCAGAAATGTTCAATGCTTCCTTCATTGCCGTGATCATGTAACGTGTGGCCCTACTGGACATTACGTTTGTCTCCTCACCGACGACACTAGACTCAGTATCTGTGTCTGGATCTGTGTCGACCCACTGAGGTAACGGGCGTTTTAGGGCCCCTGACGGTGTCTGAGACGCCTGGACAGGCACTAATTGATTTGCCGGCTGTCTCATGTCATCAACCGTTCTTTGCAAAGTGCTGACATTATCACTTAATTCTTTAAATACGATCATCCAGTCAGGTGTCGACTCCCTAGGGGGTGACATCACTAACCCAGGCAATTGCTCCGCCTCCACATCATTTTCCTCCTCATACATGTCGACACACACGTACCGACACAAAGCACACACACCGGGAATGCTCTGATAGAGGACAGGACCCCACAAGCCCTTTGGAGAGACAGAGGGAGAGTCTGCCAGCACACACCAAGCGCTATATATATATACAGGGATAACCTTATATAAGTGTTAATCCCTTATAGCTGCTGTTTATATAGTTTTTAGCTGCCAATAGTGCCCCCCCTTCTCTTTTTTACCCTGATTCAGTAGCAAGTCTGCAGGGGAGAGTCAGGGAGCCGTCCTTCCAGCGGAGCTGTGAGGGAAAATGGCGCTTGTGTGCTGAGGAGATAGGCTCCGCCCCTTCACGACGTCCTTATCTCCCGCTTTTTCTGTAAAAAATGGCAGGGGTTAAAATACATCCATATAGCCCCAGAGCTATATGTGATGTATTCTTTAGCCAATCTAAGGTATATCATGTTATATTGCGTCTCAGGGCGCTCCCCCCCAGCGCCCTGCACCCTCAGTGACCGGAGTGTGAAGTGTGCTGAGAGCAATGGCGCACAGCTGCGGTGCTGTGCGCTACCTTAGTCTGAAGACAGGATCGTCTTCTGCCGCCGATTTCACCGGACCTCTTCGCTCTTCTGGCTCTGTAAGGGGGCCGGCGGCGCGGCTCCGGGACCCATCCAGGCTGAACCTGTGATCGTCCCTCTGGAGCTAATGTCCAGTAGCCTAAGAAACCCGATCCACTCTGCACGCAGGTGAGTCCGTTTCTTCTCCCCTTAGTCCCACGATGCAGTGAGCCTGTTGCCAGCAGGACTCACTGAAAATAAAAAACCTAAAATATACATTTATTCTAAGCAGCTCAGGAGAGCCACCTAGCCTGCACCCTTCTCGTTCGGGCACAAAAATCTAACTGGGGCTTGGAGGAGGGTCATAGGGGGAGGAGCCAGTGCACACCACCTGATCCTAAAGCTTTTATTCTTGTGCCCTGTCTCCTGCGGAGCCGCTATTCCCCATGGTCCTTACGGAGTCCCAGCATCCACTAGGACGTCAGAGAAAATACCTATTAAAAAGGTACAGTTGGAGGGTATGTCACTGTGACTGGAATGATGACATATGCACAGTGACAGGACACTACCACAGCACCCTACAGCAGCCATATGCGGCACAAGACACTGGAGTATTAGTAATGTACTGTAGTATACTGAGCACCACAAGACAATGAGCAGTGATACGGAGCACTGATGAGATTACTAGAACTGACACAGAGCAGCCAGATGCAGCACTGGACTATTAGTAATGTTCTGTAGTATACTGAGCACCACAATGCAGCACAAAACAATGAGCAGTGATACTGAGCACTGATGAGGATACTAGAACTGACACTGAGCAGCAAGATGCAGTACTGGACTATTAGTAATGTACTCTAGTATACTGAGCACCACAATGCAGCACAAGACAATGAGCAGTGATACTGAGCACTGATGAGGATACTACTGAGAACTGACACTGAGCAGGAGAGACACACTACAATTTCATCTTGCGCCTCTTTTTTTATTTATCTTTGCATCATGTGCTGTTTGGGGCTATTTTTTTAAGTGCCATCCTGTCTGACACTGCAGTGCCACTCCTAGATGGGCCAGGTGTTTGTGCTGCCCACTTGGGTCGCTTAGCTTAGTCATCCAGGGACCTTGGTGCAAATTTTAGGACTAAAAATAATATTGGGAGGTGTGAGGTGTTCAGAATAGACTGGAAAGGAGTAGAAATTGGTTATTGAGCTTAATACTATAGGATCAAAATTACCCCCAAATTCTATGATTTTAGCTGTTTGAGGTTTTAAAAAAAAATCACCCGAATCCAAAACCCGAAAGTGTGGTTTTGCCAAAACGCGTCCGTATCCAAAACACAACTGCGGATCCGAAACCAAAACCAAAACATGAAACACGAAAAATGCCCGCTGCACATCTCTAGTTAGGGGAGAAGCATGTAGCCTTGTAGACTATGCACAGCTATATCTAGAAAAATATACGATCTAATCTTTAACCAACCAATGCAAGAAAGTATTTAATGTGAAAATACGAAACACTAGACTAATTGGAGGTGCGCCCTAAAGCAAATTACAATGTTAGGATTAGGGGGTTCGGAAAGACCTCTAGTGTATACACTACTATATACATTTTAAGATAGGAAGGTACAAATTACATATTCACATTGCATCTATGGGCTGGATTCAAATGTCCCTTTCCTCCCTCAATCGTGCCCGTCAGCAGCTATTCTAATGTTGCTGCCAACGGGTGCGACATGTTTATTTCAGCTCGCTACCCCCAGGGGAAACAAGCTGAAATGTGTGCAAAGAGACCCATTTGGGCAACCAAACGGTGTCTTTTCACGATCGCGCCCATTACTTTATTCAGGTTTAGGTGCTTTGTGCACCTAAACCAGAGTGTAATGGGCGCAATAATTGAATGCATTTGAATTTCCCTTATATGTGTGTGTGTGATATACACACAGACACACATACTGTATTTCTTTATATAATGGACACCTCAGTTTCTATTCATTCATGTCCTGCCCCCTACTCTGTCAGACCCCTTCCCCTCTACTTTTCTGACCCCAAACGCCACTCATTCTTGTTGAGTGCTGGTGGGCCCATTCAGAATTTTGCTATGGGGCCCACAAAGGTCTAGTTACGCCACTGGGCAGGGTTATAGAGGAGGCGGTGCAAGGCATCCTGGGAACAGTCAAAGCTTTAGCCTGTTGGTGCCTTGGATCAACATCCAACTCTACACCCCGATGTTAGTGTAGTGCCTTTTGGGGTTAAGGTTTTACAGAAAGTTACAGGTTTTTTTAATTTAGTAAAATATGCCCCATTTTAAAGATAGGGCATTTAAATTTGTTGCACCTGTGCAGTACATAGCAGCCTGCAGGGCATGTACAGTGGCTTCATTTGGGTGCACATACATTGCCGGCTCCTGGTCGCAAACTGAAATTATTGTGTGTAAGTGGAATTAGCGGTGTTTATGTCATACAGGGGGGTGGGGGAGGTTTGTGGTTGGCGGGGGGCACGCTGTGCGATTATTATTTTGCATCTATACATACATGCGCTAACACCTGGACATACACTGATGTACCCACACCTAATATCCATACATACACGCCCTGACACCTGGACATACACCAACATTCCCACACCTGCATCTATACATACACATGCTGACACCTGGACATACACCAACATACAAGCACCTGCATCTATATATACACGCGCTGACAAATGGACATACACCGACGTACCCACACTTGCATCTATACATACATGCACTGACATCTGGACATACAAGCACCTGCATCTATACATACACGCGCTGACACCTGAACCTACACTGACGTTCCCACACCTGCATCTATACATACACATTCTGACACCTGGACATACACAGACGTACCCACACCTGCATCTATACATACACGCGTTGACACCTGGACGTACACTGACGTACACACACCTACATCTATATATGCATGGATGCAAATGTGGGTACGTCTGTATACGTCCAGTTGTTAGCATGTGTATGTATAGATGTTAGGTGTGGGTACATCAGTGTATGTCCAGGTGTCAGCACATGTATGTATAGATTCACATGTGGGTACGTTGGTGTACGTTTAGGGGTCAGCGTGTTTATGTATAGATGTTGGTGTGTGTATATCAGTGTACGTACAGATATAGGTGTGTGTATGTATGTATGTATGTATGTATGTATGTATGTATATGTATAGAGGAAGGTGTGATACATACATATAACACATACATGATAGATACATACATATATCACACACACGATAGATAGATAGATAGATAGATAGATAGATAGATAGAACACATACATACAAGATAGATACATACATACATACATACATACATACATGATAGATACATATATACACACACATACGATAGATAGATAAATAGATAGATAGATAGATAGATAGATAGATAGATAGATACATATATATATATATATATATATATATATCACAAACATATATGATTCATACATATATCACACACACATACATGATACATACATGAGAAAGACCTGGGATGGTGATGAGGCCCGGGCCCCCTGCTGATGTTGCGTTGAGGAAGGCAGTGTTCCAGGGCGGATGCCAGTCGGGGAGAGCGCCGCGCAGCCCGGGAAAAATACTGCTGAGGAGCTACATCTGGAAGAGCCCCAGGGAGGGAGAGTGTCACATGCCCCATCCTGCGCGGCACACTCTGCAGGCCTGCACATGGGAAGGGAGGTCTCTGGCCACACATACTCACCCTGCTGCTGAAGCCCCGCTGCTGTCCCCATCAGCGCTCTCCAGCGGGGAGCGGGGCCAGGATGAACCTCAACCTGTGAGAACTATCTTCATGATCAAGAGATCTCATATGCAAGATAAGTATGTGTTGGGAAAGGGCTGGGGAGGGCGGCTGCTCGGGCACACCCTCGTCAAGTTAAGGAGATTTAACTGAGGAACACAAGGGAACTCTCGTCTGGGGACAACAACTGCAGGGAGACCACATCTTTTCAGATGAACATGGGAGGGCGGAAGGCTGCCTAATACTGAAGCACCCTCAGACATTAAACCATATGCAACAACTATTGCAAGCATTCCTGGGGGAAGGTCTGCAGCAGACGGATTTGCATTCGGTGATGTCATCCAAGCAGTGGGCCAAAGTTGGCTGGAACCCTCATCTGTATATGAAAAGAGAAAAGGGGCATGTGGGGCATGGTGGTCTTTTGCGGCGCTTGGATAACCCCAAGTTTGCATTAAACACCCCCACCCTCCTTCGGTGTGGGGCTCATGTTGGCCATGCCCAAGCCCCTGAAGCATTCTAGCTGATTTCTTGCAGCAGCTGGGCACTGTAACAGCTTCAGAGCTGATCTACAAGACAAGTAAAAGGGTGTGGGCCCTGCAGTACCACCGGTAGTTTGCATACACACATATATAGGACAGCATCTCTTATATGCCCCAGGGTCAATAAAATAGTATCCTTGTCTAGGCTATCCATCCCCTCAGATAAGGCATTTGTCCATGCCGCTACAGCACTACACACCCAGGTCGACGCAATTGCCGGTCTGAGTAAGGTACCTGAATGTGTATAAATGGACTTCAGGGTAATCTCCTGTTTGCGGTCAGCACACTCTTTGAGGGTAGCCGTATCCTGGGACGGGAGGGCTACCTTCTTGGATAAGCGTGTTAATGCTTTGTCCACCCTAGGGGAGGATTCCCATCGTAACCTATCCGTTGATGGGAAAGGATACGCCATAAGAATCCTTTTGGAAATCTGCAGTCTTTTATCTGGAGATTTCCAAGCTTTTTCACATAACTCGTTCAGCTCGTGTGAGGGGGGAAAGGTTACCTCAGGCTTCTTTCCCTTGTACATATGTACCCTCTTGTCAGCGACAGGGGGTTACTCTGTGATGTGCAAAACATTTTTTATTGCCATAATCATAAATCGAATGGATTTTGCCAATTTTGGCTGTAACTTTGCATCATCGTAATCGACACTGGAGTCAGAATCCGTGTCGGTATCTGTGTCAACAAACTGGGATAGTGGGCGCTTATGAGACCCTGACAGTCCCTGCAACATAGGATCAGGCATGGGTTGAGACCCTGACTGTCCCAAAGCTTCTGCCTTGTCTAATCTTTTGTGCAATGAGTTTACACTAGCATTTAAAACATTCCACATATCCATCCAATCAGCTGTCGGCGGAGACACCACATTCATTTGCTCCCGCTCCTCTCTAATATAGCCTTCTTCCTCAGACATGTCGACACACGTGTACCGACACACCACACACACAGGGAATGCTTTTTCTGAAGACAGTTTCCCCACAAGGCCCCTTGGAGAGACAGAGAGGGAGTATGCCAGCACACACCCCAGCGCTATATAACCCAGGAATAAAACAGTAACTTAATGTTTGCCCAGTAGTGCTGCTGTATGTAATTTGCGAATTATGTGCCCCCCCCCCTCTTTTCAACCCTCTTGTCTAACGTGGTATAAGCAGGGTAGAGTCCGGGGAGCTTCCTCTCAGCGGTGCTGTGGAGAAAAAATGGCGCTGGTGAGTGCTGAGGGAGAAGCCCCGCCCCCTCGGAGGCGGGCTTCTGTCCCGCTTAAACTGTAAAATTGGTGGGGGCTCATACATATATACAGTGCCCAGCTGTATATATGTTATATTTTTGCGAAAGAGGTTTATATTGCTGCCCAGGGCGCCCCCCCTGCGCCCTGCACCCTTACAGTGACCGGAGTATGTGAGGTGTATGGGAGCAAAGGCACACAGCTGCAGTGCTGTGCGTTACCTCAGTGAAGATCATGAAGTCTTCTGCCGCCTCTGAAGTCTTCTTTTCTTCTCATACTCACCCGGCTTCTATCTTCCGGCTCTGCGAGGGGGACGGAGGCGCGGCTCTGGGACGGACGGCGAGGGTGAGATCCTGCGTACCAATCCCTCTGGAGCTAATGGTGTCCAGTAGCCTAAGAAGCAGGACCTTGCAACTCAGAGAGTAGGGCTGCTTCTCTCCCCTCAGTCCCTCGATGAGGGAGTCTGTTGCCAGCAGTGCTCCCTGAAAATTAAAAACCTAACAAAATACTTTCTGTCAGAAAGCTCAGGAGAGCTCCTGAAAAGCACCCAGTCTCCACTGGGCACAGTATCAAACTGAGGTCTGGAGGAGGGGCATAGAGGGAGGAGCCAGTGCACACCCAGAACTAAAGTCTTTCTTAAAGTGCCCATGTCTCCTGCGGAGCCCGTCTATCCCCATGGTCCTTACGGAGTCCCCAGCATCCTCTAGGACTTTAGAGAAAATAGGATTTTAATACCTACTGGTAAATCCTTTTCTCTTAGTCCGTAGAGGATGCTGGGCACCCGTCCCAGTGCGTACTGTGTCTGCAGTTATTAAATGGCCCTTAACTCCAGAACATTTATGTGGAGACAACTTTCCTGACTTGACCATCTTCCTTGGATGTTTTCCCCCTGTGTGACCGCTCCCCAGCCTCGGAGGGTTGCATCCGTGGTCCCTAGGATCCCGTCCTGGATCCCAAACCATCGCCCCTCTAGGTGGTGAGAACTGTGCAGCCACCAATGGAGTGAGATTCTGGTCTTGGAAGACAGTATTATCCTCCGGTGCATGTGTAGGTGGGATCCGGACCACTTGTCCAACAGGTCCCACTGGAACACTCTGGCATGGAGCCTGCCAAACTGAATGGCCTCGTAGGCCGCAACCATCTTCCCCAGCAACCGAATGCATTGATGGATTAACACTCTTGCTGGTTTCAGAATTTGTTTGACCAGACTCTGGATCTCCAGAGCCATTCCACTAGAAGAAAACCTCTTCTGTGTCAGGAACATGTAAGTAGGCATCCTTTATGTCTACCAAAACCAGGAAATCTCCTTTATCCCCCGGACTGGAGATCACTACCCTGAGAGATTCCATCTTGAAATTGAATTTCTTTAGGTAGAAATTAAGGGATTTCAGATTTAAGATTGGTCTGACTGAGCCGTCCGGCTTCGGGACCACGAAGAGGCTTGAATAAAAACCTTCTCCCTGCTGACTAAGGCTGATTTGAACAATCGGTGAGGGGGAACTTCTTGAAACCCCAGTTTGTACCCTTGGGACACTATTTGTAAAACCCACGAGTCCAGGTCCGAATGAATCCAGAACTGACTGAAGAGTTTTAGACGTGCCCCCCAGTGGTGGAACTAGCGAGCAGTGGGCCCATGTGCGACAAAATGGCTTGGGCCCCCCCCCCTTCCCTTCCCATCCAAGTCCACCCCCTCACCCCTGGAGAGGATCTGGTTAGGGGGGCCTGCTCAGGGAAGTGGATACCTAGCAACAGTGCCGTAACTAGACATTTTAGCAGTGTGTGCAAGAAACGGCATTGGAGCCCCACCCCTGCATGCAAAACAGGGGCAGTGCGCGCCGTAGGCGCGCGCAAAAAAACATAGTGGCGTGGCTTCGTGGTTAAGGGGTGTGGCCACAAAATAATACCAATTCATAAAACGGTGCACAGTAGTCTCCATTATTCAAATTACGCCGCACAGTAGCACCACTACACCAGGTAGAGACCCTTTTACACCTTACGGCGGACAGATTCCTCTTTTTACACATTACAGCAGACAGCGTCCTCTTTTTACACATTACAGCAGACAGCGTCCCCTTTTTACACATTACGGCAGACAGCATCCCCCTTTTTTACACAACGGCAGACAGCGTGCCCTTGTTACACATAGCGGCAGACAGCGTACATTTTTTTCACATAACGGCAGACAGCCTGCCCTTGTTAAACATAGCGGCAGACAGCGTACACTTTTTACACATAACGGCAGACAGCCTGCCCTTGTTAAACATAGCGGCAGACAGCGTACACTTTTTTCACATAACAGCAGTCAGCCTGCCCTTGTTACACATAATGGCAGACATCGTACACTTTTTACACATTACAGCAGACAGCTTGCCCTTGTTACACATTACAGCAGACAGCTTGCCCTTGTTACACATTATGGCAGACAGCGTGCCCTTGTTACACATTACGGCAGACAGCATCCCCCTTGTTACACATTACGGCAGGCAGATTCCCCCTTGTTACACATTGCGGCAAGCAGATTCCCCCTTTTTACACATTGCGGCAAGCAGCTTCCCCCTTTTTACACATTGCGGCAGGCAGATTCCCCCTTTTTACACATTGCGGCAGGCAGTCCCCCTTTTTACACATAGCTGCAGGCAGATTCCCCCTTTTTACACATAGCGGCAGGCAGATTCCCCCTTTTTACACATTGCGGCAGGCAGTCCCCCTTTTTACACATAGCTGCAGGCAGATTCCCCCTTTTAACACATAGCTGCAGGCAGATTCCCCCCTTTTACACATAGCTGCAGGCAGATTCCCCCTTTTTACACATAGCGGCAGGCAGATTCCCCCTTTTTACACATAGCGGCAGGCAGATTCCCCCCTTTTACACATAGCGGCAGGCAGATTCCCCCTTTTTACACATAGCGGCAGGCAGTCCCAACAAAGAAAGAAAGAGAAGAAAGAAAGAAAGAAAGAAAGAAAGAAAGAAAGAAAGAAAGAAAGAAAGAAAGAAAGAAAGAAAGAAGAATTATACTTACCCTCTCCGCTGGCTCAGGCTCCTCGTGCAGCTTGACGATTCCCGGGCAGTAGAGAAGGAGGAGGAGGGAGGTGGAGGAGGGAGCCGCAGCAGCGCTGTCTTATTGGTGGAGGCGCTGCTGCTGCTGCCCCTCTGCTTCAATATAGGCTGTTCTCGGAAGACAGCCTATAGTGGAGCAGAGGGGCAGCAGCAGCAGCGCCTCCACCAGTAACAAAGCGCTGCTGCGGCTCCTTCCTTCACCTCCCTCCTCCTCCTCCTCCCGCCCGTGCCGCTGCTCCTCTCATCTCCAAGCGACCCTCCTCCCTCTTCGTGTGTTACAGAGGCGGCAGCGTGTCTGGTGCTGCGGCTGCTGCCCGTAGTGCCCTGGCCTGATCTGTTCGTTACGACGGGCGGGCGGCGGGAGTCGCAGGACGCAGACCTGACGGGAGCGCTGGTGTGCGGCTGCGGCATGATACAATGAGTCATTGTGACTCATTGTAATGCCGGCGGCTGTGGGCCCTTGAGTGCGGCGGGGCCCCAGTGCAATGCACTGCCTGCCCTGCCAGTAGTTCCGCCCCTGGTGCCCCCCACTGGTGTGGGCTCCTGCAAGAGAGCCCCAGCGTCATGCAGTGGATTTGGCAGAAGCAGAGGACTCTGCTCCTGCGATCTTGAAGAGGCTTCTTGGAGTCAGCATCAGCATTCCCTTGGTGAATCCACAATGCCCTACTATCCGAGACTGCCATGAAATTGGCCCGTGAGCACTTGTGCCCGGTGTAGGATTTTTAAATATGTGTAGTTTACTGTATGCAAGGGTTTAAAACCTTTTAGGAACTGAGATCTAAGGTGTATTACATGTAGTTTAAAAAAAACAAAAAAGGTTTATTTTATGGCAGTAGTTTCCAAACTGGGGTTCTTGCACTGGTAGCATAGTTTGGTGGTCCAGGACCAATTAAAATTATTTATACTTTATTAAATTGGCAAAACCATTCCCTCACAACATAACTGAACCTGAGGATGACATGCTATAGACACAATTTACTTAATTTTATATTTTTTTCTGAATTTCTCAATAAAAAAAACTTTGGCCTAGGGGTGCCGTGAAACAAATTTTGATACTATTTATTTATATAGTGCTCTTTCTCCAACAGGACTTGAGATATGGCTTCTGGAACTGAACACAGGATTCTAAATGTGGCTGTACCAAGGACCTATACAGTGGCATTACAGGTTGAGTATCCCTTATCCAAAATGCTTGGGACCAGAGGAATTTTGGATATCGGATTTTTCTGTATTTTGGAATAATTGCATACCATAACGAGATATTATGGTGATGGGACCTAAATCTAAGCACAGAATGCATTTATGTTTCATATATACCATATACACACAGCCTGAAGGTCATTTTAGCCAATATTTTTTATAACTTTGTGCATTAAACAAAGTGTGTGTACATTCACAGAATTCATTTATGTGTCATATACACCTTATACACACAGTCTGAAGTTCATTTAATACAATATTTTTAATAACTTTGAGTATTAAACAAAGTTTGTGTACACTGAGCCATCAAAAAACAAAGGTTTCACTATCTCAGTCTCACTCAAAAAAGTCCGTATTTCGGAATATTCCGTATTTCGGAATATTTGGATATGGGATACTCAACCTGTATTACTTTTTTCTGCTACTGGTTCTTTACCTATGCAAACAAGCATCTGACTTGCCTTTCCTATTGCTTTGTTACATTGCTCACCTGAAATAGTAATACTTAGATAGCTTTCCTCTTGCCATTATAATGCCCTTAATATTATAGTTAGCCTTTGTATTTTTGAGACGTGTATGATTTTGCATTTTTTGGCATTAAATGTTGCCATGTTCTTGACCATTCCTCTAGTCCAGGGGCGGAACTGCCAGAGACAACGGAGTCAGTTGCCGCCGGGCTCCAGCCCTAAAGGGGCTTCCTCCATTGCCCTCCGGCTGTTACGTGCCCTTCCTACTAAATAGACAAAGGCGCTACCAGCAGGGTCTCGCAGTTTGTACATTCCATGCCGTAACACCCTTCTTTCCACCTTTTTCAAGACCCAGCCCAGCAGCCTCGCCGCTGCCACCACCGCTAGCTGCAGCACTGCCAGCGGTGGGGTGCCCCTGCTTCTTCTCACACCACAGATAGCTGGGCAGCACTGCAACTGCCTGCCTGATTGCTCCGCCCCCTTCCGGCTCCCAAGCACCTCTGCTGCCCAGTGATCCAGGAGCCTGCTGCTAGGAAGAAGTGGCCGAGCTTCAGCAAGCGAGTCTGGACACTGGCGGAGGAAGCCATGATAACCAGATAATGGGGAGTGGAGAGCCAGTTCCAAGGTAATACTTTATACAGCTGGTTGAGATCCTGGTCGGTGGATATGGATTCCAAGAAAACCCTGGAGGTGCTTCCTTTCAAGGGAGACACTCTCTTTGGAGAAGACCTCAATAAGATTGTAGCTGATCTGGCTACTGCTAAAACAGCTTGCCTACCTAGTATGACTCCTACCACGCAGAAGGCTAAAAGTACTTTCCCTTGGCCCTTTCATCCTCAAGGTAAAGCGTACCCAAGGTCAGGCATACCCAAAGCAAGCTCATGCTTCCAGACCTGCCAAGCCCAGACTGAAGCAAGCCTGGGCTGCCCATCAGCCTGCTTCCAAAACGGACAAGCCTGCCGCATGACGGTGCAGGCCTCCCTCTGGGGGATCCCAGGGTGGGGGGCCCGACTTCTAGGTTTGGCATAATTCTAAGCTAGAGAATTCTGTTTGGAGCTTACCTTGTACTTTGTGAAGAAATAATCAGCATTGTGGCTGAGCAGATACATGTAGTGTGTGGCTGCAAACTGCATGGATCTGCTGCGCTGTAATGCTGATACTTTTTTTTTCAAAGTACCAATAGCTTCATATAATGTTCACAATTTTTATGCAGGATCAAATAGCTCAATAGGTAGGGTGTTTGATTAGAATTCAACAGGTTATAGGTTTGAATCCTGGGTATGGTAGTTTGAGATGTGTTATTTAATAAAGTATGTTGTTCTGACTGCCGGCATCCTATCACCTGGGATATCATACTAAATAAATGGAGTTGATCAATTTTTTTTTATTTTTTTTTTAAACTAGGGACAATTTCCAGATACTTTTCTTTATAACTGAGATTGCCCCCTGGAACTTCACATCAGTTGACAACTATGCATGAGTGGGCAGTGCTTGCTCTGGATCTGCCCACCCATTTATGTGCCGTCATAAAAGAAAGCACAACTGACAGTTATCCTGGGCGTACACTACACAATTATCTGTCAGGCTATCTATCCAGTCTGGATGGATGGAATGAAAATCTGGTAATGTATAGGAGCAAATGTCAATTAACCATTTGCTCCCAAACACTAGAAAAGTGGTCAAAAATGGTCATTACACAAATTGGTTAAACCCAAAATTTAACCAATTTGTTTAGGGGACCATTTTTGTCCATTTTCTAGTGTTTGAGAGTAAATCGTTGATGGTCATGTGCTCACATAGATAACCGGATCTCTATTCCAACCAGCCAGTGTTGGAGATATGGTCTGCCAGATTACATAATGCATACCAGAGCCATAACTAGACTTTTTGGTGCCCTGTGACAGATAATTATATGCCCCCCCCCCTCCCCATTTTTGCAATATGGACAAAAGGCGCATGCCTTGTGGGGAAGGGGCATAACAAGATTGGTCTCAGAGAAAGCACATGAGATTAGAGATGAGCGCCGGAAATTTTTCGGGTTTTGTGTTTTGGTTTTGGGTTCGGTTCCGCGGCCGTGTTTTGGGTTCGACCGCGTTTTGGCAAAACCTCACCGAATTTTTTTTGTCGGATTCGGGTGTGTTTTGGATTCGGGTGTTTTTTTCAAAAAACCCTAAAAAACAGCTTAAATCATAGAATTTGGGGGTAATTTTGATCCCAAAGTATTATTAACCTCAAAAAACATAATTTACACTCATTTTCAGCCTATTCTGAACACATCACACCTCACAATATTATTTTTAGTCCTAAAATTTGCACCGAGGTCGCTGTGTGAGTAAGATAAGCGACCCTAGTGGCCGACACAAACACCGGGCCCATCTAGGAGTGGCACTGCAGTGTCACGCAGGATGGCCCTTCCAAAAAACCCTCCCCAAACAGCACATGACGCAAAGAAAAAAAGAGGCGCAATGAGGTAGCTGACTGTGTGAGTAAGATTAGCGACCCTAGTGGCCGACACAAACACCGGGCACATCTAGGAGTGGCACTGCAGTGTCACGCAGGATGTCCCTTCCAAAAAACCCTCCCCAAACAGCACATGACGCAAAGTATACTCGTAACAACTAGTATGACACTATGACGACGGTATAAAGAATGAAAAAAAAACCACGGTTAGGTGGTATATATTATAATAATAATACAATTATGGATGGACGGACTGCCTGCCGACTGCCGACACAGAGGTAGCCACAGCCGTGAACTACCGCACTGTACACTGGTTGATAAAGAGATAGTAGTATACTCGTAACAATTAGGATGACACTATGACGGTATAAAGAATGAAAAAAAAACCACGGTTAGGTGGTAGGTATATAATAATAAATAATACAATTCTGGTCGGACGGACTGCCTGCCGTGTGCCGACACAGAGGTAGCCACAGCCGTGAACTACCGCACTGTACACTGGTTGATAAAGAGATAGTAGTATACTCGTAACAATTAGGATGACACTATGACGGTATAAAGAATGAAAAAAAAACCACGGTTAGGTGGTAGGTATATAATAATAAATAATACAATTCTGGTCGGACGGACTGCCTGCCGTGTGCCGACACAGAGGTAGCCACAGCCGTGAACTACCGCACTGTACACTGGTTGATAAAGAGATAGTAGTATACTCGTAACAATTAGGATGACACTATGACGGTATAAAGAATGAAAAAAAAACCACGGTTAGGTGGTAGGTATATAATAATAAATAATACAATTCTGGTCGGACGGACTGCCTGCCGTGTGCCGACACAGAGGTAGCCACAGCCGTGAACTACCGCACTGTACTGTGTCTGCTGCTAATATAGACTGGTTGATATTTAAAGAGATATTAGTAGTATACAACAATACTATACTGGTGGTCAGGCACTGGTCACCACTCCTGCAGCAAAAGTGTGCACTGTTAATTAATATAATTGTACTCCTGGCTCCTGCTAACAACCTGCAGTGCTCCCCAGTCTCCCCCACAATTAATTATAAGCTTTTAATTTATACATTGATGACTGTGCAGCACACTGGGCTGAGCTGAGTGCACACAGACTGAGTCACACTGTGTGACTGACTGTGCTGTGTATCGTTTTTTTTTTCAGGCAGAGAACGGATATAGCAGAGAGAAGTGAACGGATATATTATATTAAATAAAAGTTAACTAGCAACTGCACTGGTCACTGACTGTGGTAAACTAACTCTGTCTGCGACTCTGCACAATCTCTCTCTATCTAATCTATCTATCTCTATTCTAATGGAGAGGACGCCAGACACGTCCTCTCCCTATCAATCTCAATGCACGAGTGAAAATGGCGGCGACGCGCGGCTCCTTATATAGAATCCGAGTCTCGCGAGAATCCGACAGCGTCATGATGACGTTCGGGCGCGCTCGGGTTAACCGAGCAAGGCGGGAAGATCCGAGTCGCTCGGACCCGTGGAAAAAAAAGTGAAGTTCGTGCGGGTTCGGATTCAAAGAAACCGAACCCGCTCATCTCTACATGAGATATGAAGATATATCTAGTATACTTGACACTCAATGGTTTGTGGTATTGCCGGGGTGCCCTCCTTAAATGCATATACAGTCACACATGGCGTGTTTGTGCAAATGGCATATCAGCAGTCAGCACTAACTGGTGACATGCCATTTGTACAAGTAAGCCAGAGGTTCCCAAACTGTGTGCCGTGGCTCCCTGGGGTGCCTCGGGACACTTGCAGGGGTGCCCTGGGTTGGTGGTCCAGGACCAATTCAAATTATTCATGGTCAATATAATAGGCAAAACCAGTGCTGGTGGCTGCCAGTCATAAAATATGTGGCCAAACAGAATCAAATCTTGTCCCTCACCACACAACTGACCTTTAGGATGACATATAAACGTGATCAACTTAATGTAATATTTCTTTCTAAATTTCTCAATAAGAAATTTTTGGCCTAGTGGTGCCGTGAAAAAAATTCTGATATTCTAGGGCGCCGTGATTCAAAAAAGTTTGGAAACCACTGAAGTAAGCCATGTGTGACTAATATATAAACATACTTTATTAAATAACACCTCAAACTATCATACCCTGGATTCAAACCTATAACCTGTTGAATTCTAATCAAATACCCTACCCATTGAGCTACTTGATCCTGCATCTATTCTAACCTCCAAAAATAGATTCAGTTGCATTTTCCAGCGTGTTTTGTTTGCGCCTTTGCAAATATCTTACATCGACAAACTTATTTAGTACTATTTTGCAAATAGGGTTACATTGTCGCAACATTGTGTTCCCTAATTGCTTGATTTTTTTAAATGCAACAATTGATAAAGACACCTGATAATTGCTCTTTGGAGTCTTATTTTGTGTCTACTTCTTATCTACATTTAATTCCCTACCTCTAATCAAGGCATTTTTAAATGCTGGGGGCTGCCAGGACGTGAGGCCTACCTAGACTTTAGATCTGAATTTGAATGTACTTGTGAACTAACTTAATTTCCTACTTCTAAATTCATTCCTAAATTCACTACTTACATTAATCCTGTAGTTGGGCATTTTGAGCCTTCAATTGTGGGCATTGTTTTGTGTCCAGACCAGCAGCTGGTGGTGTGCATTTGCTGGAAAGGCATCGAAGACCTCCGATATGCTGCATCTCCTGATGTGTGTCTCCCTCAAGTGGCTGTCAGCAAATGCATGCAAGACACCCCATTCCAAGCTGATTGTGACATCACGGAACATGCATCATAGAACAGGCATGCTAGAATATGGGTCTTCAACCTGCGACCCTCCAGCTGCTGTGGAACTACATATACCAGCATGCCCTGCCTCAGTTTTAGCATACCTTAATAGCAAAACTGTGGCAGGGCATGCTGGGATGTGTAGTTTCACAGCAGCTGGAGAGCCACAGGATGAAGACCCATGTGCTAGAGCCAAGCCGCAGGTACATTGAATGCTAGCAAGCTGAATGTTTAAATCATTTTTGTTCCGCAGCATTCCAATGCGGAAGATTCCATGGAACCAGAGATTATTCCATTGAGAAGGACATGCTGCCTTGATGACTGCACTGTGCAAATTAAATCACGGAGCCAGTTGGCTTGTGGGTGGCTCTGGTGACTGGGTGGTTGGGTGGGCGGTGTGTCGGAGGTGGAGCACATGCAAATGAATGTGTATCATCCAGCTAGTGAGAGTGAAAACTCATGCAGGAGTGTGCCTGCTTGTCAGTGGGTTATGCACCTTGCCAGGCGTCAAATCTACATGGAGCAGCTGGAGGGGACAAGAGCAGGTTTGCAAAATATAGATAGAAGAGCATATATGCTGGCGCATTCTCCATGATTGTGTCAGCTTATGTTTTGGTGCACTGCACTTTCCTCCACTAAGTTTTAGCCATTTTTGTTAAGCTCAAGTGTAGTTGCTTCTCGGCTTTTTGGCTGTGATCTTGTATCGTGGTTGAAGGGTCTGCTGGAGGGAGGGATTGTTTTCTTCATTGGCGAAAGACCAAAGATATTCCAGGATGGAAGGCTTGGGAACACTATCCGTTTTTCAGTTGTGGAAGAGCACAGAGGTCGGATTGGACTACATTCTAATGTAAAGGATACCTTTCTATTTATTGCCCCTCCCCTTATATGTGTCTGTGTTACAATAAAGCTTCGGTCTTGTGATTCCCTCACCCTCTTACACTCCACACACATAGCCTTATTAACTGTTGTATTATTGTATTGTTTAAATGTATAGTGCAGTTCATGATTTATAGTGTAGGCTGGCCTGTGCTGTAGTTCTTGAACTGTACTATACCGACAGCATTTGTATTGTGTTTTATCTGTGCTGCAACACAGTACTTATGTGTGTAATGTTTATGTATGTTTTTTTTGCTTCTTTATGTCAATAAAGACTGCTTTTTCAATCCAATATCTGAAAACAATCAATGTTTATCTTTGATGGCAATAGAAGTGGTATGATATTTGCTGCTTTTGAAAGGCAATATCTGATATGTCCCCTATCTGGGAACCATATATTAAATGGCTTTTCAGAAAAGGGAGATGGTAGAAGAGCTTTCAGTACTTGTAGGACCGATGCACATTTCCTATTCTAGCCTCCAAAAACAGATTCAGTTGCATTTTCCAGCGTGTTTTGGATGCGCCTTTGCAAATGTCTTACATCGACAAACTTATTCAGTACTATTTTGCAAATAGGGTTACATTGTTGCAACATTGTGTTCCCTAATTGCTTGATTTTTTAAATGCAACAATTGATAAAGACACCTGATAACTGCTCTGTGGAGTCTTATTTTGTGTCTACTTTTTATCTACATTTAATTCTCTACCTCTAATCAAGGCATTTTTAAGTGCTGGGGGCTGCCAGGACGTGAGGCCTACCTGGACTTTAGATCTGAATTTGAATGTACTTGTGAACTAACTTAATTTCCTACTTCTAAATTAATTCCTAAATTCACTACTTACATGAATCCTGTAGTTGGGCATTTTGGGACTTCGATTGTGGGCATTGTTTTGTGTCCAGACCAGCAGCAGGTGGTGTGCATTTGCTGGAAAGGCATCGAAGACCTCCGATATGCTGCATCTCCTGATGTGTGTCTCCCTCAAGTGTCTGTCAGCAAATGCCTGCTAGACACCCCATTCCAAGCTGATTGTGACATCACGGTACATGCATCATAGAACAGGCATGCTAGAACATGGGTCTTCAACCTGCGACCCTCCAGCTGCTGTGGAACTACACATCCCAGCATGCCCTGCCTCAGTTTTAGCATACCTTAATAGCAAAACTGTGGCAGGGCATGCTGGGATGTGTAGTTTCACAGCAGCTGGAGGGCCACAGGATGAAGACCCATGTGCTAAAGCCAAGCCGCAGGTACATTGAATGCTAGCAAGCTGAATATTTAAATCCTTTTATTCCGCAGTATTCCAATGTGGAAGATTCCATGGAACCAGAGATACTTCCATTGAGAAGGACATGCTGCCTGGATGACTACACTGTGCAAATTAAATCACGGAGCCAGTTGGCTTGTGGGTGGCTCTGGTCACTGGGTGGTTGGGTGGGTGGTGTGTCGGAGGTGGAGCACATGCAAATGATTGTGTATCATCCAGCTAGTGAGAGAGAAAACTCATGCAGGAGTGTGCCTGCTTGTCAGTGGGTTATGCACCTTTCCAGACGTCAAATCTACATGGAGCAGCTGGAGAGGACAAGAGCAGGTTTGCAAAATATAGACAGAAGAGCTCTCCAGCCTAGTTTGATGTCTGTTTCCACTTCTCTTTTCTTGAGCCGCTCCCTTCTATGCCCTTGCGCACTATCCTGACTTCTCCCATCTGCTTACTTTGTGCCTTCCAACGCACAATGCGAACTACAGGTAGTGCTGCAGGGCCCACACCCTTTTACTTGCCATACAGAGCAGCTCTGGAGCTGTTACAGTGCCCAGCTTCTGCAAGAAATCAGCTTGAATGCTTCAGGGGCTGGGGCATAGCCAACATGAGCCCCGCACCGAAGGAGGGTGGAGGTGTTTAATGCGAACTATAGGTCATCCAAGCGCCGCAAAAGGCCGCCATGCCCTGCATGCCCCTTTTCTCTTTTAATATGCAGACGAGGGTTGAAGCCAACTTTGACCCACTGCTTGGATGACATCACCATATGCAAATCCATCTGCTGCAGGCCTTCCCCCAGGAATGCTTGCACTAGTTGTTGCATTTGGTTTGTTGTTTGGGGGTGCTTCAGTATTAGGCAGCCTTCTGCCCTCCCATGTTCATCTGAAAATATGTGTTCTCCCTGCAGTTGTTGTCCCCAGATGAGAGTTCCCTTGTGCTGCCTCAGTTGAATCTTCTTTACTTGACAGAGATGTGCCTGAGCATCGGCCCTCCCCAGCCCTATCCCAAATCATACTTATTTTGCATAGGAGATACCATGGTCATGAAGATTGTTCTCCCAGGGTGAGGTTCATTCATTGCATTCTGGGTATGCTGACCCCTGTGATTTCCCCAAATGTGGGAAACTTGACTGCATTATTTGTGGTAGTGGGGGACTGTGTTTGTGCTTTCCTCTGGTCAGCTCTGGTAAAAGTCAGATTTCTTTGTCTCAGATCTTCCTCTAGCCTTGTTCTTCTTTCGAGAGTTCCCTTGTGCTGCCTCAGTTGGATCTCCTTTACTTGACAGGGGGGTGCCCAAGCAGCGACCCTCCCCAGCTCTAGCCCAACTCCTACTTACCTGCCAGGTGAGATACTATGATCATGAAGGTGCTTCTCCCAGGGCAAGGCTCACCCATTGCACTCTGGGTGTGCTGCCCCTGTGATTTCCCCAAATGTGGGAAACTTGACTGCATAATTTGTGTTTCCACTGGTTGGCTTTCATATAATTCAGATCTCTTTGTCTCAGGTCTCTCTCCAGCCTAGTTTGCAGTCTGTTTCCACTTCTTTTTTTTTGAGCCCCTCCCTTCTATACCCTTGTGCACTATCCTGACTTCTCCTCCTGTCTGCTTACTTTGTGCCTTCCAATGCACAATGCAAACTACAGGTAGTGCTGCAGGGCCCACAACTTTTACTTGCATTACAGAGCAGCTCTGGAGCTGTTACAGTGCCAAGCTGCTGCAAGAAATCAGCTTGAATGCTTCAGGGGCTGGGGCATTGCCAACATGAGCCCCACACCGAAGGAGGGTGGGGGTGTTTAATGCGAACTAAGGGTCATCTAAGCGCCGCAAAAGGCCGCCATTCCCTGCATACCCCTTTTCTCTTTTCATATGCAGATGAGGGTTCCAGCCAACTTTGGCCCACTGCTTGGATGACATCACTGTATGCAAATCCGTCTTCTGCAGACCTTCCCCCAGGAATGCTTGTACTAGTTGTTGCATTTGGTTTGTTGTTTGGGGGTGCTTCAGTATTAGGCAGCCTTCTGCCCTCCCATGTTCATCTGAAAATATGTGTTCTCCCTGCAGTTGTTGTCCCCAGATGAGAGTTCCCTTGTGCTGCCTCAGTTGAATCTCCTTTACTTGACAGAGATGTGCCTGAGCAGCGGCCCTCCCCAGCCCTATCCCAAATCATACTTATTTTGCATAGGAGATATCATGGTAATGAAGACTGTTATCCCAGGGTGAGGTTCATTCATTGCATTCTGGGTATGCTGACCCCTGTGATTTCCCCAAATGTGGGAAACTCGACTTCATTATTTGTGGTAGTGGGGGACTGTGTTTGTGCTTTCCTCTGGTCAGCTCTGGTAAAAGTCAGATTTATTTGTCTCAGATCTTCCTCTAGCCTTGTTCTTCTTTCGAGAGTTCCCTTGTGCTGACTCAGTTGGATCTCCTTCACTTGACAGGGAAGTGCCCGAGCAGCGACCCTACCCAGCTCTAGCCCAACTCCTACTTACCTGCCAGGTGAGATACTATGATCATGAAGGTGCTTCTCCAAGGGCAAGGCTCACCCATCGCACTCTGGGTGTGCTGCCCCTGTGATTTCTCCAAATGTGGGAAACTTGACTGCATAATTTGTGTTTCCCCTGGTCGGCTCTCGTATAATTCAGATCTCTTTGTCTCAGGTCTCTCTCCAGCCTAGTTTGCTGTCTGTTTCCACTTCTCTTTTCTTGAGCCGCTCCCTTCTATGCCCTTGCGCACTATTATGACCTCTCCTGTCTGCTTACTTTGTGCCTTCCAACGTCAATGCAAACTACAGGTAGTGCTGCAGGGCCCACACCCTTTTACATGCTTTACAGAGCAGCTCTGGAGCTGTTACAGTGCCCAGCTGCTGCAAGAAATCAGCTTGAATGCTTCAGGGGCTGGGGCATAGCCAACATGAGCACCACACCGAAGGAGGGTGGAGGTGTTTAATGTGAATTAGGGGTCATCCAAGCGCCGCAAAAGGCCGCCATGCCCTGCACATCCCTTTTTTCTTTTCATATGCAGACGAGGGTTGAAGCCAACTTTGACCCACTGCTTGGATGACATCACCATATGCAAATCCATCTGCTGCAGGCCTTCCCCCAGGAATGCTTGCACTAGTTGTTGCATTTGGTTTGTTGTTTGGGGGTGCTTCAGTATTAGGCAGCCTTCTGCCCTCCCATGTTCATCTGAAAATATGTGTTCTCCCTGCAGTTGTTGTCCCCAGATGAGAGTTCCCTTGTGCTGCCTCAGTTGAATCTCCTTTACTTGACAGAGATGTGCCTGAGCAGCGGCCCTCCCCAGCTCTATCCCAAATCATACTTATTTTGCATAGGAGATACCATGGTCATGAAGATTGTTCTCCCAGATTGAGGTTCATTCATTGCATTCTGGGTATGCTGACCCCTGTGATTTCCCCAAATGTGGGAAACTTGACTGCATTATTTGTGGTAGTGGGGGACTGTGTTTGTGCTTTCCTCTGGTCAGCTCTGGTAAAAGTCAGATTTCTTTGTCTCAGATCTTCCTCTAGCCTTGTTCTTCTTTCGAGAGTTCCCTTGTGCTGCCTCAGTTGGATCTCCTTCACTTGACAGGGGGGTGCCCGAGCAGCGACCCTCCCCAGCTCTAGCCCAACTCCTACTTACCTGCCAGGTGAGATACTATGATCATGTAGGTGCTTCTCCCAGGGCAAGGCTCACCCATCGCACTCTGGGTGTGCTGCCCCTGTGATTTCCCAAAATGTGGGAAACTTGACTGCATAATTTGTGTTTCCCCTGGTCGGCTCTCGTATAATTCAGATGTCTTTGTCTCAGGTCTCTCTCCAGCCTAGTTTGCTGTCTGTTTCCACTTCTCTTTTCTTGAGCCGCTCCCTTCTATGCCCTTGCGCACTATCCTGACTTCTCCCGTCTGCTTACTTTGTGCCTTCCAACGCACAATGCGAACTACAGGTAGTGCTGCAGGGCCCACACCCTTTTACTTGCCTTACAGAGCAGCTCTGGAGCTGTTACAGTGCCCAGCTGCTGCAAGAAATCAGCTTGAATGCTTCAGGGGCTGGGGCATAGCCAACATGAGCCCCACACCGAAGGAGGGTGGAGGTGTTTAATGCGAACTAGGGGTCATCCAAGCGCCGCAAAAGGCCGCCATGCCCTGCACGCCCCTCTTCTCTATTCATATGCAGATGAGGGTTGAAGCCAACTTTGACCCACTGCTTGGATGACATCACCATATGCAAATCCATCTGCTGCAGGCCTTCCCCCAGGAATGCTTGCACTAGTTGTTGCATTTGGTTTGTTGTTTGGGGGTGCTTCAGTATTAGGCAGCCTTCTGCCCTCCCATGTTCATCTGAAAATATGTGTTCTCCCTGCAGTTGTTGTCCCCAGATGAGAGTTCCCTTGTGCTGCCTCAGTTGAATCTCCTTTACTTGACAGAGATGTGCCTGAGCAGCGGCCCTCCCCAGCTCTATCCCAAATTATACTTATTTTGCATAGGAGATACCATGGTCATGAAGATTGTTTTCCCAGGGTGAGGTTCATTCATTGCATTCTGGGTATGCTGACCCCTGTGATTTCCCCAAATGTGGGAAACTGGACTGCATTATTTGTGGTAGTGAGGGACTGTGTTTGTGCTTTCCTCTGGTCAGCTCTGGTAAAAGTCAGATTTCTTTGTCTCAGATCTTCCTCTAGCCTTGTTCTTCTTTCGAGAGTTCTCTTGTGCTGCCTCAGTTGGATCTCCTTCACTTGACAGGGGGGTGCCCGAGCAGCGACCCTCCCCAGCTCTAGCCCAACTCCTACTTACCTGCCAGGTGAGATACTATGATCATGAAGGTGCTTCTCCCAGGGCAAGGCTCACCCATTGCACTCTGGGTGTGCTACTCCTGCGGTTTCCCCAAATGTTGGACACTTGACTGCATAATTTGTGTTTCACCTGGTCGGCTCTCGTATAATTCAGATCTCTTTGTCTCAGGTCTCTCTCCAGCCTAATTTGCAGTCTGTTTCCACTTCTCTTTTCTTGAGTTGCTCCCTTCTATGCCCTTGCGCACTATCCTGACTTCTCCTGTCTGCTTACTTTGTGCCTTCCAACGCACAATGCAAACTACAGGTAGTGCTGCAGGGCCCACACCCTTTTACTTGCCTTACAGAGCAGCTTTGGAGCTGTTACAGTGCCCAGCTGCTGCAAGAAATCAGCTTGAATGCTTCAGGGGCTGGGGCATAGCCATCATGAGCCCCACACCGAGGGAGCAACTCGAAAGAAGAACAAGGCTAGAGGAAGATCTGAGACAAAGAAATCTGACTTTTACCAGAGCTGACCAGAGGAAAGCACAAACACAGTCCCTCACTACCACAAATAATGCAGTCCAGTTTCCCACATTTGGGGAAATCACAGGGGTCAGCATACCCAGAATGCAATGAATGAACCTCACCCTGGGAAAACAATCTTCATGACCATGGTATCTCCTATGCAAAATAAGTATGATTTGGGATAGAGCTGGGGAGGGCCGCTGCTCAGGCACATCTCTGTCAAGTAAAGGAGATTCAACTGAGGCAGCACAAGGGAACTCTCATCTGGGGACAACAACTGCAGGGAGAACACATATTTTCAGTTGAACATGGGAGGGCAGAAGGCTGCCTAATACTGAAGCACCCCAAACAACAAACCAAATGCAACAACTAGTGCAAGCATTCCTGGGGGAAGGCCTGCAGCAGATGGATTTGCATATGGTGATGTCATCCAAGCAGTGGGTCAAAGTTGGCTTCAACCCTCATCTGCATATGAATAGAGAAGAGGGGCGTGCAGGGCATGGCGGCCTTTTGCGGCGCTTGGATGACCCCTAGTTCGCATTAAACACCTCCACCCTCCTTCGGTGTAGGGCTCATGTTGGCTATGCCCCAGCCCCTGAAGCATTCAAGCTGATTTCTTGCAGCAGCTGGGCACTGTAACAGCTCCAGAGCTGCTCTGTAAGGCAAGTAAAAGGGTGTGGGCCCTGCAGCACTACCTGTAGTTCGCATTGTGCGTTGGAAGGCACAAAGTAAGCAGACGGGAGAAGTCAGGATAGTGCGCAAGGGCATAGAAGGGAGCGGCTCAAGAAAAGAGAAGTGGAAACAGACAGCAAACTAGGCTGGAGAGAGACCTGAGACAAAGACATCTGAATTATACGAGAGCCGACCAGGGGAAACACAAATTATGCAGTCAAGTTTCCCACATTTGGAGAAATCACAGGGGCAGCACACCCAGAGTGCGATGGGTGAGCCTTGCCCTGGGAGAAGCACCTACATGATCATAGTATCTCACCTGGCAGGTAAGTAGGAGTTGGGCTAGAGCTGGGGAGGGTCGCTGCTCGGGCACCCCCCTGTCAAGTGAAGGAGATCCAACTGAGGCAGCACAAGGGAACTCTCGAAAGAAGAACAAGGCTAGAGGAAGATCTGAGACAAAGAAATCTGACTTTTACCAGAGCTGACCAGAGGAAAGCACAAACACAGTCCCCCACTACCACAAATAATGCAGTCAAGTTTCCCACATTTGGGGAAATCACAGGGGTCAGCATACCCAGAATGCAATGAATGAACCTCAACCTGGGAGAACAATCTTCATGACCATGGTATCTCCTATGCAAAATAAGTATGATTTGGGATAGAGCTGGGGAGGGCCGCTGCTCAGGCACATCTCTGTCAAGTAAAGGAGATTCAACTGAGGCAGCACAAGGGAACTCTCATCTGGGGACAACAACTGCAGGGAGAACACATATTTTCAGATGAACATGGGAGGGCAGAAGGCTGCCTAATACTGAAGCACCCCCAAACAACAAACCAAATGCAACAACTAGTGCAAGCATTCCTGGGGGAAGGCCTGCAGCAGATGGATTTGCATATGGTGATGTCATCCAAGCAGTGGGTCAAAGTTGGCTTCAACCCTCGTCTGCATATGAAAAGAAAAAAGGGATGTGCAGGGCATGGCGGCCTTTTGCGGCGCTTGGATGACCCCTAATTCACATTAAACACCTCCACCCTCCTTCGGTGTGGGGCTCATGTTGGCTATGCCCCAGCCCCTGAAGCATTCAAGCTGATTTCTTGCAGCAGCTGGGCACTGTAACAGCTCCAGAGCTGCTCTGTAAAGCATGTAAAAGGGTGTGGGCCCTGCAGCACTACCTGTAGTTTGCATTGACGTTGGAAGGCACAAAGTAAGCAGACAGGAGAGGTCATAATAGTGCGCAAGGGCATAGAAGGGAGCGGCTCAAGAAAAGAGAAGTGGAAACAGACAGCAAACTAGGCTGGAGAGAGACCTGAGACAAAGAGATCTGAATTATACGAGAGCCGACCAGGGGAAACACAAATTATGCAGTCAAGTTTCCCACATTTGGGGAAATCGCAAGAGCAGCACACCCAGAGTGCAATGGGTGAGCCTTGCCCTGGGAGAACACCTTCATGATCATAGTATCTCACCTGGCAGGTAAGTAGGAGTTGGGCTAGAGCTGGGTAGGGTCGCTGCTCGGGCACTTCCCTGTCAAGTGAAGGAGATCCAACTGAGTCAGCACAAGGGAACTCTCGAAAGAAGAACAAGGCTAGAGGAAGATCTGAGACAAAGAAATCTGACTTTTACCAGAGCTGACCAGAGGAAAGCACAAACACAGTCCCCCACTACCACAAATAATGCAGTCAAGTTTCCCACATTTGGGGAAATCACAGGGGTCAGCATACCCAGAATGCAATGAATGAACCTCACCCTGGGATAACAGTCTTCATTACCATGATATCTCCTATGCAAAATAAGTATGATTTGGGATAGGGCTGGGGAGGGCCGCTGCTCAGGCACATCTCTGTCAAGTAAAGGAGATTCAACTGAGGCAGCACAAGGGAACTCTCATCTGGGGACAACAACTGCAGGGAGAACACATATTTTCAGATGAACATGGGAGGGCAGAAGGCTGCCTAATACTGAAGCACCCCCAAACAACAAACCAAATGCAACAACTAGTACAAGCATTCCTGGGGGAAGGTCTGCAGAAGATGGATTTGCATACAGTGATGTCATCCAAGCAGTGGGCCAAAGTTGGCTGGAACCCTCATCTGCATATGAAAAGAGAAAAGGGGTATGCAGGGAATGTATAACAAAGAATCTGTCTAGTTTTATCCACGTGTCGCGCAGTCTAAAACAAGGCTGCACAATAGCCCCCGCAACCAGGATAAGTGCCTCTCCAGAGCACCAGAAATGAATGAACAATAAACAAATTAGGCTGCGGGTACCAACAGGCGCCTAGTAACAGTGCATAAATGAATGCATAAAGTGCTTGCATGCAATAAAAAAACAAAACATACAACCCTTAAGGTCACCGTGAAAGTCCAGGTTCTTACTCCTCACTCCTCCTCCTCTCAATGTAGTAGCATGTAAAACAGAGGGGAGAGGGGAACCACATGTGCAATAAAGTTTTTTAATGACACATATCGGGGAACATGGACATAACACAATAAACAGGTAGGGTAAAAATGTGCAGAATGATTCTCCAAAATGTGACAGCCACAAAGAGATATGCAGAGCAATTACCAGAGGGTTTGAGAACCCAAAAAAGTTCTCAAACAAGTTCTTTTAAATCCCAAAACCGCCCGGGCTGGAGCTGGAAAGTCCTCTGGTTCTTAGAAGTGCAGACCACCGTAAATGCCAGTCACAGATGGAATACGCCGACGCGTTTCAACTCCTATTCCTGGAGTCTTTTTCGAGGCTGAATACTCACTGCACCACACATCCAGATTTAAATAGCAAATCACAGCCAGATTCCAAATTGATTCCACCTGGCGTCATGTTCGGAAACCGCCGGGTTACCATAGCAACCTGAACTCCCACTCCGTCACTTCCGCCTCCGGAGTCCTAGATCTTTTTCTCGTAGTCGCTAGGTCTAGCGATACGTCACTTCCGGTTACGTCGTCTTGGAGTCCGTTGTCATGACAACTTGCCGCACAACGCTCATCTCTCTTCAGTATACTTCTATTCCAATGTCCGTAATCAGAGATAAGCTGGCGTAGACTTCTTTACAGTCAATTAAAAGTGTTTAATTAATATATAAAATCCACCTTATATCTACTGGTTCCAATATTAAATAACTGATCAGACAAATAGTGGTTCTAGAATAAAAAGATAAATATGGTAAAGCAAAAAAAAAAATATACTAAAATGCATATATAAAATCAGATTAAAATAGCACCTACATGAACCACTTCAATTCAAAATCATTAGGCAGCACAAGGGAACTCTCATCTGGGGACAACAACTGCAGGGAGAACACATATTTTCAGATGAACATGGGAGGGCAGAAGGCTGCCTAATACTGAAGCACCCCCAAACAACAAACCAAATGCAACAACTAGTGCAAGCATTCCTGCGGGAAGGCCTGCAGCAGATGGATTTGCATATGGTGATGTCATCCAAGCAGTGGGTCAAAGTTGGCTTCAACCCTCGTCTGCATATGAAAAGAGAAAAGGGGCGTGCAGGGCATGGCGGCCTTTTGCGGCGCTTGGATGACCTATAGTTTGCATTAAACACCTCCACCCTCCTTCGGTGTGGGGCTCATGTTGGCTATGCCCCAGCCCCTGAAGCATTCAAGCTGATTTCTTGCAGAAGCTGGGCACTGTAACAGCTCCAGAGCTGCTCTGTATGGCAAGTAAAAGGGTGTGGGCCCTGCAGCACTACCTGTAATTCGCATTGTGCGTTGGAAGGCACAAAGTAAGCAGATGTGAGAAGTCAGGATAGTGCGCAAGGGCATAGAAGGGAGCGGCTCAAGAAAAGAGAAGTGGAAACAGACAGCAAACTAGGCTGGAGAGCTCTTCTGTCTATATTTTGCAAACCTGCTCTTGTCCTCTCCAGCTGCTCCATGTAGATTTGACGTCTGGAAAGGTGCATAACCCACTGACAAGCAGGCACACTCCTGCATGAGTTTTCTCTCTCACTAGCTGGATGATACACAATCATTTGCATGTGCTCCACCTCCGACACACCACCCACCCAACCACCCAGTGACCAGAGCCACCCACAAGCCAACTGGCTCCGTGATTTAATTTGCACAGTGTAGTCATCCAGGCAGCATGTCCTTCTCAATGGAAGGATCTCTGGTTCCATGGAATGTTCCACATTGGAATGCTGCGGAATAAAAAGGATTTAAATATTCAGCTTGCTAGCATTCAATGTACCTGCGGCTTGGCTTTAGCACATGGGTCTTCATCCTGTGGCCCTCCAGCTGCTGTGAAACTACACATCCCAGCATGCCCTGCCACAGTTTTGCTATTAAGGTATGCTAAAACTGAGGCAGGGCATGCTGGGATGTGTAGTTCCACAGCAGCTGGAGGGTCGCAGGTTGAAGACCCATGTTCTAGCATGCCTGTTCTATGATGCATGTACCGTGATGTCACAATCAGCTTGGAATGGGGTGTCTAGCAGGCATTTGCTGACAGCCACTTGAGGGAGACACACATCAGGAGATGCAGCATATCGGAGGTCTTCGATGCCTTTCCAGCAAATGCACACCACCTGCTGCTGGTCTGGAGACAAAACAATGCCCACAATCGAAGTCCCAAAATGCCCAACTACAGGATTCATGTAAGTAGTGAATTTAGGAATGAATTTAGAAGTAGGAAATTAAGTTAGTTCACAAGTACATTCAAATTCAGATCTAAAGTCTAGGTAGGCCTCACGTCCTGGCAGCCCCCAGCACTTAAAAATGCCTTGATTAGAGGTAGAGAATTCAATGTAGATAAAAAGTAGACACAAAATAAGACTCCACAGAGCAGTTATCAGGTGTCTTTATCAATTGTTGCATTTAAAAAATCAAGCAATTAGGGAACACAATGTTGCAACAATGTAACCCTATTTGCAAAATAGTACTGAATAAGTTTGTCGATGTAAGACATTTGCAAAGGCGCATCCAAAACACGCTGGAAAATGCAACTGAATCTGTTTTTGGAGGCTAGAATAGGAAATGTGCATCGGTCCTACAAGTACTGAAAGCTCTTCTACCATCTCCCTTTTCTGAAAAGCCATTTAATATATGGTTCCCAGATAGGGGACATATCAGATATTGCCTTTCAAAAGCAGCAAATATCATACCACTTCTATTGCCATCAAAGATAAACATTGATTGTTTTCAGATATTGGATTGAAAAAGCAGTCTTTATTGACATAAAGAAGCAAAAAAACATACATAAACATTACACACATAAGTACTGTGTTGCAGCACAGATAAAACACAATACAAATGCTGTCGGTATAGTACAGTTCAAGAACTACAGCACAGGCCAGCCTACACTATAAATCATGAACTGCACTATACATTTAAACTATACAATAATACAACAGTTAATAAGGCTATGTGTGTGGAGTGTAAGAGGGTGAGGGAATCACAAGACCGAAGCTTTATTGTAACACAGACACATATAAGGGGAGGGGCAATAAATAGAAAGGTATCCTTTACTATAGAATGTAGTCTAATCCGACCTCTGTGCTCTTCCACAACTGAAAAACGGATAGCCTTCCATCCTGGAATATCTTTGGTTTTTCGCCAATGAAGAAAACAATCCCTCCCTCCAGCAGACCCTTCAACCACGATACAAGATCACAGCCAAAAGGCCGAGAAGCAACTACACTTGAGCTTAACAAAAATGGCTAAAACTTAGTGGAGGAAAGTGCAGTGCACCAAAACATAAGCTGACACAATCATGGAGAATGTGCCAGCATATATGCTCTTCTATCTATATTTTGCAAACCTGCTCTTGTCCCCTCCAGCTGCTCTATGTAGATTTGACGTCTGGCAAGGTGCATAACCCACTGACAAGCAGGCACACTCCTGCATGAGTTTTCTCTCTCACTAGCTGGATGATACACAATCATTTGCATGTGCTCCACCTCCGACACACCACCCACCCAACCACCCAGTCACCAGAGCCACCCACAAACCAACTGGCTCCGTGATTTAATTTGCACAGTGTAGTCATCCAGGCAGCATGTCCTTCTCAATGGAAGGATCTCTGGTTCCATGGAATCTTCCACATTGGAATGCTGCGGAACAAAAAGGATTTAAATATTCAGCTTGCTAGCATTCAATGTACCTGCGGCTTGGCTCTAGCACATGGGTCTTCATCCTGTGGCCCTCCAGCTGCTGTGAAACTACACATCCCAGCATGCCCTGCCACAGTTTTGCTATTAAGGTATGCTAAAACTGAGGCAGGGCATGCTGGGATGTGTAGTTCCACAGCAGCTGGAGGGTCGCAGGTTGAAGACCCATGTTCTAGCATGCCTGTTCTATGATGCATGTACCGTGATGTCACAATCAGCTTGGAATGGGGTGTCTAGCAGGCATTTGCTGACAGCCACTTGAGGGAGACACACATCAGGAGATGCAGCATATCGGAGGTCTTCGATGCCTTTCCAGCAAATGCACACCACCTGCTGCTGGTCTGGACACAAAACAATGCCCACAATCGAAGTCCCAAAATGCCCAACTACAGGATTCATGTAAGTAGTGAATTTAGGAATGAATTTAGAAGTAGGAAATTAAGTTAGTTCACAAGTACATTCAAATTCAGATCTAAAGTCTAGGTAGGCCTCACGTCCTGGCAGCCCCCAGCATTTAAAAATGCCTTGATTAAATGTAGATAAGAAGTAGACACAAAATAAGACTCCACAGAGCAATTATCAGGTGTCTTTATCAATTGTTGCATTTAAAAAAATCAAGCAATTAGGGAACACAATGTTGCGACAATGTAACCCTATTTGCAAAATAGTACTAAATAAGTTTGTCGATGTAAGACATTTGCAAAGGCGCAAACAAAACACGCTGGAAAATGCAACTGAATCTGTTTTTGGAGGTTAGAATAGATGCATGATCAAGTAGCTCAATGGGTAGGGTATTTGATTAGAATTCAACAGGTTATAGGTTTGAATCCTGGGTATGATAGTTTGAGGTGTTATTTAATAAAGTATGTTTATATATTAGTCACACATGGCTTACTTGTACAAATGGCATGTCACCAGTTAGTGCTGACTGCTGATATGCCATTTGCACAAACACGCCATGTGTGACTGTATATGCATTTAAGGAGGGCACCCCGGCAATACCACAAACCATTGAGTGTCAAGTATACTAGATATATCTTCATATCTCATGTGCTTTCTCTGAGACCAATCTTGTTATGCCCCTTCCCCACAAGGCATGCGCCTTTTGTCCATATTGCAAAAATGGGGAGGGGGGGGGGGCATATAATTATCTGTCACAGGGCACCAAAAAGTCTAGTTATGGCTCTGGTATGCATTATGTAATCTGGCAGACCATATCTCCAACACTGGCTGGTTGGAATAGAAATCCGGTTATCTATGTGAGCAAATGACCATCAACGATTTACTCTCAAACACTAGAAAATGGACAAAAATGGTCCCCTAAACAAATTGGTTAAATTTTGGGTTTAACCAATTTGTGTAATGACCATTTTTGACCACTTTTCTAGTGTTTGGGAGCAAATGGTTAATTGACATTTGCTCCTATACATTACCAGATTTTCATTCCATCCATCCAGACTGGATAGATAGCCTGACAGATAATTGTGTAGTGTACGCCCAGGATAACTGTCAGTTGTGCTTTCTTTTATGACGGCACATAAATGGGTGGGCAGATCCAGAGCAAGCACTGCTCACTCATGCATAGTTGTCAACTGATGTGAAGTTCCAGGGGGCAATCTCAGTTATAAAGAAAAGTATCTGGAAATTGTCCCTAGTTTAAAAAAAAAATAAAAAAAAATTGATCAACTCCATTTATTTAGTATGATATCCCAGGTGATAGGATGCCGGCAGTCAGAACAACATACTTTATTAAATAACACATCTCAAACTACCATACCCAGGATTCAAACCTATAACCTGTTGAATTCTAATCAAACACCCTACCTATTGAG
The DNA here is from genome assembly GCF_028390025.1 of Pseudophryne corroboree. Lineage (NCBI taxonomy): Eukaryota > Metazoa > Chordata > Amphibia > Anura > Myobatrachidae > Pseudophryne > Pseudophryne corroboree. The sequence goes on from NC_086446.1 coordinate 137,079,580, forward strand.
CTATTTGATCCTGCATAAAAATTGTGAACATTATATGAAGCTATTGGTACTTTGAAAAAAAAAGTATCAGCATTACAACGCAGGAGATCCATGCAGTTTGCAGCCACACACTACATGTATCTGCTCAGCCACAATGCTGATTATTTCTTCACAAAGTACAAGGTGAGCTCCAAACAGAATTCTCTAGCTTAGAATTATGCCAAACCTAGAAGTCGGGCCCCCCACCCTGGGATCCCCCAGAGGGAGGCCTGCACCGTCATGCGGCAGGCTTGTCCGTTTTGGAAGCAGGCTGATGGGCAGCCCAGGCTTGCTTCAGTCTGGGCTTGGCAGGTCTGGAAGCATGAGCTTGCTTTGGGTATGCCTGACCTTGGGTACGCTTTACCTTGAGGATGAAAGGGCCAAGGGAAAGTACTTTTAGCCTTCTGCGTGGTAGGAGTCATACTAGGTAGGCAAGCTGTTTTAGCAGTAGCCAGATCAGCTACAATCTTATTGAGGTCTTCTCCAAAGAGAGTGTCTCCCTTGAAAGGAAGCACCTCCAGGGTTTTCTTGGAATCCATATCCACCGACCAGGATCTCAACCAGCTGTATAAAGTATTACCTTGGAACTGGCTCTCCACTCCCCATTATCTGGTTATCATGGCTTCCTCCGCCAGTGTCCAGACTCGCTTGCTGAAGCTCGGCCACTTCTTCCTAGCAGCAGGCTCCTGGATCACTGGGCAGCAGAGGTGCTTGGGAGCCGGAAGGGGGCGGAGCAATCAGGCAGGCAGTTGCAGTGCTGCCCAGCTATCTGTGGTGTGAGAAGAAGCAGGGGCACCCCACCGCTGGCAGTGCTGCAGCTAGCGGTGGTGGCAGCGGCGAGGCTGCTGGGCTGGGTCTTGAAAAAGGTGGAAAGAAGGGTGTTACGGCATGGAATGTACAAACTGCGAGACCCTGCTGGTAGCGCCTTTGTCTATTTAGTAGGAAGGGCACGTAACAGCCGGAGGGCAATGGAGGAAGCCCCTTTAGGGCTGGAGCCCGGCGGCAACTGACTCCGTTGTCTCTGGCAGTTCCGCCCCTGGACTAGAGGAATGGTCAAGAACATGGCAACATTTAATGCCAAAAAATGCAAAATCATACACGTCTCAAAAATACAAAGGCTAACTATAATATTAAGGGCATTATAATGGCAAGAGGAAAGCTATCTAAGTATTACTATTTCAGGTGAGCAATGTAACAAAGCAATAGGAAAGGCAAGTCAGATGCTTGTTTGCATAGGTAAAGAACCAGTAGCAGAAAAAAGTAATACAGGTTGAGTATCCCATATCCAAATATTCCGAAATACGGAATATTCCGAAATACGGACTTTTTTGAGTGAGACTGAGATAGTGAAACCTTTGTTTTTTGATGGCTCAGTGTACACAAACTTTGTTTAATACTCAAAGTTATTAAAAATATTGTATTAAATGAACTTCAGACTGTGTGTATAAGGTGTATATGACACATAAATGAATTCTGTGAATGTACACACACTTTGTTTAATGCACAAAGTTATAAAAAATATTGGCTAAAATGACCTTCAGGCTGTGTGTATATGGTATATATGAAACATAAATGCATTCTGTGCTTAGATTTAGGTCCCATCACCATAATATCTCGTTATGGTATGCAATTATTCCAAAATACAGAAAAATCCGATATCCAAAATTCCTCTGGTCCCAAGCATTTTGGATAAGGGATACTCAACCTGTAATGCCACTGTATAGGTCCTTGGTACAGCCACATTTAGAATCCTGTGTTCAGTTCCAGAAGCCATATCTCAAGTCCTGTTGGAGAAAGAGCACTATATAAATAAATAGTATCAAAATTTGTTTCACGGCACCCCTAGGCCAAAGTTTTTTTTATTGAGAAATTCAGAAAAAAATATAAAATTAAGTAAATTGTGTTTATAGCATGTCATCCTCAGGTTCAGTTATGTTGTGAGGGAATGGTTTTGCCAATTTAATAAAGTATAAATAATTTTAATTGGTCCTGGACCACCAAACTATGCTACCAGTGCAAGAACCCCAGTTTGGAAACTACTGCCATAAAATAAACCTTTTTTGTTTTTTTTAAACTACATGTAATACACCTTAGATCTCAGTTCCTAAAAGGTTTTAAACCCTTGCATACAGTAAACTACACATATTTAAAAATCCTACACCGGGCACAAGTGCTCACGGGCCAATTTCATGGCAGTCTCGGATAGGAGGGCATTGTGGATTCACCAAGGGAATGCTGATGCTGACTCCAAGAAGCCTCTTCAAGATCGCAGGAGCAGAGTCCTCTGCTTCTGCCAAATCCACTGCATGACGCTGGGGCTCTCTTGCAGGAGCCCACACCAGTGGGGGGCACCAGGGGCGAAACTACTGGCAGGGCAGGCAGTGCATTGCACTGGGGCCCCGCCGCACTCAAGGGCCCACAGCCGCCGGCATTACAATGAGTCACAATGACTCATTGTATCATGCCGCAGCCGCACACCAGCGCTCCCGTCAGGTATGCGTCCTGCGACTCCCGCCGCCCGCCCGTCGTAACGAACAGATCAGGCCAGGGCACTACGGGCAGCAGCCGCAGCACCAGACACGCTGCCGCCTCTGTAACACACGAAGAGGGAGGAGGGTCGCTTGGAGATGAGAGGAGCAGCGGCACGGGTGGGAGGAGGAGGAGGAGGGAGGTGAAGGAAGGAGCCGCAGCAGCGCTTTGTTACTGGTGGAGGCGCTGCTGCTGCTGCCCCTCTGCTTCACTATAGGCTGTCTTCCGAGAACAGCCTATAGTGAAGCAGAGGGGCAGCAGCAGCAGCGCCTCCACCAATAAGACAGCGCTGCTGCGGCTCCCTCCTCCACCTCCCTCCTCCTCCTTCTCTACTGCCCGGGAATCGTCAAGCTGCACGAGAAGCCTGAGCCAGCGGAGAGGGTAAGTATAATTCTTCTTTCTTTCTTTCTTTCTTTCTTTCTTTCTTTCTTTCTTTCTTTCTTTCTTTCTTTCTTTCTTTCGACTCTTTCTTTCTTTGTTGGGACTGCCTGCCGCTATGTGTAAAAAGGGGGAATCTGCCTGCCGCTATGTGTAAAAAGGGGGAATCTGCCTGCCGCTATGTGTAAAAAGGGGGAATCTGCCTGCCGCTATGTGTAAAAAGGGGGAATCTGCCTGCAGCTATGTGTAAAAGGGGGAATCTGCCTGCAGCTATGTGTTAAAAGGGGGAATCTGCCTGCAGCTATGTGTAAAAAGGGGGACTGCCTGCCGCAATGTGTAAAAAGGGGGAATCTGCCTGCCGCTATGTGTAAAAAGGGGGAATCTGCCTGCAGCTATGTGTAAAAAGGGGGACTGCCTGCCGCAATGTGTAAAAAGGGGGAATCTGCCTGCCGCAATGTGTAAAAAGGGGGAAGCTGCTTGCCGCAATGTGTAAAAAGGGGGAATCTGCTTGCCGCAATGTGTAACAAGGGGGAATCTGCCTGCCGTAATGTGTAACAAGGGGGATGCTGTCTGCCGTAATGTGTAACAAGGGCACGCTGTCTGCCATAATGTGTAACAAGGGCAAGCTGTCTGCTGTAATGTGTAACAAGGGCAAGCTGTCTGCTGTAATGTGTAAAAAGTGTACGATGTCTGCCATTATGTGTAACAAGGGCAGGCTGACTGCTGTTATGTGAAAAAAGTGTACGCTGTCTGCCGCTATGTTTAACAAGGGCAGGCTGTCTGCCGTTATGTGTAAAAAGTGTACGCTGTCTGCCGCTATGTTTAACAAGGGCAGGCTGTCTGCCGTTATGTGAAAAAAATGTACGCTGTCTGCCGCTATGTGTAACAAGGGCACGCTGTCTGCCGTTGTGTAAAAAAGGGGGATGCTGTCTGCCGTAATGTGTAAAAAGGGGACGCTGTCTGCTGTAATGTGTAAAAAGAGGACGCTGTCTGCTGTAATGTGTAAAAAGAGGAATCTGTCCGCCGTGAGGTGTAAAAGGGTCTCTACCTGGTGTAGTGGTGCTACTGTGCGGCGTAATTTGAATAATGGAGACTACTGTGCACCGTTTTATGAATTGGTATTATTTTGTGGCCACACCCCTTAACCACGAAGCCACGCCACTATGTTTTTTTGCGCGCGCCTACAGCGCGCACTGCCCCTGTTTTGCATGCAGGGGTGGGGCTCCAATGCAGTTTCTTGCACACACTGCTAAAATGTCTAGTTACGGCACTGTTGCTAGGTATCCACTTCCCTGAGCAGGCCCCCCTCACCAGATCCTCTCCAGGGGTGAGGGGGTGGACTTGGATGGGAAGGGATGGGGGGGGGGGCCCAAGCCATTTTGTCGCACATGGGCCCACTGCTCGCTAGTTCCACCACTGGGGGGCACGTCTAAAACTCTTCAGTCAGTTCTGGATTCATTCGGACCTGGACTCGTGGGTTTTACAAATAGTGTCCCAAGGGTAAAAAATGGGGTTTCAAGAAGTTCCCCCTCACCGATTGTTCAAATCAGCCTTAGTCAGCAGGGAGAAGGTTTTTATTCAAGCCTATTCGTGGTACCGAAGCCGGACGGCTCAGTCAGACCAATCTTAAATCTGAAATCCCTTAATTTCTACCTAAAGAAATTCAATTTCAAGATGGAATCTCTCAGGGTAGTGATCTCCAGTCCGGGGGATAAAGGAGATTTCCTGGTTTTGGTAGACATAAAGGATGCCTACTTACATGTTCCCATTTAGCCACTGCATCAAGCTACCTGAGGTTTGCAATTCAGGATTGTCATTACCAATTTCAGACGTTGCCGTTTGGTCTGTCCACGGCTCCGAGGATTTTCACCAGGGTGATGGCGGAAATGATGGTTCTCCTTCGCAAGCAAGGAGTCACAATTATCCCGTACTTGGATGATCTCCTGATAAAGGCGAGATCCAGGTACCAGTTGGTGCAAAACACCTACTCTCCCTGACAGTTCTTTAACAACATGGTTGGCTCCTAAACTTGCCAAAATCGCAGTTGGTCCTAATGACGCGGTTGTTGTTTTTGGGAGTGATACTGGACACAGAAGAGGTTTTCTTCTAGTGGAATGGCTCTGGAGATCCAGAGTCTGGTCAAACAAATTCTGAAACCAGCAAGAGTGTTAATCCATCAATGCATTCGGTTGCTGGGGAAGATGGTTGCGGCCTACGAGGCCATTCAGTTTGGCAGGCTCCATGCCAGAGTGTTCCAGTGGGACCTGTTGGACAAGTGGTCCGGATCCCACCTACACATGCACCGGAGGATAATCCTGTCTTCCAAGACCAGAATCTCACTCCATTGGTGGCTGCACAGTTCTCACCACCTAGAGGGGCGATGGTTTGGGATCCAGGACGGGATCCTAGGGACCACGGATGCAACCCTCCGAGGCTGGGGAGCGGTCACACAGGGGGAAAACATCCAAGGAAGATGGTCAAGTCAGGAAAGTTGTCTCCACATAAATGTTCTGGAGTTAAGGGCCATTTAATAACTGCAGACACAGTACGCACTGGGACGGGTGCCCAGCATCCTCTACGGACTAAGAGAAAAGGATTTACCAGTAGGTATTAAAATCCTATTTTCTCTAAAGTCCTAGAGGATGCTGGGGACTCCGTAAGGACCATGGGGATAGACGGGCTCCGCAGGAGACATGGGCACTTTAAGAAAGACTTTAGTTCTGGGTGTGCACTGGCTCCTCCCTCTATGCCCCTCCTCCAGACCTCAGTTTGATACTGTGCCCAGTGGAGACTGGGTGCTTTTCATGAGCTCTCCTGAGCTTTCTGACAGAAAGTATTTTGTTAGGTTTTTAATTTTCAGGGAGCACTGCTGGCAACAGACTCCCTCATCGAGGGACTGAGGGGAGAGAAGCAGCCCTACTCTCTGAGTTGCAAGGTCCTGCTTCTTAGGCTACTGGACACCATTAGCTCCAGAGGGATTGGTACGCAGGATCTCACCCTCGCCGTCCGTCCCAGAGCCGCGCCTCCGTCCCCCTCGCAGAGCCGGAAGATAGAAGCCGGGTGAGTATGAGAAGAAAAGAAGACTTCAGAGGCGGCAGAAGACTTCATGATCTTCACTGAGGTAACGCACAGCACTGCAGCTGTGTGCCTTTGCTCCCATACACCTCACATACTCCGGTCACTGTAAGGGTGCAGGGCGCAGGGGGGGCGCCCTGGGCAGCAATATAAACCTCTTTCGCAAAAATATAACATATATACAGCTGGGCACTGTATATATGTATGAGCCCCCACCAATTTTACAGTTTAAGCGGGACAGAAGCCCGCCTCTGAGGGGGCGGGGCTTCTCCCTCAGCACTCACCAGCGCCATTTTTTCTCCACAGCACCGCTGAGAGGAAGCTCCCCGGACTCTACCCTGCTTATACCACGTTAGACAAGAGGGTTGAAAAGAGGGGGGGGGGCACATAATTCGCAAATTACATACAGCAGCACTACTGGGCAAACATTAAGTTACTGTTTTATTCCTGGGTTATATAGCGCTGGGGTGTGTGCTGGCATACTCCCTCTCTGTCTCTCCAAAGGGCCTTGTGGGGAAACTGTCTTCAGAAAAAGCATTCCCTGTGTGTGTGGTGTGTCGGTACACGTGTGTCGACATGTCTGAGGAAGAAGGCTATATTAGAGAGGAGCGGGAGCAAATGAATGTGGTGTCTCCGCCGACAGCTGATTGGATGGATATGTGGAATGTTTTAAATGCTAGTGTAAACTCATTGCACAAAAGATTAGACAAGGCAGAAGCTTTGGGACAGTCAGGGTCTCAACCCATGCCTGATCCTATGTTGCAGGGACTGTCAGGGTCTCATAAGCGCCCACTATCCCAGTTTGTTGACACAGATACCGACACGGATTCTGACTCCAGTGTCGATTACGATGATGCAAAGTTACAGCCAAAATTGGCAAAATCCATTCGATTTATGATTATGGCAATAAAAAAGGTTTTGCACATCACAGAGTAACCCCCTGTCGCTGACAAGAGGGTACATATGTACAAGGGAAAGAAGCCTGAGGTAACCTTTCCCCCCTCACACGAGCTGAACGAGTTATGTGAAAAAGCTTGGAAATCTCCAGATAAAAGACTGCAGATTTCCAAAAGGATTCTTATGGCGTATCCTTTCCCATCAACGGATAGGTTACGATGGGAATCCTCCCCTAGGGTGGACAAAGCATTAACACGCTTATCCAAGAAGGTAGCCCTCCCGTCCCAGGATACGGCTACCCTCAAAGAGTGTGCTGACCGCAAACAGGAGATTACCCTGAAGTCCATTTATACACATTCAGGTACCTTACTCAGACCGGCAATTGCGTCGACCAGGGTGTGTAGTGCTGTAGCGGCATGGACAAATGCCTTATCTGAGGGGATGGATAGCCTAGACAAGGATACTATTTTATTGACCCTGAGGCATATAAGAGATGCTGTCCTATATATGTGTGTATGCAAACTACCGGTGGTGCTGCAGGGCCCACACCCTTTTACTTGTCTTGTAGAGCAGCTCTGAAGCTGTTACAGTGCCCAGCTGCTGCAAGAAATCAGCTTGAATGCTTCAGGGGCTTGGGCATGGCCAACATGAGCCCCACACCGAAGGAGGGTGGGGGTGTTTAATGCAAACTTGGGGTTATCCAAGCGCCGCAAAAGACCGCCATGCCCCGCATGCCCCTTTTCTCTTTTCATATACAGATGAGGGTTCCAGCCAACTTTGGCCCACTGCTTGGATGACATCACCGAATGCAAATCCGTCTGCTGCAGACCTTCCCCCAGGAATGCTTGCAATAGTTGTTGCATATGGTTTAATGTCTGAGGGTGCTTCAGTATTAGGCAGCCTTCCGCCCTCCCATGTTCATCTGAAAAGATGTGGTCTCCCTGCAGTTGTTGTCCCCAGACGAGAGTTCCCTTGTGCTTCCTCAGTTAAATCTCCTTAACTTGACGAGGGTGTGCCCGAGCAGCCGCCCTCCCCAGCCCTTTCCCAACACATACTTATCTTGCATATGAGATCTCTTGATCATGAAGATAGTTCTCACAGGTTGAGGTTCATCCTGGCCCCGCTCCCCGCTGGAGAGCGCTGATGGGGACAGCAGCGGGGCTTCAGCAGCAGGGTGAGTATGTGTGGCCAGAGACCTCCCTTCCCATGTGCAGGCCTGCAGAGTGTGCCGCGCAGGATGGGGCATGTGACACTCTCCCTCCCTGGGGCTCTTCCAGATGTAGCTCCTCAGCAGTATTTTTCCCGGGCTGCGCGGCGCTCTCCCCGACTGGCATCCGCCCTGGAACACTGCCTTCCTCAACGCAACATCAGCAGGGGGCCCGGGCCTCATCACCATCCCAGGTCTTTCTCATGTATGTATCATGTATGTGTGTGTGATATATGTATGAATCATATATGTTTGTGATAGATACATATATATATATATATATATATATATATATGTACACAGGGGGGTGGGGGATATAGCGACCGTCGGTGTCTTAAAAATAGTTCAGAAATTGTGGAGTTAAAATCGTATCTAAAATGAGTAACCAGATCTAGAAATTATTTAGAAAAGGGGGGTGATGTTTATTTAAACACTAAAACAGACAAATTAATTACATACAATCTCTAAAATTTAAGCAGCAACAATTCTTAAAAAATGGGATAAAAACAATAAACACAATGCTATAAATAGTATACCAGTTAAAAGATATAAAACAATTTTAACTTAACTTGGTATGAGGTCGCTACCTGGCAGTGACCTCATACCAAGTTAAGTTAAAATTGTTTTATATCTTTTAACTGGTATTTATAGCATTGTGTTTATTGTTTTTATCCCATTTTTTAAGAATTGTTGCTGCTTAAATTTTAGAGATTGTATGTAATTAATTTGTCTGTTTTAGTGTTTAAATAAACATCACCCCCCTTTTTTAAATAATTTCTAGATCTGGTTACTCATTTTAGATACGATTTTAACTCCACAATTTCTGAACTATTTTTAAGACACCGACGGTCGCTATATCCCCCACCCCCCTGTGTGCATTACTCGTTGTTTCAGGGAACTACCATCCCTGTGTTTTCTGGGGGACAGCTGACGCCCTGTGCTAATTCCTAGGGAGTGTCGTTAATTCTTACGTGGATTCTAGATTATTTGGTGTTGTACACAAGTGGCGCAATAAACTCTCCCCTATTTTTTGATATATATATATATATGTATCTATCTATCTATCTATCTATCTATCTATCTATCTATCTATCTATCGTATGTGTGTGTATATATGTATCTATCATGTATGTATGTATGTATCTATCTTGTAGGTATGTGTTCTATCTATCTATCTATCTATCTATCTATCTATCTATCTATCTATCTATCTATCTATCTATCTATCGTGTGTGTGATATATGTATGTATCTATCATGTATGTGTTATATGTATGTATCACACCTTCCTCTATACATATACATACATACATACATACATACACACTAGAGATGAGCGGGTTCGGTTTCTCTGAAACCGAACCCGCACGAACTTCATGTTTTTTTCACGGGTCCGAGCAGACTCGGATCCTCCCGCCTTGCTCGGTTAACCCGAGCGCGCCCGAACGTCATCATGACGCTGTCGGATTCTCGCGAGACTCGGATTCTATATAAGGAGCCGCGCGTCGCCGCCATTTTCACACGTGCATTGAGATTGATAGGGAGAGGACGTGGCTGGCGTCCTCTCCATTAGAAATTAGATTAGAAGAGAGAGAGAGATTGTGCAGAGTCAGACAGAGTTTACCACAGTGACCAGTGCAGTTGTTGTTAGTTAACTTTTATTTATTTTAATATAATATATCCGTTCTCTGCTATATCCGTTCTCTGCCTGAAAAAAAACGATACACAGCAGCAGCCAGTCACACAGTGTGACTCAGTCTGTGTGCACTCAGCTCAGCCCAGTGTGCTGCACATCAATGTATAAAAGGCAAAGCTTATAATAATTGTGGGGGAGACTGGGGAGCACTGCAGGTTGTTATAGCAGGAGCCCCCAGGAGTACATAATATTATATTAATTTAAAATTAAACAGTGCACACTTTTGCTGCAGGAGTGCCACTGCCAGTGTGACTAGTGGTGACCAGTGCCTGACCACCAGTATAGTAGTATATTGTTGTATGTATTGTATACTATCTCTTTATCAACCAGTCTATATTAGCAGCAGACACAGTACAGTGCGGTAGTTCACGGCTGTGGCTACCTCTGTGTCGGCAGTCGGAACTCGGCAGGCAGTCCGTCCATCCATAATTGTATTACAATATATACCACCTAACCGTGGTATTTTTTTTTCTTTCTTTATACCGTCGTCATAGTGTCATACTAGTTGTTACGAGTATACTACTATCTCTTTATCAACCAGTGTACAGTGCGGTAGTTCACGGCTGTGGCTACCTCTGTGTCGGCAGTCGGCAGGCAGTCCGTCCATCCATAATTGTATTATTATTATAATATATACCACCTAACCGTGGTTTTTTTTTCATTCTTTATACCGTCATAGTGTCATACTAGTTGTTACGAGTATACTACTATCTCTTTATCAACCAGTGTACAGTGCGGTAGTTCACGGCTGTGGCTACCTCTGTGTCGGCAGTCGGCAGGCAGTCCGTCCATCCATAATTGTATTATTATTATAATATATACCACCTAACCGTGGTTTTTTTTTCATTCTTTATACCGTCGTCATAGTGTCATACTAGTTGTTACGAGTATACTACTATCTCTTTATCAACCAGTGTACAGTGCGGTAGTTCACGGCTGTGGCTACCTCTGTGTCGGCAGTCGGCAGGCAGTCCGTCCATCCATAATTGTATTATTATTATAATATATACCACCTAACCGTGGTTTTTTTTTCATTCTTTATACCGTCGTCATAGTGTCATACTAGTTGTTACGAGTATACTACTATCTCTTTATCAACCAGTGTACAGTGCGGTAGTTCACGGCTGTGGCTACCTCTGTGTCGGCAGTCGGCAGGCAGTCCGTCCATCCATAATTGTATTATTATTATAATATATACCACCTAACCGTGTTTTTTTTTTCATTCTTTATACCGTCGTCATAGTGTCATACTAGTTGTTACGAGTATACTACTATCTCTTTATCAACCAGTGTACAGTGCGGTAGTTCACGGCTGTGGCTACCTCTGTGTCGGCAGTCGGCAGGCAGTCCGTCCATCCATAATTGTATTATTATTATAATATATACCACCTAACCGTGGTTTTTTTTTCATTCTTTATACCGTCGTCATAGTGTCATACTAGTTGTTACGAGTATACTACTATCTCTTTATCAACCAGTGTACAGTGCGGTAGTTCACGGCTGTGGCTACCTCTGTGTCGGCAGTCGGCAGGCAGTCCGTCCATCCATAATTGTATTATTATTATAATATATACCACCTAACCGTGGTTTTTTTTTCATTCTTTATACCGTCGTCATAGTGTCATACTAGTTGTTACGAGTATACTACTATCTCTTTATCAACCAGTGTACAGTGCGGTAGTTCACGGCTGTGGCTACCTCTGTGTCGGCAGTCGGCAGGCAGTCCGTCCATCCATAATTGTATTATTATTATAATATATACCACCTAACCGTGGTTTTTTTTTCATTCTTTATACCGTCGTCATAGTGTCATACTAGTTGTTACGAGTATACTACTATCTCTTTATCAACCAGTGTACAGTGCGGTAGTTCACGGCTGTGGCTACCTCTGTGTCGGCAGTCGGCAGGCAGTCCGTCCATCCATAATTGTATTATTATTATAATATATACCACCTAACTGTGGTATTTTTTTTTCTTTCTTTATACCGTCGTCATAGTGTCATACTAGTTGTTACGAGAATACTACTATCTCTTTATCAACCAGTGTACAGTGCGGTAGTTCACGGCTGTGGCTACCTCTGTGTCGGCAGTCGGCAGGCAGTCCGTCCATCCATAATTGTATTATTATTATAATATATACCACCTAACCGTGGTTTTTTTTTCATTCTTTATACCGTCGTCATAGTGTCATACTAGTTGTTACGAGTATACTACTATCTCTTTATCAACCAGTGTACAGTGCGGTAGTTCACGGCTGTGGCTACCTCTGTGTCGGCAGTCGGCAGGCAGTCCGTCCATCCATAATTGTATTATTATTATAATATATACCACCTAACCGTGGTTTTTTTTTCATTCTTTATACCGTCGTCATAGTGTCATACTAGTTGTTACGAGTATACTACTATCTCTTTATCAACCAGTGTACAGTGCGGTAGTTCACGGCTGTGGCTACCTCTGTGTCGGCAGTCGGCAGGCAGTCCGTCCATCCATAATTGTATTATTATTATAATATATACCACCTAACTGTGGTATTTTTTTTTCTTTCTTTATACCGTCGTCATAGTGTCATACTAGTTGTTACGAGTATACTACTATCTCTTTATCAACCAGTGTACAGTGCGGTAGTTCACGGCTGTGGCTACCTCTGTGTCGGCAGTCGGCAGGCAGTCCGTCCATCCATAATTGTATTATTATTATAATATATACCACCTAACCGTGGTTTTTTTTTCATTCTTTATACCGTCGTCATAGTGTCATACTAGTTGTTACGAGTATACTACTATCTCTTTATCAACCAGTGTACAGTGCGGTAGTTCACGGCTGTGGCTACCTCTGTGTCGGCAGTCGGCAGGCAGTCCGTCCATCCATAATTGTATTATTATTATAATATATACCACCTAACCGTGGTATTTTTTTTTCTTTCTTTATACCGTCGTCATAGTGTCATACTAGTTGTTACGAGTATACTACTATCTCTTTATCAACCAGTGTACAGTGCGGTAGTTCACGGCTGTGGCTACCTCTGTGTCGGCAGTCGGCAGGCAGTCCGTCCATCCATAATTGTATTATTATTATAATATATACCACCTAACCGTGGTTTTTTTTTCATTCTTTATACCGTCGTCATAGTGTCATACTAGTTGTTACGAGTATACTACTATCTCTTTATCAACCAGTGTACAGTGCGGTAGTTCACGGCTGTGGCTACCTCTGTGTCGGCAGTCGTCAGGCAGTCCGTCCATCCATAATTGTATTATTATTATAATATATACCACCTAACTGTGGTATTTTTTTTTCTTTCTTTATACCGTCGTCATAGTGTCATACTAGTTGTTACGAGTATACTACTATCTCTTTATCAACCAGTGTACAGTGCGGTAGTTCACGGCTGTGGCTACCTCTGTGTCGGCAGTCGGCAGGCAGTCCGTCCATCCATAATTGTATTATTATTATAATATATACCACCTAACCGTGGTTTTTTTTTTCATTCTTTATACCGTCGTCATAGTGTCATACTAGTTGTTACGAGTATACTACTATCTCTTTATCAACCAGTGTACAGTGCGGTAGTTCACGGCTGTGGCTACCTCTGTGTCGGCAGTCGGCAGGCAGTCCGTCCATCCATAATTGTATTATTATTATAATATATACCACCTAACTGTGGTATTTTTTTTTCTTTCTTTATACCGTCGTCATAGTGTCATACTAGTTGTTACGAGTATACTACTATCTCTTTATCAACCAGTGTACAGTGCGGTAGTTCACGGCTGTGGCTACCTCTGTGTCGGCAGTCGGCAGGCAGTCCGTCCATCCATAATTGTATTATTATTATAATATATACCACCTAACCGTGGTTTTTTTATACCACCTAACCGTGGCAGTCCGTCCATAATTGTATACTAGTATCCAATCCATCCATCTCCATTGTTTACCTGAGGTGCCTTTTAGTTCTGCCTATAAAATATGGAGAACAAAAAAGTTGAGGTTCCAAAATTAGGGAAAGATCAAGATCCACTTCCACCTCGTGCTGAAGCTGCTGCCACTAGTCATGGCCGAGACGATGAAATGCCAGCAACGTCGTCTGCCAAGGCCGATGCCCAATGTCATAGTACAGAGCATGTCAAATCCAAAACACCAAATATCAGAAAAAAAAGGACTCCAAAACCTAAACTAAAATTGTCGGAGGAGAAGCGTAAACTTGCCAATATGCCATTTACCACACGGAGTGGCAAGGAACGGCTGAGGCCCTGGCCTATGTTCATGGCTAGTGGTTCAGCTTCACATGAGGATGGAAGCACTCAGCCTCTCGCTAGAAAAATGAAACGACTCAAGCTGGCAAAAGCACAGCAAAGAACTGTGCGTTCTTCGAAATCCCAAATCCACAAGGAGAGTCCAATTGTGTCGGTTGCGATGCCTGACCTTCCCAACACTGGATGTGAAGAGCATGCGCCTTCCACCATTTGCACGCCCCCTGCAAGTGCTGGAAGGAGCACCCGCAGTCCAGTTCCTGATAGTGAGATTGAAGATGTCAGTGTTGAAGTCCACCAGGATGAGGAGGATATGGGTGTTGCTGGCGCTGGGGAGGAAATTGACAAGGAGGATTCTGATGGTGAGGTGGTTTGTTTAAGTCAGGCACCCGGGGAGACACCTGTTGTCCGTGGGACGAATATGGCCGTTGACATGCCAGGTGAAAATACCAAAAAAATCAGCTCTTCGGTGTGGAGGTATTTCACCAGAAATGCGGACAACAGGTGTCAAGCCGTGTGTTCCCTTTGTCAAGCTGTAATAAGTAGGGGTAAGGACGTTAACCACCTCGGAACATCCTCCCTTATACGTCACCTGCAGCGCATTCATAATAAGTCAGTGACAAGTTCAAAAACTTTGGGTGACAGCGGAAGCACTCCACTGACCAGTAAATCCCTTCCTCTTGTAACCAAGCTCACGCAAACCACCCCACCAACTCCCTCAGTGTCAATTTCCTCCTTCCCCAGGAATGCCAATAGTCCTGCAGGCCATGTCACTGGCAATTCTGACGATTCCTCTCCTGCCTGGGATTCCTCCGATGCATCCTTGCGTGTAACGCCTACTGCTGCTGGCGCTGCTGTTGTTGCTGCTGGGAGTCGATGGTCATCCCAGAGAGGAAGTCGTAAGACCACTTTTACTACTTCCACCAAGCAATTGACTGTCCAACAGTCATTTGCGAGGAAGATTAAATATCACAGCAGTCATCCTACTGCAAAGCGGATAACTGAGGCCTTGACATCCTGGGTGGTGAGAAACGTGGTTCCGGTATCCATCATTACTGCAGAGCCAACTAAAGACTTGTTGGAGGTACTGTGTCCCCGGTACCAAATACCATCTAGGTTCCATTTCTCTAGGGTTGCGATACCGAAAATGTACACAGACCTCAGAAAAAGAGTCACCAGTGTCCTAAAAAATGCAGCTGTACCCAATGTCCACTTAACCACGGACATGTGGACAAGTGGAGCAGGGCAGGGTCAGGACTATATGACTGTGACAGCCCACTGGGTAGATGTATGGACTCCCGCCGCAAGAACAGCAGCGGCGGCACCAGTAGCAGCATCTCGCAAACGCCAACTCGTTCCTAGGCAGGCTACGCTTTGTATCACCGGTTTCCAGAATACGCACACAGCTGAAAACCTCTTACGGCAACTGAGGAAGATCATCGCGGAATGGCTTACCCCAATTGGACTCTCCTGTGGATTTGTGGCATCGGACAACGCCAGCAATATTGTGCGTGCATTACATCTGGGCAAATTCCAGCACGTCCCATGTTTTGCACATACCTTGAATTTGGTGGTGCAGAATTTTTTAAAAAACGACAGGGGCGTGCAAGAGATGCTGTCGGTGGCCAGAAAAATTGCGGGACACTTTCGGCGTACAGGCAGCACGTACAGAAGACTGGAGCACCACCAAAAACGCCTGAACCTGCCCTGCCATCATCTGAAGCAGGAGGTGGTAACGAGGTGGAATTCAACCCTCTATATGCTTCAGAGGTTGGAGGAGCAGCAAAAGGCCATTCAAGCCTATACAACTGACCACGATATAGGAGGTGGAATGCACCTGTCTCAAGCGCAGTGGAGAATGATTTCAACGTTGTGCAAGGTTCTGCAACCTTTTGAACTTGCCACACGTGAAGTCAGTTCAGACACTGCCAGCCTGAGTCAGGTCATTCCCCTCATCAGGCTTTTGCAGAAGAAGCTGGAGACATTGAAGGAGGAGCTAAGACAGAGCGATTCCGCTAGGCATGTGGGACTTGTGGATGGAGCCCTTAATTCGCTTAACAAGGATTCACGGGTGGTCAATCTGTTGAAATCAGAGCACTACATTTTGGCCACCGTGCTCGATCCTAGATTTAAAACCTACCTTGGATCTCTCTTTCCGGCGCACACAAGTCTGCTGGGTTTCAAAGACCTGCTGGTGAGAAAATTGTCAAGTCAAGCGGAACGCGACCTGTCAACATCTCCTCCTTCACATTCTCCCGCAACTGGGGGTGCGAGGAAAAGGCTCAGAATTCCGAGCCCACCCGCTGTCGGTGATGCAGGGCAGTCTGGAGCGACTGCTGATGCTGACATCTGGTCCGGACTGAAGGACCTGACAACCATTACGGACATGTCGTCTACTGTCACTGCATATGATTCTATCACCATTGATAGAATGGTGGAGTATTATATGAGTGACCGCATCCAAGTAGGCACGTCACACAGTCCGTACTTATACTGGCAGGAAAAAGAGGCAATTTGGAGGCCCTTGCACAAACTGGCTTTATTCTACCTAAGTTGCCCTCCCACAAGTGTGTACTCCGAAAGAGTGTTTAGTGCCGCCGCTCACCTTGTCAGCAATCGGCGTACGAGGTTACATCCAGAAAATGTGGAGAAGATGATGTTCATTAAAATGAATTATAATCAATTCCTCCGCGGAGACATTGACCAGCAGCAATTGCCTCCACAAAGTACACAGGGAGCTGACATGGTGGATTCCAGTGGGGACGAATTGATAATCTGTGAGGAGGGGGATGTACACGGTGATATATCGGAGGATGATGATGAGGTGGACATCTTGCCTCTGTAGAGCCAGTTTGTGCAAGGAGAGATTAATTGCTTCTTTTTTGGTGGGGGTCCAAACCAACCCGTCATTTCAGTCACAGTCGTGTGGCAGACCCTGTCACTGAAATGATGGGTTGGTTAAAGTGTGCATGTCCTGTTTTGTTTATACAACATAAGGGTGGGTGGGAAGGGCCCAAGGACAATTCCATCTTGCACCTCTTTTTTCTTTTATTTTTCTTTGCGTCATGTGCTGTTTGGGGAGGGTTTTTTGGAAGGGACATCCTGCGTGACACTGCAGTGCCACTCCTAGATGGGCCCGGTGTTTGTGTCGGCCACTAGGGTCGCTTATCTTTCTCACACAGCTACCTCATTGCGCCTCTTTTTTTCTTTGCGTCATGTGCTGTTTGGGGAGGGTTTTTTGGAAGGGACATCCTGCGTGACACTGCAGTGCCACTCCTAGATGGGCCCGGTGTTTGTGTCGGCCACTAGGGTCGCTTATCTTTCTCACACAGTCAGCTACCTCATTGCGCCTCTTTTTTTCTTTGCGTCATGTGCTGTTTGGGGAGGGTTTTTTGGAAGGGACATCCTGCGTGACACTGCAGTGCCACTCCTAGATGGGCCCGGTGTTTGTGTCGGCCACTAGGGTCGCTAATCTTACTCACACAGCTACCTCATTGCGCCTCTTTTTTTCTTTGCGTCATGTGCTGTTTGGGGAGGGTTTTTTGGAAGGGACATCCTGCGTGACACTGCAGTGCCACTCCTAGATGGGCCCGGTGTTTGTGTCGGCCACTAGGGTCGCTTATCTTTCTCACACAGTCAGCTACCTCATTGCGCCTCTTTTTTTCTTTGCGTCATGTGCTGTTTGGGGAGGGTTTTTTGGAAGGGACATCCTGCGTGACACTGCAGTGCCACTCCTAGATGGGCCCGGTGTTTGTGTCGGCCACTAGGGTCGCTTATCTTTCTCACACAGTCAGCTACCTCATTGCGCCTCTTTTTTTCTTTGCGTCATGTGCTGTTTGGGGAGGGTTTTTTGGAAGGGACATCCTGCGTGACACTGCAGTGCCACTCCTAGATGGGCCCGGTGTTTGTGTCGGCCACTAGGGTCGCTAATCTTACTCACACAGCTACCTCATTGCGCCTCTTTTTTTCTTTGCGTCATGTGCTGTTTGGGGAGGGTTTTTTGGAAGGGACATCCTGCGTGACACTGCAGTGCCACTCCTAGATGGGCCCGGTGTTTGTGTCGGCCACTAGGGTCGCTTATCTTACTCACACAGCGACCTCGGTGCAAATTTTAGGACTAAAAATAATATTGTGAGGTGTGATGTGTTCAGAATAGGCTGAAAATGAGTGTAAATTATGTTTTTTGAGGTTAATAATACTTTGGGATCAAAATTACCCCCAAATTCTATGATTTAAGCTGTTTTTTAGGGTTTTTTGAAAAAAACACCCGAATCCAAAACACACCCGAATCCGACAAAAAAAATTCGGTGAGGTTTTGCCAAAACGCGGTCGAACCCAAAACACGGCCGCGGAACCGAACCCAAAACCAAAACACAAAACCCGAAAAATTTCCGGCGCTCATCTCTAATACACACACCTATATCTGTACGTACACTGACATACACACACCAACATCTATACATAAACACGCTGACCCCTAAACGTACACCAACGTACCCACATGTGAATCTATACATACATGTGCTGACACCTGGACATACACTGATGTACCCACACCTAACATCTATACATACACATGCTAACAACTGGACGTATACAGACGTACCCACATTTGCATCCATGCATATATAGATGTAGGTGTGTGTACGTCAGTGTACGTCCAGGTGTCAACGCGTGTATGTATAGATGCAGGTGTGGGTACGTCTGTGTATGTCCAGGTGTCAGAATGTGTATGTATAGATGCAGGTGTGGGAACGTCAGTGTAGGTTCAGGTGTCAGCGCGTGTATGTATAGATGCAGGTGCTTGTATGTCCAGATGTCAGTGCATATATGTATAGATGCAAGTGTGGGTACGTCGGTGTATGTCCATTTGTCAGCGCGTGTATATATAGATGCAGGTGCTTGTATGTTGGTGTATGTCCAGGTGTCAGCATGTGTATGTATAGATGCAGGTGTGGGAATGTTGGTGTATGTCCAGGTGTCAGGGCGTGTATGTATGGATATTAGGTGTGGGTACATCAGTGTATGTCCAGGTGTTAGCGCATGTATGTATAGATGCAGGATAATAATCGCACAGCGTGCCCCCCGCCAACCACAAACCTCCCCCACCCCCCTGTATGACATAAACACCGCTATTCCACTTACACACAATCATTTCAGTTTGCGACCAGGAGCCGGCAATGTATGTGCACCCAAATGAAGCCACTGTACATGCCCTGCAGGCTGCTATGTACTGCACAGGTGCAACAAATTTAAATGCCCTATCTTTAAAATGGGGCATATTTTACTAAATTAAAAAAACCTGTAACTTTCTGTAAAACCTTAACCCCAAAAGGCACTACACTAACATCGGGGTGTAGAGTTGGATGTTGATCCAAGGCACCAACAGGCTAAAGCTTTGACTGTTCCCAGGATGCCTTGCACCGCCTCCTCTATAACCCTGCCCAGTGGCGTAACTAGACCTTTGTGGGCCCCATAGCAAAATTCTGAATGGGCCCACCAGCACTCAACAAGAATGAGTGGCGTTTGGGGTCAGAAAAGTAGAGGGGAAGGGGTCTGACAGAGTAGGGGGCAGGACATGAATGAATAGAAACTGAGGTGTCCATTATATAAAGAAATACAGTATGTGTGTCTATGTGTATATCACACACACACACATATAAGGGAAATTCAAATGCCCTCAATTATTGCGCCCATTACACTCTGGTTTAGGTGCACAAAGCACCTAAACCTGAATAAAGTAATGGGCGCGATCGTGAAAAGACACCGTTTGGTTGCCCAAATGGGTCTCTTTGCACACATTTCAGCTTGTTTCCCCTGGGGGTAGCGAGCTGAAATAAACATGTCGCACCCGTTGGCAGCAACATTAGAATAGCTGCTGACGGGCACGATTGAGGGAGGAAAGGGACATTTGAATCCAGCCCATAGATGCAATGTGAATATGTAATTTGTACCTTCCTATCTTAAAATGTATATAGTAGTGTATACACTAGAGGTCTTTCCGAACCCCCTAATCCTAACATTGTAATTTGCTTTAGGGCGCACCTCCAATTAGTCTAGTGTTTCGTATTTTCACATTAAATACTTTCTTGCATTGGTTGGTTAAAGATTAGATCGTATATTTTTCTAGATATAGCTGTGCATAGTCTACAAGGCTACATGCTTCTCCCCTAACTAGAGATGTGCAGCGGGCATTTTTCGTGTTTCATGTTTTGGTTTTGGTTTCGGATCCGCAGTTGTGTTTTGGATACGGACGCGTTTTGGCAAAACCACACTTTCGGGTTTTGGATTCGGGTGATTTTTTTTTAAAACCTCAAACAGCTAAAATCATAGAATTTGGGGGTAATTTTGATCCTATAGTATTAAGCTCAATAACCAATTTCTACTCCTTTCCAGTCTATTCTGAACACCTCACACCTCCCAATATTATTTTTAGTCCTAAAATTTGCACCAAGGTCCCTGGATGACTAAGCTAAGCGACCCAAGTGGGCAGCACAAACACCTGGCCCATCTAGGAGTGGCACTGCAGTGTCAGACAGGATGGCACTTAAAAAAATAGCCCCAAACAGCACATGATGCAAAGATAAATAAAAAAAGAGGCGCAAGATGAAATTGTAGTGTGTCTCTCCTGCTCAGTGTCAGTTCTCAGTAGTATCCTCATCAGTGCTCAGTATCACTGCTCATTGTCTTGTGCTGCATTGTGGTGCTCAGTATACTAGAGTACATTACTAATAGTCCAGTGCTGCATCTTGCTGCTCAGTGTCAGTTCTAGTATCCTCATCAGTGCTCAGTATCACTGCTCATTGTTTTGTGCTGCATTGTGGTGCTCAGTATACTACAGAACATTACTAATAGTCCAGTGCTGCATCTGGCTGCTCTGTGTCAGTTCTAGTAATCTCATCAGTGCTCCGTATCACTGCTCATTGTCTTGTGGTGCTCAGTATACTACAGTACATTACTAATACTCCAGTGTCTTGTGCCGCATATGGCTGCTGTAGGGTGCTGTGGTAGTGTCCTGTCACTGTGCATATGTCATCATTCCAGTCACAGTGACATACCCTCCAACTGTACCTTTTTAATAGGTACAGTACCTTTTTTTCATGGTCTGTACCTATTTTTGGCTCTCCAAACTTCCATTGAAAGTATAGGAAAAGGGGCGTGACCACGCCCCTTTACCTGTGACCACGCCCCTTTTTCTAATTTGTACCGATTTTTGTGTGTAAAATGTTGGAGGGTATGCAGTGATATCTGGTATCTATCTAGTGGTATCTAATTCCAGACATTACCACCGTCTAATTCCAGATATATTACTGGCATATAATTCTACACATTAAAAAATGGAGAACAAAAAGGTGGAGGGTAAAATAAGAATTTACTTACCGATAATTCTATTTCTCGTAGTCCGTAGTGGATGCTGGGGACTCCGTCAGGACCATGGGGAATAGCGGCTCCGCAGGAGACAGGGCACAAAAGTAAAAGCTTTAGGATCAGGTGGTGTGCACTGGCTCCTCCCCCTATGACCCTCCTCCAAGCCTCAGTTAGGATACTGTGCCCGGACGAGCGTACACAATAAGGAAGGATTTTGAATCCCGGGTAAGACTCATACCAGCCACACCAATCACACTGTACAACCTGTGATCTGAACCCAGTTAACAGCATGATAACAGCGGAGCCTCTGAAAAGATGGCTCACAACAATAATAACCCGATTTTTGTAACAATAACTATGTACAAGTATTGCAGACAATCCGCACTTGGGATGGGCGCCCAGCATCCACTACGGACTACGAGAAATAGAATTATCGGTAAGTAAATTCTTATTTTCTCTGACGTCCTAAGTGGATGCTGGGGACTCCGTCAGGACCATGGGGATTATACCAAAGCTCCCAAACGGGCGGGAGAGTGCGGATGACTCTGCAGCACCGAGTGAGAGAACTCCAGGTCCTCCTCAGCCAGGGTGTGCCCCTGACCAAGTAGCAGCTCGGCAAAGTTGTAAAGCCGAGACCCCTCGGGCAGCCGCCCAAGATGAGCCCACCTTCCTTGTGGAATGGGCATTTACATATTTTGGCTGTGGCAGGCCTGCCACAGAATGTGCAAGCTGAATTGTACTACACATCCAACTAGCAATCGTCTGCTTAGAAGCAAGAGCACCCAGTTTGTTGGGTGCATACAGGATAACAGCAAGTCAGTTTTCCTGACTCCAGCCGTCCTGGAAACCTATATTTTCAGGGCCCTGACAACATCTAGCAACTTGGAGTCCTCCAAGTCCCTAGTAGCCGCAGGTACCACAATAAGCTGGTTCAGGTGAAACGCTGACACCACCTTAGGGAGAAACTGGGGACGAGTCCGCAGCTCTGCCCTGTCCGAATGGACAATCAGATATGGGCTTTTGTGAGACAAAGCCGCCAATTCTGACACTCGCCTGGCCGAGGCCAGGGCCAACATCATGGTCACTTTCCATGTGAGATATTTCAAATCCACAGATTTGAGCGGTTTAAACCAATGTGATTTGAGGAATCCCAGAACTACGTTGAGATCCCACAGTGCCACTGGAGGCACAAAAGGGGGTTGTATATGCAGTACTCCCTTGACAAACTTCTGGACTTCAGGAACTGAAGCCAATTCTTTCTGGAAGAAAATCGACAGGGCCGAAATTTGAACCTTAATGGACCCCAATTTGAGGCCCATAGACACTCCTGTTTGCAGGAAATGCAGGAATCGACCAAGTTGAAATTTCTTCGTGGGGCCTTCCTGGCCTCACACCACGCAACATATTTTCGCCACATGTGGTGATAATGTTGTGCGGTCACCTCCTTCCTGGCTTTGACCAGGGTAGGAATGACCTCTTCCGGAATGCCTTTTTCCCTTAGGATCCGGCGTTCAACCGCCATGCCGTCAAACGCAGCCGCGTTAAGTCTTGGAACAGACATGGTACTTGCTGAAGCAAGTCCCTTCTTAGCGGCAGAGGCCATGAGTCCTCTGTGAGCATCTCTTGAAGTTCCGGGTACCAAGTCCTTCTTGGCCAATCCGGAGCCACGAGTATAGTTCTTACTCCTCTACGTCTTATAATTCTCAGTACCTTAGGTATGAGAAGCAGAGGAGGGAACACATACACCGACTGGTACACCCACGGTGTTACCAGAACGTCCACAGCTATTGCCTGAGGGTCTCTTGACCTGGCGCAATACCTGTCCAGTTTTTTGTTCAGGCGGGACGCCATCATGTCCACCTTTGGTCTTTCCCAACGGTTCACAATCATGTGGAAGACTTCCCGATGAAGTCCCCACTCTCCCGGGTGGAGGTCGTGCTGAGGAAATCTGCTTCCCAGTTGTCCACTCCCGGAATGAACACTGCTGACAGTGCTATCACATGATTTTCCGCCCAGCGAAGAATCCTTGCAGTTTCTGCCATTGTCCTCCTGCTTCTTGTGCCGCCCTGTCTGTTTACGTGGGCGACTGCCGTGATGTTGTCCCACTGGATCAATACCGGCTGACCTTGAAGCAGAGGTCTTGCTAAGCTTAGAGCATTGTAAATTGCTCTTAGCTCCAGTATATTTATGTGGAGAGAAGTCTCCAGACTTGATCACACTCCCTGGAAATTTTTTCCTTGTGTGACTGCTCCCCAGCCTTTCAGGCTGGCATCCGTGGTCACCAGGACCCAGTCCTGAATGCCGAATCTGTGGCCCTTTAGTAGATGAGCACTCTGCAGCCACCACAGAAGAGACACCCTTGTCCTTGGAGACAGGGTTATCCGTTGATGCATCTGAAGATGCGATCCGGACCATTTTTCCAGCAGATCCCACTGAAAAGTTCTTGCGTGAAATCTGCCGAATGGAATCGCTTCGTAAGAAGCCACCATTTTTCCCAGGACCCTTGTGCAATGATGCACTGACACTTTTCCTGGTTTTAGGAGGTTCCTGACTAGCTCGGATAACTCCCTGGCTTTCTCCTCCGGGAGAAACACCTTTTTCTGGACTGTGTCCAGAATCATCCCTAGGAACAGCAGACGTGTCGTCGGAGACAGCTGCGATTTTGGAATATTTAGAATCCACCCGTGCTGTCGTAGAACTACTTGAGATAGTGCTACTCCGACCTCCAACTGTTCTCTGGACCTTGCCCTTATCAGGAGATCGTCCAAGTAAGGGATAATTAAGACGCCTTTTCTTTGAAGAAGAATCATCATTTCGGCCATTACCTTGGTAAAGACCCGGGGTGCCGTGGACAATCCAAACGGCAGCGTCTGAAACTGATAGTGACAGTTTTGTACCACGAACCTGAGGTACCCTTGGTGAGAAGGGCAAATTGGGACATGGAGGTAAGCATCCTTGATGTCCAGGGACACCATATAGTCCCCTTCTTCCTGGTTCGCTATCACTGCTCTGAGTGACTCCATCTTGATTTGAACCTTTGTATGTAAGCGTTCAAATATTTCAGATTTAGAATAGGTCTCACCGAGCCGTCTGGCTTCAGTACCACAATATAGTGTGGAATAATACCCCTTTCCTTGTTGTAGGAGGGGTACTTTGATTATCACCTGCTGGGAATACAGCTTGTGAATTGTTTCCAATACTGCCTCCCTGTCGGAGGGAGACGTTGGTAAAGCAAACTTCAGGAACCTGCGAGGGGGAGACGTCTCGAATTTCCAATCTGTACCCCTGGGATACTACTTGTAGGATCCAGGGGTCCACTTGCGAGTGAGCCCACTGCGTGTTGAAACTCTTGAGACGACCCCCCACCGCACCTGTTTGTACGGCCCCAGCGTCATGCTGAGGACTTGGCAGAAGCGGTGGAAGGCTTCTGTTCCTGGGAATGGGCTGCCTGCTGCAGTCTTCTTCCCTTACCTCTATCCCTGGGTAGATATGACTGGCCTTTTGCCCGCTTGCCCTTATGGGGATGAAAGGACTGAGGCTGAAAAGACTATGTCTTTTTCTGCTGAGATGTGACTTGGGGTAAAAAAGGTGGATTTTCCAGCTGTTGCCGTGGCCACCAGGTCCGATGGACCGACCCCAAATAACTCCTCCCCTTTATACGGCAATACTTCCATGTGCCGTTTGGAATCTGCATCACCTGACCACTGTCGTGTCCATAAACATCTTCTGGCAGATATGGACATCGCACTTACTCTTGATGCCAGAGTGCAATTATCCCTCTGTGCATCTCGCATATATAGAAATGCATCCTTTAAATGCTCTATAGTCAATAAAATACTGTCCCTGTCAAGGGTATCAATATTTCCAGTCAGGGAATCCGACCAAGCCACCCCAGCGCTGCCCATCCAGGCTGAGGCGATCGCTGGTCGCAGTATAACACCAGTATGTGTGTATATACTTTTTAGGATATTTTCCAGCCTCCTATCAGTTGGCTCCTTGAGGGCGGCCGTATCTGGAGACGGTAACGCCACTTGTTTTGATAAGCGTGTGAGCGCCTTATCCACCCTAAGGGGTGTTTCCCAACGCGCCATAACTTCTGGCGGGAAAGGGTATACCGCCAATAATTTTCTATCGGGGGAAACCCACGCATCATCACACACTTCATTTAATTTATCTGATTCAGGAAAAACCACATGTAGTTTTTTCACACTCCACATAATACCCTTTTTTGTGGTACTTGTAGTATCAGAAATATGTAACATCTCCTTCATTGCCCTTAACAAGTAACGTGTGGCCCTAAAGGAAAATACGTTTGTTTCTTCACCGTCGACACTGGAGTCAGTGTCCGTGTCTGTGTCTGTGTCGACCGACTGAGGTAAAAGGACGTTTTAACGCCCCTGACGGTGTTTGAGACGCCTGGACAGGTACTAATTGGTTTGCCGGCCGTCTCATGTCGTCAACCGACCTTGCAGCGTGTTGACATTATCACGTAATTCCTTAAATAAGCCATCCATTCCGGTGTCGACTCCCTAGAGAGTGACATCACCATTACAGGCAATTGCTCCGCCTCCTCACCAACATCGTCCTCATACATGTCGACACACACGTACCGACACACAGCACACACACAGGGAATGCTCTGATAGAGGACAGGACCCCACTAGCCCTTTGGGGAGACAGAGGGAGAGTTTGCCAGCACACACCAAAAACGCTATAATTAATACAGGGACAACCTTTATATAAGTGTTTTTCCCTTATAGCATTTTAATATATATAGTCATATCGCCAAATAAGTGCCCCCCCTCTCTGTTTTAACCCTGTTTCTGTAGTGCAGTGCAGGGGAGAGCCTGGGAGCCTTCCCACCAGCATTTCTGTGAGGGAAAATGGCGCTGTGTGCTGAGGAGAATAGGCCCCGCCCCCTTTTCGGCGGGCTTCTTCTCCCGTTTTTCTGAGACCTGGCAGGGGTTAAATACATCCATATAGCCCCCAGGGGCTATATGTGATGTATTTTTAGCCAGAATAAGGTACTATCATTGCTGCCCAGGGCGCCCCCCCCAGCGCCCTGCACCCTCAGTGACCGCTGCTATGAAGTGTGCTGACAACAATGGCGCACAGCTGCAGTGCTGTGCGCTACCTTATGAAGACTGAAAAGTCTTCTGCCGCCGGTTTCTGGACCTCTTCACTTTTCGGCATCTGCAAGGGGGTCGGCGGCGCGGCTCCGGGACGAACCCCAGGGTGATACCTGTGTTCCGACTCCCTCTGGAGCTAATGGTGTCCAGTAGCCTAAGAAGCCAATCCATCCTGCATGCAGGTGAGTTCACTTCTCTCCCCTAAGTCCCTCGATGCAGTGAGCCTGTTGCCAGCAGGACTCACTGAAAATAAAAAAAACCTAACAAAACTTTTACTCTAAGCAGCTCTTTAGGAGAGCCACCTAGATTGCACCCTTCTCGGCCGGGCACAAAAATCTAACTGAGGCTTGGAGGAGGGTCATAGGGGGAGGAGCCAGTGCACACCACCTGATCCTAAAGCTTTTACTTTTGTGCCCTGTCTCCTGCGGAGCCGCTATTCCCCATGGTCCTGACGGAGTCCCCAGCATCCACTTAGGACGTCAGAGAAAATAGGGAAAGATCAAGATCCACTTCCACCTAGTGCTGAAGCTGCTGCCACTAGTCAAGGCAGAGACAATTCAATGCCATCAACATTATGTAATGATTATACGATACATTATATATCATATCATTGTATGGTTGTAAAATACAACTTAAAAACTTTAATGAATAAATACATAAAGTAGCTTTTATGTAACCTTTTTAAACCTATTAGCAAAGACCGAATCTCATCGTGTGTGTATAGGCCTTTAGTTCAACAACAGCATGGGACCAGTTAGTGTGTTTTGACCACTGCACAGCACCTGGTGTTATATAGTAAGCACCACTATGGCATAGTATACAGCATTATGGGCCTGATATGAGTGTGACCAGCGGTGATGTGGAATGCAGTAGGAGGTGCTGTTTAGTAAGCACCACTTCTATATTCACCATGCAGTATATTGTGTGAATATAGAAGTGTTGGCTGTGTTATGTATTAGAGTAATTATTGCAGCTCCCAGCTAAAATTGCAACAATGTAATTTCGTGACAAGCTGCAGAGATTAACCCTTTCTGTGGCTGCTGCACAACCTCTATTCATATCGCTGAATTCAATTAGGGAGATGTTCTCACCCCGCGAGCAAGCGCAGGTATATGCCACACTTATGGTAACATTGGATTTGCAGATATTTTCTTGCAGGGGTGTTTCTAAACAATTTGGCTTCAAATGCGTGCCCCCCGCCACCATTGGCATTAAAAATTGTGCCCCTCCCCCATATATATATATATATAAAAAACTATATTTGCGTGAGCGCTCCGGACGGGATGGGGGGGCGTGACCTCGCAAAAATGGGTATGGTCTCCATAAAATGGGCGTAGCCTTGCAGGCAAAGACTACCTTACACCCCAGTTCTTGACCCTGCACCAACAGACCTCGGCCACCACAGGGAAAAAAGTACAGTAATTTCCACCATGTTAAGCCCCACACATTAATGCCCTTTGGAACATATTATGTCACTCACCACAATATCTGTGATACACTATGCCCTACAGTAAAGCTTCTAATTACTTTTACAAAAACTGCTCAATGCCAAGAGTTTCACGTGCTGGGTGTCATGCTCATTGCCAGGGGTTTCACTCTCTGGGTGTCATGCTCATTGCCAGGGGGAACGCAGTAGGAGGTGTTATATAGTAAGCACCACTATGGCATAGTATATAGCATTATATATATTGTGAGCACTGGTGATGTTGAGTGCAGTAGAGCTGCTGCTGGGTAATTACAATTGACTACAACCACCAATATATTCTGCTGCACTATATATATGCAAAGCTAATTCTGCTGGGTAATTACAACTGACTACAACCACCAATTTATTCTGCTGCACTATATCTATATTTGCAAAGCTAATTCTGCTGGGTAATTACAATTGACTACAACCACCAATATATTCTGCTGCACTATATCTATATATGCAAAGCTAATTCTGCTGAGTAATTACAATTGACTACAACCACCAATATATTCTGCTGCACTATATCTATATATGCAAAGCTAATTCTGCTGGGTAATGCAAATTGAAACATTATTGCATAGTATGTGATTTTGAAGTACTTTTTTAAAGTTTTGAATGATATAGACCCAGTTTAATCTTTGTGGAATGCCTGGTTGTTGTTTTTAAGGTAATTTATTGCCTGGCATTTGAGGGGGTGGGGCGTGGTTACAGATTTCAATTATTGGTTTCACTTGTAATAGTCTTCTACTTAAGTCCAATGGTGTAGGCTGTGCAAAGCCGTTTGGCTGTGCATTTATTGATCTAAGCGTGCATTTTTATCAAAGCGTGATAAAATTGACACATAACAGCAGCGTTCAATCAGCGTTAATTTATCTTCAGCTGATATTGATTGTGAATTGACGTTTCTTCTCTTCTTGTCACCTACAGGTAATTACAATTGACTACAACCACCAATATATTCTGCTGCACTATATCTATATATGCAAAGCTAATTCTGCTGGGTTATGCAAATTGAAACATTATTGCATAGTATGTGATTTTGAAGTACTTTTTTAAAGTTTTGAATGATATAGACCCAGTTTAATCTTTGTGGAATGCCTGGTTGTTGTTTTTACGGTAATTTATTGCCTGGCATTTGAGGGGGTGGGGTGTGGTTACAGATTTCAATTATTGGTTTCACTTGTGATAGTCTTCTACTTAAGTCCAATGGTGTAGGCTGTGCAAAGCCATTTGGCTGTGCATTTATTGATCTAAGCGTGCATTTTTATCAAAGCGTGATAAAATTGACACATAACAGCAGTGTTCAATCAGCGTTCAATCGAAGTGAAAAAGAAGGAAAACAGAAGCACACCAATCTAACAAAACAAAGAAAACTGAAGAACTAATAACAAATGTGAGTCACTTACTCCTCAGATCACTCACCTCCTGATTGTTGCATCTGATTACATAGCACAGAACTACCTTACTTGGACATTTCATAAACCATCCATTTCACCTACAAATGCCTGTATCTGTATTATTGTAATTTTGTTTTTTAAGCACAGCTGCACCAATGCAATTTTACCTGCAAACACTTAAAACTAGAGATGAGCGGGTTCGGTTTCTCTGAAACCGAACCCGCACGAACTTCATGTTTTTTTCACGGGTCCGAGCAGACTCGGATCCTCCCGCCTTGCTCGGTTAACCCGAGCGCGCCCGAACGTCATCATGACGCTGTCGGATTCTCGCGAGACTCGGATTCTATATAAGGAGCCGCGCGTCGCCGCCATTTTCACACGTGCATTGAGATTGATAGGGAGAGGACGTGGCTGGCGTCCTCTCCATTAGAAATTAGATTAGAAGAGAGAGAGAGATTGTGCAGAGTCAGACAGAGTTTACCACAGTGACCAGTGCAGTTGTTGTTAGTTAACTTTTATTTATTTTAATATAATATATCCGTTCTCTGCTATATCCGTTCTCTGCCTGAAAAAAAACGATACACAGCAGCAGCCAGTCACACAGTGTGACTCAGTCTGTGTGCACTCAGCTCAGCCCAGTGTGCTGCACATCAATGTATAAAAGGCAAAGCTTATAATAATTGTGGGGGAGACTGGGGAGCACTGCAGGTTGTTATAGCAGGAGCCCCCAGGAGTACATAATATTATATTAATTTAAAATTAAACAGTGCACACTTTTGCTGCAGGAGTGCCACTGCCAGTGTGACTAGTGGTGACCAGTGCCTGACCACCAGTATAGTAGTATATTGTTGTATGTATTGTATACTATCTCTTTATCAACCAGTCTATATTAGCAGCAGACACAGTACAGTGCGGTAGTTCACGGCTGTGGCTACCTCTGTGTCGGCAGTCGGAACTCGGCAGGCAGTCCGTCCATCCATAATTGTATTACAATATATACCACCTAACCGTGGTATTTTTTTTTCTTTCTTTATACCGTCGTCATAGTGTCATACTAGTTGTTACGAGTATACTACTATCTCTTTATCAACCAGTGTACAGTGCGGTAGTTCACGGCTGTGGCTACCTCTGTGTCGGCAGTCGGCAGGCAGTCCGTCCATCCATAATTGTATTATTATTATAATATATACCACCTAACCGTGGTTTTTTTTTCATTCTTTATACCGTCGTCATAGTGTCATACTAGTTGTTACGAGTATACTACTATCTCTTTATCAACCAGTGTACAGTGCGGTAGTTCACGGCTGTGGCTACCTCTGTGTCGGCAGTCGGCAGGCAGTCCGTCCATCCATAATTGTATTATTATTATAATATATACCACCTAACCGTGGTTTTTTTTTCATTCTTTATACCGTCGTCATAGTGTCATACTAGTTGTTACGAGTATACTACTATCTCTTTATCAACCAGTGTACAGTGCGGTAGTTCACGGCTGTGGCTACCTCTGTGTCGGCAGTCGGCAGGCAGTCCGTCCATCCATAATTGTATTATTATTATAATATATACCACCTAACCGTGGTTTTTTTTTCATTCTTTATACCGTCGTCATAGTGTCATACTAGTTGTTACGAGTATACTACTATCTCTTTATCAACCAGTGTACAGTGCGGTAGTTCACGGCTGTGGCTACCTCTGTGTCGGCAGTCGGCAGGCAGTCCGTCCATCCATAATTGTATTATTATTATAATATATACCACCTAACCGTGGTTTTTTTTCCATTCTTTATACCGTCGTCATAGTGTCATACTAGTTGTTACGAGTATACTACTATCTCTTTATCAACCAGTGTACAGTGCGGTAGTTCACGGCTGTGGCTACCTCTGTGTCGGCAGTCGGCAGGCAGTCCGTCCATCCATAATTGTATTATTATTATAATATATACCACCTAACCGTGGTTTTTTTTTCATTCTTTATACCGTCGTCATAGTGTCATACTAGTTGTTACGAGTATACTACTATCTCTTTATCAACCAGTGTACAGTGCGGTAGTTCACGGCTGTGGCTACCTCTGTGTCGGCAGTCGGCAGGCAGTCCGTCCATCCATAATTGTATTATTATTATAATATATACCACCTAACCGTGGTTTTTTTTTCATTCTTTATACCGTCGTCATAGTGTCATACTAGTTGTTACGAGTATACTACTATCTCTTTATCAACCAGTGTACAGTGCGGTAGTTCACGGCTGTGGCTACCTCTGTGTCGGCAGTCGGCAGGCAGTCCGTCCATCCATAATTGTATTATTATTATAATATATACCACCTAACCGTGGTTTTTTTTTCATTCTTTATACCGTCGTCATAGTGTCATACTAGTTGTTACGAGTATACTACTATCTCTTTATCAACCAGTGTACAGTGCGGTAGTTCACGGCTGTGGCTACCTCTGTGTCGGCAGTCGGCAGGCAGTCCGTCCATCCATAATTGTATTATTATTATAATATATACCACCTAACTGTGGTATTTTTTTTTCTTTCTTTATACCGTCGTCATAGTGTCATACTAGTTGTTACGAGTATACTACTATCTCTTTATCAACCAGTGTACAGTGCGGTAGTTCACGGCTGTGGCTACCTCTGTGTCGGCAGTCGGCAGGCAGTCCGTCCATCCATAATTGTATTATTATTATAATATATACCACCTAACCGTGGTTTTTTTTTTCATTCTTTATACCGTCATAGTGTCATACTAGTTGTTACGAGTATACTACTATCTCTTTATCAACCAGTGTACAGTACGGTAGTTCACGGCTGTGGCTACCTCTGTGTCGGCAGTCGGCAGGCAGTCCGTCCATCCATAATTGTATTATTATTATAATATATACCACCTAACCGTGGTTTTTTTTTCATTCTTTATACCGTCGTCATAGTGTCATACTAGTTGTTACGAGTATACTACTATCTCTTTATCAACCAGTGTACAGTGCGGTAGTTCACGGCTGTGGCTACCTCTGTGTCGGCAGTCGGCAGGCAGTCCGTCCATCCATAATTGTATTATTATTATAATATATACCACCTAACCGTGGTTTTTTTATACCACCTAACCGTGGCAGTCCGTCCATAATTGTATACTAGTATCCAATCCATCCATCTCCATTGTTTACCTGAGGTGCCTTTTAGTTCTGCCTATAAAATATGGAGAACAAAAAAGTTGAGGTTCCAAAATTAGGGAAAGATCAAGATCCACTTCCACCTCGTGCTGAAGCTGCTGCCACTAGTCATGGCCGAGACGATGAAATGCCAGCAACGTCGTCTGCCAAGGCCGATGCCCAATGTCATAGTACAGAGCATGTCAAATCCAAAACACCAAATATCAGAAAAAAAAGGACTCCAAAACCTAAAATAAAATTGTCGGAGGAGAAGCGTAAACTTGCCAATATGCCATTTACCACACGGAGTGGCAAGGAACGGCTGAGGCCCTGGCCTATGTTCATGGCTAGTGGTTCAGCTTCACATGAGGATGGAAGCACTCAGCCTCTCGCTAGAAAACTGAAAAGACTCAAGCTGGCAAAAGCACCGCAAAGAACTGTGCGTTCTTTGAAATCCCAAATCCACAAGGAGAGTCCAATTGTGTCGTTTGCGATGCCTGACCTTCCCAACACTGGACGTGAAGAGCATGCGCCTTCCACTATTTGCATGCCCCCTGCAAGTGCTGGAAGGAGCACCCGCAGTCCAGTTCCTGATAGTCAGATTGAAGATGTCAGTGTTGAAGTACACCAGGATGAGGAGGATATGGGTGTTGCTGGCGCTGGGGAGGAAATTGACCAGGAGGATTCTGATGGTGAGGTGGTTTGTTTAAGTCAGGCACCCGGGGAGACACCTGTTGTCCGTGGGAGGAATATGGCCGTTGACATGCCAGGTGAAAATACCAAAAAAATCAGCTCTTCAGTGTGGAGGTATTTCACCAGAAATGCGGACAACAGGTGTCAAGCCGTGTGTTCCCTTTGTCAAGCTGTAATAAGTAGGGGTAAGGACGTTAACCACCTCGGAACATCCTCCCTTATACGTCACCTGCAGCGCATTCATAATAAGTCAGTGACAAGTTCAAAAACTTTGGGTGACAGCGGAAGCAGTCCACTGACCAGTAAATCCCTTCCTCTTGTAACCAAGCTCACGCAAACCACCCCACCAACTCCCTCAGTGTCAATTTCCTCCTTCCCCAGGAATGCCAATAGTCCTGCAGGCCATGTCACTGGCAAGTCTGACGAGTCCTCTCCTGCCTGGGATTCCTCCGATGCATCCTTGCGTGTAACGCCTACTGCTGCTGGCGCTGCTGTTGTTGCCGCTGGGAGTCGATGGTCATCCCAGAGGGGAAGTCTTAAGCCCACTTGTACTACTTCCAGTAAGCAATTGACTGTTCAACAGTCCTTTGCGAGGAAGATGAAATATCACAGCAGTCATCCTACTGCAAAGCGGATAACTGAGTCCTTGACAACTATGTTGGTGTTAGACGTGCGTCCGGTATCCGCCGTTAGTTCACAGGGAACTAGACAATTTATTGAGGCAGTGTGCCCCCGTTACCAAATACCATCTAGGTTCCACTTCTCTAGGCAGGCGATACCGAGAATGTACACGGACGTCAGAAAAAGACTCACCAGTGTCCTAAAAAATGCAGTTGTACCCAATGTCCACTTAACCACGGACATGTGGACAAGTGGAGCAGGGCAGGGTCAGGACTATATGACTGTGACAGCCCACTGGGTAGATGTATGGACTCCCGCCGCAAGAACAGCAGCGGCGGCACCAGTAGCAGCATCTCGCAAACGCCAACTCTTTCCTAGGCAGGCTACGCTTTGTATCACCGCTTTCCAGAATACGCACACAGCTGAAAACCTCTTACGGCAACTGAGGAAGATCATCGCGGAATGGCTTACCCCAATTGGACTCTCCTGTGGATTTGTGGCATCGGACAACGCCAGCAATATTGTGTGTGCATTAAATATGGGCAAATTCCAGCACGTCCCATGTTTTGCACATACCTTGAATTTGGTGGTGCAGAATTTTTTAAAAAACGACAGGGGCGTGCAAGAGATGCTGTCGGTGGCCAGAAAAATTGCGGGACACTTTCGGCGTACAGGCACCACGTACAGAAGACTGGAGCACCACCAAAAACTACTGAACCTGCCCTGCCATCATCTGAAGCAAGAAGTGGTAACGAGGTGGAATTCAACCCTCTATATGCTTCAGAGGTTGGAGGAGCAGCAAAAGGCCATTCAAGCCTATACAATTGAGCACGATATAGGAGATGGAATGCACCTGTCTCAAGTGCAGTGGAGAATGATTTCAACGTTGTGCAAGGTTCTGATGCCCTTTGAACTTGCCACACGTGAAGTCAGTTCAGACACTGCCAGCCTGAGTCAGGTCATTCCCCTCATCAGGCTTTTGCAGAAGAAGCTGGAGGCATTGAAGAAGGAGCTAACACGGAGCGATTCCGCTAGGCATGTGGGACTTGTGGATGCAGCCCTTAATTCGCTTAACAAGGATTCACGGGTGGTCAATCTGTTGAAATCAGAGCACTACATTTTGGCCACCGTGCTCGATCCTAGATTTAAAGCCTACCTTGGATCTCTCTTTCCGGCAGACACAGGTCTGCTGGGGTTGAAAGACCTGCTGGTGACAAAATTGTCAAGTCAAGCGGAACGCGACCTGTCAACATCTCCTCCTTCACATTCTCCCGCAACTGGGGGTGCGAGGAAAAGGCTCAGAATTCCGAGCCCACCCGCTGGCGGTGATGCAGGGCAGTCTGGAGCGACTGCTGATGCTGACATCTGGTCCGGACTGAAGGACCTGACAACGATTACGGACATGTCGTCTACTGTCACTGCATATGATTCTCTCAACATTGATAGAATGGTGGAGGATTATATGAGTGACCGCATCCAAGTAGGCACGTCACACAGTCCGTACTTATACTGGCAGGAAAAAGAGGCAATTTGGAGGCCCTTGCACAAACTGGCTTTATTCTACCTAAGTTGCCCTCCCACAAGTGTGTACTCCGAAAGAGTGTTTAGTGCCGCCGCTCACCTTGTCAGCAATCGGCGTACGAGGTTACATCCAGAAAATGTGGAGAAGATGATGTTCATTAAAATGAATTATAATCAATTCCTCCGCGGAGACATTGACCAGCAGCAATTGCCTCCACAAAGTACACAGGGAGCTGAGATGGTGGATTCCAGTGGGGACGAATTGATAATCTGTGAGGAGGGGGATGTACACGGTGATATATCGGAGGGTGAAGATGAGGTGGACATCTTGCCTCTGTAGAGCCAGTTTGTGCAAGGAGAGATTAATTGCTTCTTTTTTGGGGGGGGTCCAAACCAACCCGTCATATCAGTCACAGTCGTGTGGCAGACCCTGTCACTGAAATGATGGGTTGGTTAAAGTGTGCATGTCCTGTTTTGTTTATACAACATAAGGGTGGGTGGGAGGGCCCAAGGATAATTCCATCTTGCACCTCTTTTTTCTTTTCTTTTTCTTTGCATCATGTGCTGATTGGGGAGGGTTTTTTGGAAGGGACATCCTGCGTGACACTGCAGTGCCACTCCTAGATGGGCCCGGTGTTTGTGTCGGCCACTAGGGTCGCTAATCTTACTCACACAGCTACCTCATTGCGCCTCTTTTTTTCTTTGCGTCATGTGCTGTTTGGGGAGGGTTTTTTGGAAGGGACATCCTGCGTGACACTGCAGTGCCACTCCTAGATGTGCCCGGTGTTTGTGTCGGCCACTAGGGTCGCTAATCTTACTCACACAGTCAGCTACCTCATTGCGCCTCTTTTTTTCTTTGCGTCATGTGCTGTTTGGGGAGGGTTTTTTGGAAGGGCCATCCTGCGTGACACTGCAGTGCCACTCCTAGATGGGCCCGGTGTTTGTGTCGGCCACTAGGGTCGCTAATCTTACTCACACAGCTACCTCATTGCGCCTCTTTTTTTCTTTGCGTCATGTGCTGTTTGGGGAGGGTTTTTTGGAAGGGACATCCTGCGTGACACTGCAGTGCCACTCCTAGATGGGCCCGGTGTTTGTGTCGGCCACTAGGGTCGCTTATCTTTCTCACACAGCTACCTCATTGCGCCTCTTTTTTTCTTTGCGTCATGTGCTGTTTGGGGAGGGTTTTTTGGAAGGGACATCCTGCGTGACACTGCAGTGCCACTCCTAGATGGGCCCGGTGTTTGTGTCGGCCACTAGGGTCGCTTATCTTTCTCACACAGTCAGCTACCTCATTGCGCCTCTTTTTTTCTTTGCGTCATGTGCTGTTTGGGGAGGGTTTTTTGGAAGGGACATCCTGCGTGACACTGCAGTGCCACTCCTAGATGGGCCCGGTGTTTGTGTCGGCCACTAGGGTCGCTTATCTTACTCACACAGCGACCTCGGTGCAAATTTTAGGACTAAAAATAATATTGTGAGGTGTGATGTGTTCAGAATAGGCTGAAAATGAGTGTAAATTATGTTTTTTGAGGTTAATAATACTTTGGGATCAAAATTACCCCCAAATTCTATGATTTAAGCTGTTTTTTAGGGTTTTTTGAAAAAAACACCCGAATCCAAAACACACCCGAATCCGACAAAAATAATTCGGTGAGGTTTTGCCAAAACGCGTTCGAACCCAAAACACGGCCGCGGAACCGAACCCAAAACCAAAACACAAAACCCGAAAAATTTCAGGCGCTCATCTCTACTTAAAACATCTAACATAATTACCATTGCTTCTTAAACCTCTCACAAGCCTTTCATTTCTTACACTCCAAATACTTTTCTGCACCCACTTTATCTACGCTTTTGACTCATTTCATACTAAATCTACACCCCTTGAGCCTACACTGCTTTTCTCACCTGCATTTCTGCAATTCTTCTGCTCGGATTGCCTTACAGTCTCCTCTCCTACTTCCACTTTCCCTCAACCTATTTACCTACTTAACACTATGTCAAGGTTTTCTTATACTCCCCACATCACTCAGTGTCTACCTAATAATGTATCTTTAGCCTTCCCCCCTAGTCTCCTCCACCTCCTCCTCTCTCCCCTCCTCTGTCTCCCCTCCATCCCTCTGTTTTCTTCCCCCACCTTTCCTGTTACCCCACTTTCATTCACCTCTGCCCCATGGTCCTGCTACCCCACAACTCAGCCCTGCTCCCTCTCTCCCTTCCCTGTCACCTCCCCACACCCCCATCCACATCACACTGACCTCCCTCCCTGCCCACCTCCTGCAGTTTCCCCTCCTAGCTCAGGCACCCGTACCAACACTACTCTCTCATCATCCCTGCCCTCAAAGTTAATCCCACCTCATCGCTACAGCAACCCTGAAAATCTAATTCACATCTCTCCCACAAACTCATACCCCCTATCCTGTGCCCTCTGGAATGCCAGATCTGTTTATAACAAACTGGTCCCCACTCATGACCTTTTCATTTCCAACTCCCTACACCTACTAGCCATTACTGAAACTTGGATTACGCCCTCTGACACTACTTCTGCTGCTGCTCTCTCTGCTGGGGGCCTTACATTCACACACACACCCCGACCTGGGGGTCGCCATGGGGGTGGTGTTGGGGTCCTTTTACCTTCTAGTTACTCCTACCAACTCATACCACCAGAACCATCCCTTATATTCTCTACATTTGAGGTCCACGCCATATGCCTCTTCCAACCAGTCCATCTTAGAGTAGCTGTCATTTACCGCCCCCCTGGCACTGCTTCCAAATTAATCGACAACTTTGCTTCCTGGCTTCCTCACTTCCTCTCTTCTGACATTCCCACCATTATCCTAGGCGATTTCAACATCCCTATTGACATCCCCACACAATCCCCTGCCTCTAAACTCCTTAACCTCACCTCTTCACTTGGTCTCTCCCAGTGGACCTCCTCACCCTCCCATGTGAATGGGAGCTCACTGGATCTGGTCTTCACTCACCGCTGTGATATTTCTGATTTTTCCAACTCCCCATTTCCCCTCTCTGACCACCACCTGCTCTCCTTCAACCTATCTCTCTCGACTTCCCCATCTCTACCTCCTAAGGCTACCATCACTAAGCGTAACATTGAAGCTATTGACACCACATTCCTTTCCTCCCTGTTTGACTCACTTCTCTCTCCTATTCTCTCTCTCTCATGCCCTGAACAAGCCACTTCCACATACAATGCTTCCCTTACTTCTGCTCTTGACTCTGTTGCTCCACCAACCACTATTCACCCTCACAAATTAACACCTCAACCCTGGCACACCAAATGCACCAGATATCTGCAAAAATGCTCACGTACGGCTGAGCGACACTGGAGGAAATCACGCTCTAAGGCAGACTTCCTCCATTTCAAACTTATGCTCTCATCCTTCAGTGCTGCCCTTTCTCTTGCTAAACAGTCATACTTAAAGAACCTCATCTCCTCCCAGTCTTCCAACCCCCGGCGCCTCTTTGCCACTCTCAACTCACTCCTCTGCCCACCTCCACCTCGTCTCCCTTCCTCACTCTCTGCTCTTGACTTTGCCACTTACTTCACATCCAAAATTGACTCCATACGTCAGGACATCACATCACACCAGACTATCAGTAACCAGCCTTCTCACAACCCTTACGAACCCTCCCCATCCCTCGCACCAACTCTGTCATCTTTCTCCCATGCATCTGGAGAGGAAGTCATGGCCCTCATTCGTTCCTGTCCCCTCACCACCTCCCCACTTGACCCAATCCCCTCCTGCCTCCTTTGCCACCTCTCTTCTTCTGCTTTTTCCCATCTTTCCCACCTTCTCAATCTCTCCCTCTCATCAGGCACTGTCCCCTCTGCCTTCAAGCACGCTCTCATCTCTCCTATTCTTAAAAAACCTACCCTTGATCCAAACACTCTCTCCAACTACCGACCCATCTCTCTCCTCCCTTTTGCCTCCAAACTCCTTGAGCGTATTGTCTACAACCGCCTTACTTCCTTTCTTTCCTCACACTCACTGCTTGACCCATTCCAGTCTGGCTTCCGTCCTCTCCACTCCACTAAAACTGCCCTTACAAAAGTA
Source organism: Pseudophryne corroboree (assembly GCF_028390025.1). NCBI lineage: Eukaryota > Metazoa > Chordata > Amphibia > Anura > Myobatrachidae > Pseudophryne > Pseudophryne corroboree. Next base: position 137,119,042 of record NC_086446.1, read on the forward strand.
TGCAATGACCTCCATGCTGCTAAATCTAAGGGACACTACTCTCTACTTATTCTACTTGATCTCTCTGCTGCTTTTGACACTGTGGACCATCCTCTCCTACTGCAAATCCTTCACTCCATTGGTCTGCGTAACACAGCCCTCTCTTGGTTGTCGTCCTACCTTTCTGACCGTTCATTCTCTGTCTCCTCTCATGACTCCACCTCCCCCTCACTTCCACTAACTGTAGGGGTACCCCAAGGTTCTGTCCTTGGTCCTCTTCTCTTCTCTCTCTATACGTCCTCACTAAGTAAGCTCATTAGTTCTTTTGGTTTCCAATATCATCTCTATGCTGATGACACTCAAATCTATCTTTCCTCTCCAGACCTCTCCCCTACTCTCCTCACTCGTATCTCCAACTGTCTCTCTGCTATCTCTTCCTGGATGTCCCAGCTCTTTCTTAAACTTAACATGTCTAAGACCGAGCTGATCATCTTCCCTCCCTCCCGCATAACCTCACCTCCTACAATCTCATTATCTATTGATGGCACTACTATCTCCTCTACCCCCCAAGTGCGCTGTCTTGGAGTAATCCTTGACTCCTCCCTCTCCTTCAAACCACACATTCAGCACCTCTCACAAACCTGCCGTTTTCATCTAAAAAATATTTCCAGGATCAGACCCTTTCTGACCCAGGATGCTACTAAGACTCTTATCCACTCACTGGTCATCTCCAGACTGGACTGCTGTAATCTCTTCCTGACTGGCATTCCTGACAAATACCTCTCTCCACTCCAATCTATCCTCAATGCTGCTTCCCGGCTCATTTTCCTCACCAAACGCACTACGTCCACCTCTCCTCTCTTACTAGCCCTTCACTGGCTCCCCTTCCCTTTCAGAATCCATTTCAAGCTTCTCACACTTGCTTACAAAGCCCTCACCCACTCCTCTCCCATCTACATCTCTGATCTTATCTCGCTTTACACTCCCACCCGTCCTCTTCGCTCTGCTAATGCACACCGACTCCTGCCTACGGATTACTTCCTCCCACTCCTACCTCCAAGATTTTTCACGTGCTGCACCACTTCTCTGGAATTCCCTACCTCTCCCCCTCAGACTCTCCACCTCTCTACAAAACTTCAAACGGGCTCTCAAAACCCACTTCTTCACCAAACCCAGACAAATCTCATCCTAAACCTCTGTTCCACGCTCTCTATGTACCCCATCTGTCTCACCCCTGTCTGTCTACCCCTCCCTTTTAGAATGTAAGCTCTCACGAGCAGGGCCCTCTTCCCTCATGTGCTTACTCTTTTCTTACTTTAATAATCTTCAGCTGCACCAAATCCAGCAGTCTTCTGCCTCCTGATACTTATTCCAGTGTCATCTGCTGATGTAGCTATGTTTATTTACCCTGTACTTGTCCTATATTGTCGTCAACTGTAAGTTGCTGTTTTCCTGTTTGATTATTTGTTTATGTACTCTGTAATTGGGCACTGCGGAACCCTTGTGGCGCCATATAAATAAAGGATAATAATAATAATAAATAATATAATATATAGCAGTACGGTACAGTAGGCCACTGCTCTACCTACCTCTGTGTCGTCAAGTATACTATCCATCCATACCTGTGGTGCATTTTAGAAAAAAAACATGTCTCGGCAGAGCAATCTATAAATCCATAATTTTTCAGACAGCAACAGTGGGTATTGTAATAGTCACCCAATCCATCACTTTTATAGGGTTACATGCACCCACATGCTACAGCCTGTCTCAATAATTTTACTGTCACGCTGTGTGTGTTTGTGTTTTTATTTGGGTATTTTTTTGTTGTTGTAGAACTACAGGTACCAGCAAGCCCGTTATTTCCCCGCCTGCTGGTACTTGAGGTTCTCCAAGTACCAGCAAGCGGGGGAGGCTTGCTGGGCCTTGTAGTTCCACAACAACAAAAAACAATATTCTTTTTTTACACACATGGCTATCAGCCCGGCACCCACCACCCAGGGGTGCTGGGGACAGCCTCGAGCTTTACCTCTGGCCCTTGGGTGCCTCGAGGGGAGGAACCTCTTGATTTAAGGGGTCCCCACTCCTCCAGGGAACCCCGGCCAGGGGTGACTAGTTGGAGGGGTAATGCCAGGGCCGCAGGGACCTACATAAAAGTGTCCCCCGGCTGTGGCATTATCTCTCTGGCTAGTGGAGCCCGGTGCTGGTTTTAAAAATATGGGGGACCCCTACATCTTTTGTCCCACGTATTTTTGGAACCTGGACCGTTCTAAGAGCCCGGTGCTGGTTGTCTAAATACGGGGAACCCCTGTCCAATTTTTCCCCCAGTATTTAAATAACCAGGACCGGCTCAAAGAGCCCGAGGCTGGTTATACTAAGGAGGGGGGACCTCACGCATTTTTTTTAACCCATTCAGACCCTTCTCCTTTAAGTTAATGGAAGCCCTGGACAACAAAATTGCATTCATGTCCTCCTCCCTCACCCTTCCCAGTCCCAAACACTCATTTTTTTTTTCTTTAAAAATGTATAATATATAACAAGAACAATGAGCAGGCAGGCAGCGGGCATTGGCGACATCGGACTGAGATAGAAATTAGTGGTGGAGGGCTGGGTCAGTTGATTGTGGGAGAGTTTGTAAGCCATTGGCGGTGGCAGCGGGTATCGGCTCAGAGGCAGTAGCGGGCATTGGCTAAGGGTCATCGGCAGGATTCGGCGGAAATTATGGCTGTAGTGCCTCACTAGCCACTGACCTCACCGCACGCCACTGTGGGACAGATGTAACATGCAGAGAGAGGTAGATTTGGGAGGGGGAATGTCCTAGCATAACTGTTAATTGCAGTGTAATACTGTAATTCAGCTGTGCAGCATTTGTGGCTAAATGTCAAAGAAGCCAGTATTTACCCTGCATGCAAAACAATAAATGTATTTGAACATACCTCCCAACTATACCAATTTTTGCAGGACAGTCACTTTTTTTGGGAATGTCCAGCTAACCCAAACAACCCCCCCCCCCCCTGTGGGGGCCGCAGTGTCCCATAGTCATGGGGAACGGGGGGGGGGGGGGTGTGGATGGCTCCCTGTAGCTTGTTGCTCTGCAAATATGCACATTGTGGGTAATTCAGACCTGATCGCTAGGGTGTGTTTTTTGCATCCCTGTAATCAGGTAGTTGCCGCCTACAGCGGAAGGGAAAATTTGCTGTGCAGGTGTGTGATCACATGTGCACAAGAGCTGCACAGCTCAGCACTTACTCAGCCATTGAGGTGACGTCACAAATCCTCCCACAAAACGCCCGGTCCCTCCAGGGTTTTTCCGGACACTCCCTAGAAACATTCAGTTGCCACCCACACAAACACCCTCTTCTTGTCAATATTCTTGTGATCTCCGGACCGTCGCACTTACGCATTGTGGCTAGAGATGAGCGGGTTCGGTTTCTCTGAATCCGAACCCGCCAGAACTTCATGTTTTTTTTCACGGGTCCGAGCGACTCGGATCTTCCCGCCTTGCTCGGTTAACCCGAGCGCGCCCGAACGTCATCATGACGCTGTCGGATTCTCGCGAGGCTCGGATTCTATCGCGAGACTCGGATTCTATATAAGGAGCCGCGCGTCGCCGCCATTTTCACACGTGCATTGAGATTGATAGGGAGAGGACGTGGCTGGCGTCCTCTCCGTTTAGAATTAGAATAGATTAGAGAGACACTTGATTTACTAATTTTGGGGAGCATTAGGAGTACTCAGTAGTGTACAGTGCAGAGTTTTGCTGATAGTGACCAGTGACCACCACTTTTATTTATAATCCGTTCTCTGCCTGAAAAAAGCGATACACAGCACACAGTGACTCAGTCACATACCATATCTGTGTGCACTGCTCAGGCTCAGGCCAGTGTGCTGCATCATCTATTATCTATATATAATATTATATATATCTGTCTGACTGCTCAGCTCACACAGCTTATAATTGTGGGGGAGACTGGGGAGCACTACTGCAGTGCCAGTTATAGGTTATAGCAGGAGCCAGGAGTACATAATATAATCCGTTCTCTGCCTGAAAAAAGCGATACACAGCACACAGTGACTCAGTCACATACCATATCTGTGTGCACTGCTCAGGCTCAGGCCAGTGTGCTGCATCATCTATTATCTATATATAATATTATATATATCTGTCTGACTGCTCAGCTCACACAGCTTATAATTGTGGGGGAGACTGGGGAGCACTACTGCAGTGCCAGTTATAGGTTATAGCAGGAGCCAGGAGTACATAATATATTATATAGTGAGTGACCACCAGACACACAGTGCAGTTTATTTAATATATCCGTTCTCTGCCTGAAAAAAGCGATACACACAGTGACTCAGTCAGTCACATACCATATCTGTGTGCACTGCTCAGGCTCAGGCCAGTGTGCTGCATCATCTATATATATTATATATCTGTCTGACTGCTCAGCTCACACAGCTTATAATTGTGGGGGAGACTGGGGAGCACTACTGCAGTGCCAGTTATAGGTTATAGCAGGAGCCAGGAGTACATAATATTATATTAAAATTAAACAGTGCACACTTTTGCTGCAGGAGTGCCACTGCCAGTGTGACTAGTGACCAGTGACCTGACCACCAGTATATAATATTAGTAGTATACTATCTCTTTATCAACCAGTCTATATTAGCAGCAGACACAGTACAGTGCGGTAGTTCACGGCTGTGGCTACCTCTGTGTCGGCACTCGGCAGCCCGTCCATAATTGTATATACCACCTAACCGTGGTTTTTTTTTCTTTCTTTATACATACATACTAGTTACGAGTATACTATCTCTTTATCAACCAGTCTATATATTAGCAGCAGACACAGTACAGTGCGGTAGTTCACGGCTGTGGCTACCTCTGTGTCGGCACTCGGCAGCCCGTCCATAATTGTATATACCACCTAACCGTGGTTTTTTTTTCTTTCTTTATACATACATACTAGTTACGAGTATACTATCTCTTTATCAACCAGTCTATATATTAGCAGCAGACACAGTACAGTGCGGTAGTTCACGGCTGTGGCTACCTCTGTGTCGGCACTCGGCAGCCCGTCCATAATTGTATATACCACCTAACCGTGGTTTTTTTTTCTTTCTTTATACATACATACTAGTTACGAGTATACTATCTCTTTATCAACCAGTCTATATTAGCAGCAGACACAGTACAGTGCGGTAGTTCACGGCTGTGGCTACCTCTGTGTCGGCACTCGGCAGCCCGTCCATAATTGTATATACCACCTAACCGTGGTTTTTTTTTCTTTCTTTATACATACATACTAGTTACGAGTATACTATCTCTTTATCAACCAGTCTATATATTAGCAGCAGACACAGTACAGTGCGGTAGTTCACGGCTGTGGCTACCTCTGTGTCGGCACTCGGCAGCCCGTCCATAATTGTATACTAGTATCCAATCCATCCATCTCCATTGTTTACCTGAGGTGCCTTTTAGTTGTGCCTATTAAAATATGGAGAACAAAAATGTTGAGGTTCCAAAATTAGGGAAAGATCAAGATCCACTTCCACCTCGTGCTGAAGCTGCTGCCACTAGTCATGGCCGAGACGATGAAATGCCAGCAACGTCGTCTGCCAAGGCCGATGCCCAATGTCATAGTACAGAGCATGTCAAATCCAAAACACCAAATATCAGTAAAAAAAGGACTCCAAAACCTAAAATAAAATTGTCGGAGGAGAAGCGTAAACTTGCCAATATGCCATTTACCACACGGAGTGGCAAGGAACGGCTGAGGCCCTGGCCTATGTTCATGGCTAGTGGTTCAGCTTCACATGAGGATGGAAGCACTCAGCCTCTCGCTAGAAAAATGAAAAGACTCAAGCTGGCAAAAGCAGCACAGCAAAGAACTGTGCATTCTTCGAAATCCCAAATCCACAAGGAGAGTCCAATTGTGTCGGTTGCGATGCCTGACCTTCCCAACACTGGACGTGAAGAGCATGCGCCTTCCACCATTTGCACGCCCCCTGCAAGTGCTGGAAGGAGCACCCGCAGTCCAGTTCCTGATAGTCAGATTGAAGATGTCAGTGTTGAAGTACACCAGGATGAGGAGGATATGGGTGTTGCTGGCGCTGGGGAGGAAATTGACCAGGAGGATTCTGATGGTGAGGTGGTTTGTTTAAGTCAGGCACCCGGGGAGACACCTGTTGTCCGTGGGAGGAATATGGCCGTTGACATGCCAGGTGAAAATACCAAAAAAATCAGCTCTTCGGTGTGGAGGTATTTCACCAGAAATGCGGACAACAGGTGTCAAGCCGTGTGTTCCCTTTGTCAAGCTGTAATAAGTAGGGGTAAGGACGTTAACCACCTCGGAACATCCTCCCTTATACGTCACCTGCAGCGCATTCATAATAAGTCAGTGACAAGTTCAAAAACTTTGGGTGACAGCGGAAGCAGTCCACTGACCAGTAAATCCCTTCCTCTTGTAACCAAGCTCACGCAAACCACCCCACCAACTCCCTCAGTGTCAATTTCCTCCTTCCCCAGGAATGCCAATAGTCCTGCAGGCCATGTCACTGGCAATTCTGACGAGTCCTCTCCTGCCTGGGATTCCTCCGATGCATCCTTGCGTGTAACGCCTACTGCTGCTGGCGCTGCTGTTGTTGCCGCTGGGAGTCGATGGTCATCCCAGAGGGGAAGTCGTAAGCCCACTTGTACTACTTCCAGTAAGCAATTGACTGTTCAACAGTCCTTTGCGAGGAAGATGAAATATCACAGCAGTCATCCTACTGCAAAGCGGATAACTGAGGCCTTGGCATCCTGGGTGGTGAGAAACGTGGTTCCGGTATCCATCATTACTGCAGAGCCAACTAGAGACTTGTTGGAGGTACTGTGTCCCCGGTACCAAATACCATCTAGGTTCCATTTCTCTAGGCAGGCGATACCGAAAATGTACACAGACCTCAGAAAAAGAGTCACCAGTGTCCTAAAAAATGCAGCTGTACCCAATGTCCACTTAACCACGGACATGTGGACAAGTGGAGCAGGGCAGGGTCAGGACTATATGACTGTGACAGCCCACTGGGTAGATGTATGGACTCCCGCCGCAAGAACAGCAGCGGCGGCACCAGTAGCAGCATCTCGCAAACGCCAACTCTTTCCTAGGCAGGCTACGCTTTGTATCACCGCTTTCCAGAATACGCACACAGCTGAAAACCTCTTACGGCAACTGAGGAAGATCATCGCGGAATGGCTTACCCCAATTGGACTCTCCTGTGGATTTGTGGCATCGGACAACGCCAGCAATATTGTGTGTGCATTAAATCTGGGCCAATTCCAGCACGTCCCATGTTTTGCACATACCTTGAATTTGGTGGTGCAGAATTTTTTAAAAAACGACAGGGGCGTGCAAGAGATGCTGTCGGTGGCCAGAAGAATTGCGGGACACTTTCGGCGTACAGGCACCACGTACAGAAAACTGGAGCACCACCAAAAACTACTGAACCTGCCCTGCCATCATCTGAAGCAAGAAGTGGTAACGAGGTGGAATTCAACCCTCTATATGCTTCAGAGGTTGGAGGAGCAGCAAAAGGCCATTCAAGCCTATACAATTGAGCACGATATAGTAGGTGGAATGCACCTGTCTCAAGTGCAGTGGAGAATGATTTCAACGTTGTGCAAGGTTCTGATGCCCTTTGAACTTGCCACACGTGAAGTCAGTTCAGACACTGCCAGCCTGAGTCAGGTCATTCCCCTCATCAGGCTTTTGCAGAAGAAGCTGGAGGCATTGAAGGAGGAGCTAACACGGAGCGATTCCGCTAGGCATGTGGGACTTGTGGATGCAGCCCTTAATTCGCTTAACAAGGATTCACGGGTGGTCAATCTGTTGAAATCAGAGCACTACATTTTGGCCACCGTGCTCGATCCTAGATTTAAAGCCTACCTTGGATCTCTCTTTCCGGCAGACACAGGTCTGCTGGGGTTGAAAGACCTGCTGGTGACAAAATTGTCAAGTCAAGCGGAACGCGACCTGTCAACATCTCCTCCTTCACATTCTCCCGCAACTGGGGGTGCGAGGAAAAGGCTCAGAATTCCGAGCCCACCCGCTGGCGGTGATGCAGGGCAGTCTGGAGCGACTGCTGATGCTGACATCTGGTCCGGACTGAAGGACCTGACAACGATTACGGACATGTCGTCTACTGTCACTGCATATGATTCTCTCAACATTGATAGAATGGTGGAGGATTATATGAGTGACCGCATCCAAGTAGGCACGTCACACAGTCCGTACTTATACTGGCAGGAAAAAGAGGCAATTTGGAGGCCCTTGCACAAACTGGCTTTATTCTACCTAAGTTGCCCTCCCACAAGTGTGTACTCCGAAAGAGTGTTTAGTGCCGCCGCTCACCTTGTCAGCAATCGGCGTACGAGGTTACATCCAGAAAATGTGGAGAAGATGATGTTCATTAAAATGAATTATAATCAATTCCTCCGCGGAGACATTGACCAGCAGCAATTGCCTCCACAAAGTACACAGGGAGCTGAGATGGTGGATTCCAGTGGGGACGAATTGATAATCTGTGAGGAGGGGGATGTACACGGTGATATATCGGAGGGTGAAGATGAGGTGGACATCTTGCCTCTGTAGAGCCAGTTTGTGCAAGGAGAGATTAATTGCTTCTTTTTTGGGGGGGGTCCAAACCAACCCGTCATATCAGTCACAGTCGTGTGGCAGACCCTGTCACTGAAATGATGGGTTGGTTAAAGTGTGCATGTCCTGTTTTGTTTATACAACATAAGGGTGGGTGGGAGGGCCCAAGGACAATTCCATCTTGCACCTCTTTTTTCTTTTCTTTTTCTTTGCATCATGTGCTGATTGGGGAGGGTTTTTTGGAAGGGACATCCTGCGTGACACTGCAGTGCCACTCCTAGATGGGCCCGGTGTTTGTGTCGGCCACTAGGGTCGCTAATCTTACTCACACAGTCAGCTACCTCATTGCGCCTCTTTTTTTCTTTGCGTCATGTGCTGTTTGGGGAGGGTTTTTTGGAAGGGACATCCTGCGTGACACTGCAGTGCCACTCCTAGATGGGCCCGGTGTTTGTGTCGGCCACTAGGGTCGCTAATCTTACTCACACAGCTACCTCATTGCGCCTCTTTTTTTCTTTGCGTCATGTGCTGTTTGGGGAGGGTTTTTTGGAAGGGACATCCTGCGTGACACTGCAGTGCCACTCCTAGATGGGCCCGGTGTTTGTGTCGGCCACTAGGGTCGCTAATCTTACTCACACAGTCAGCTACCTCATTGCGCCTCTTTTTTTCTTTGCGTCATGTGCTGTTTGGGGAGGGTTTTTTGGAAGGGCCATCCTGCGTGACACTGCAGTGCCACTCCTAGATGGGCCCGGTGTTTGTGTCGGCCACTAGGGTCGCTAATCTTACTCACACAGCTACCTCATTGCGCCTCTTTTTTTCTTTGCGTCATGTGCTGTTTGGGGAGGGTTTTTTGGAAGGGCCATCCTGCGTGACACTGCAGTGCCACTCCTAGATGGGCCCGGTGTTTGTGTCGGCCACTAGGGTCGCTAATCTTACTCACACAGCTACCTCATTGCGCCTCTTTTTTTCTTTGCGTCATGTGCTGTTTGGGGAGGGTTTTTTGGAAGGGACATCCTGCGTGACACTGCAGTGCCACTCCTAGATGGGCCCGGTGTTTGTGTCGGCCACTAGGGTCGCTTATCTTACTCACACAGCGACCTCGGTGCAAATTTTAGGACTAAAAATAATATTGTGAGGTGTGAGGTATTCAGAATAGACTGAAAATGAGTGTAAATTATGGTTTTTGAGGTTAATAATACTTTGGGATCAAAATGACCCCCAAATTCTATGATTTAAGCTGTTTTTTAGTGTTTTTGGAAAAAAACACCCGAATCCAAAACACACCCGAATCCGACAAAAAAAATTCGGTGAGGTTTTGCCAAAACGCGTTCGAACCCAAAACACGGCCGCGGAACCGAACCCAAAACCAAAACACAAAACCCGAAAAATTTCAGGCGCTCATCTCTAATTGTGGCGCATACGCATGTGCAGACCTGATTGCCCGCTGGGTGAAAATAAATTGAAGCGATCTGGTCTGAATAAGCCTCAATGTCTATTCACGGGAGACAGAGGGGCTGGGGCATGGCCAGCAGCTCACAGAGCACCTATAATGACAAAAATGGGAGACATGGCTCATGATCGCGATATACCTGCGAAGGTACGCCCTCTACTGATTGACAGGCAGAGGCATTCGCATTTTCTGCGGGGCACCCGGAGAAAATGTAGGCACACGCACAGGATGGACCCTGCGTATATGCCCCCATCCTCTTCATAGTTTTTGCGGTTGGAACGCGTATTACGATCCAAACTGAATTAGGCCCTATGTCTTATATACACGAGCAGTGTGAAAATGGGGGTAATTCGATGGGGGTAATTCCAAGTTGATCGCAGCAGGAATTTTGTTAGCAGTTGGGCAAAACCATGTGTACTGCAGGGGAGTCAGATATAACATGTGCAGAAAGAGTTAGATTTGGGTGAGTTATTTTGTTTCTGTGCAGGGTAAATACTGACTGCTTTATTTTTACACTGCAAATTAGATTGCAGATTGAACACACCACACCCAAATCTAACTCTCTCTGCACATGTTAAATCTGCCTTCCCTGCAGTGCACATAGGTGGTCATTCCGAGTTGTTCGCTCTGTAATTTTCTTCGCATCGCAGCGATTTTCAGCTTAATGCGCATGCGCAATGTTCGCACTGCGACTGCGCCAAGTAAATTTGCTATGCAGTTAGGAATATTACTCACGGTTTTTTCATCGTTCTGGTGATCGTAATGTGATTGACAGGAAGTGGGTGTTTCTGGGCGGAAACAGACCGTTTTAGGGGCGTGTGGGAAAAAATGCTACCGTTTCTGGGAAAAACGCGGTAATGGCTGGAGAAACGGAGGAGTGTCTGGGCGAACGCTGGGTGTGTTTGTGACGTCAAACCAGGAACGACAAGCACTGAACTGATCGCACTGGCAGAGTAAGTCTCGAGCTACTCAGAAACTGCACAGAGATGTCTTATCGCAATATTGCAAATCTTTCGTTCGCAATTTTAAGATGCTAAGATTCACTCCCAGTAGGCGGCGGCTTAGCGTGTGCAATGCTGCTAAAAGCAGCTTGCGAGCGAACAACTCGGAATGAGGGCCATGGGGGGTAATTCTGAGTTGATCGCAGCAGGATTTTTGTTAGCAGTTGGGCAAAACCATGTGCACTGCATTTACGAACAGATGATTTTTTATATAAATTTTAAAATGTTAGTAAATGTGTGTTTTTTTTTCAACCTGGAAGCTCAACATCGATTAAGATCGATCTTAAATAGACCCCTGGGTTTTAAGGATAACCATGGTTGAGTCCAATGGTTAATTCACATTGACCGAAGTTCTAATTAAGTCACCTGTGCTCAAGCATGATATCCTTAAAATCTGGATTGCAATGACAGCATTTGGGAACTATGCCTAAGGGTTTAATTTTTACATTTATCCACTGACAATAAATCTACCTACAATATCCCTGTAACTGTTATGATTACAGTATTTCACTAAATAATTTAATTTGCTGAACCTTCTGTAAAAAGAAATATTAAGATGCTGTAATTCCCAGATGCAGCAAATTTGTTAGCTAGTGGGCAAAACCATGTGCACTGCAGGGATGGGGGCAGATATAACATTTGCAGAGAGATTTAGGTGGGTTATATTGTTTGTGTGCAGGGTAAATACTGGCTGTTTTGTTTTTACACTGCAATTTAGATTTCAGTTTGAACACACCGCACCAAAATCTAACTCTCTCTGCACATATTATACACCCCCCCCCCCTGCAGTGTACATGGTTTTAGCTAATACATTTGCTGCTGTGATCAGATCTGAGTTAAGCCCTATGTATTTGGCACTGGCAAAGGGTTAGAGGCCTTGCTGTAGAGCTCACACCTTTCTTATCATGCATTGTAATATTTCCTATGTCCTGATGATGTGCTCTCTGCTCCATCCAAGTAAACAGCAATGTAGCATGGCTATCAAAGAGCGTGAAGATTGCAGATTTCCTGTGATTAATGCTAAAGAATGCTATTATAGAGGCTGCTGCTTTAATTCAAGTGTCACTGGGGTTAAATGGTGTTTTTACCTTAAAAACACAGGTAGAGTATACAGTAGAGTGGGAGCATGTAGTGCTATTGATTACAGATTTGATGGAGCTTAAACATGGATAAGGTCCATAGCTATAAGAGTTTATCTTGTGTATCCTTTATTCTTAGTCATGGTCAGATAAGATTAGAAAATACCATTTAAGTGGAAATTTCCTGTTAGCTGTTTTAGCTAAATTGCACCAGTTAAAAAAAAAACTAAGCTGCTGTAATTCCTGGATGTTTCCTTACTGCATCAATAGGAAGTGACAAGAAACAATGTAATGTGGAACCGTACAGCAGAAGGGATTGCGGCTACCCCACAATAAGTGCAGCGGAATGTAAGAAGAGGAATTGTTGCTTTGACTGCAGCATTCCCGGGGTTAACTGGTGTTTCTTCAAGTCACAAGGTATGGAGCTGCTGTATAGTTACTCGCAAGTCAGTAGTTGTATGATGCTCACACCTGTTAAGCTGGATACACACAGAATGCCCTACACAGGGGGTGAAATGAGCGCCCCCCCACCCCCCGTACGCTCAGCACACATCACGCTGTGCTGAGCGGGGGGAGAGATGTGTGCTGAGCAGTTCGCTCAGCACACATCTCTCCCCAAAATCGGGCCGTGAATACGGACCTTTAAACTGGATCCACACTTAGATTATCTGTCCAATTTTTTTTTTCTAGTTGAAACAAAATTATGCTAATATGTGGCAGCAAATGACAATTGACCATTTGCTCACAAACACTGGAAAACATCCAAAAATGGTCATTTAGATAAATTGGTTAAATCCATTTCATTTAGCTAATTTATCCAAACTACCTTTATTGTATCTTTGTGGGTGAATGATGTGTGGGTCAGTGTTGAGGGTGGTGGAGGAGATGGGTAATAGGCACAGCAGGGTGTGGACAGTCAAATAGTGTGCTTAGAGGCTCAGAGTCATTGTATGAGACTCTGGCAACAGTGACTTGATGAGTCTGGTGTCCATAGGGTGGGACGCACTAACCTTTTTATGCTATTGAAATAGTTCTCCTCCTGACCGACGCAGTTCCTTGCTCCGAGGTTGGTGTATTGTCCTGTTGCAGCGCCTCTCCACTGTGGTCACAGTGAGCTGTGTGGTGTTGCTGGCGCATGCCAATCTCCCCCCAACCTCCCTCTGGCATTTCAGACCTACGGACGCATGATGGGATCTTGTATGATATGCGCGTGTGCTGTAGAGATGAAAGTGGCGGTGAGGAGGCAGATCGTGAAATGGGGAAACTTTGTGGACTGTTAGCGAAGGGGAGCACTGGGCAATCTGAGTTGCAAAGAGGGCAGCAGAAGAGGTTATTGCATGTGCACTGGTGACAGGTCCATCCTTGGTGGCTAGCCTCAGTGGTAAAGGGGTACATGAGCTAGTGTCCCTTGGTCAGCCATGTACCATGGCCACCTCCCTACCTCCTATATATTCTCCCTAATCTGTCACTTTGTTACGGTCTGCTGCTGGCACTGGTGTATCGTCCTGCAGATGCCATCTCCGCCCATTGCTGTGACTTCCCCCAGAGTTAGCCACACAGAGTGACAGATCTGGGAAAATATATAGGAGATCATTACTTTCACTTGCAGCCTACCTTATTTTTTGCAGCCTAGCATGCTCCTGACCCCTTCTCTCACTAATACTTATACAACATTCATGAACTCATCTTAAGGTTTCTTTATTATTCAGTCACACTGTATTGGATCCAAACCATTTCCTGTGGCATTGCAGTCAAACAATTGAGCTATTTACCCTTGCATAGAAAGGTATAATCTAAGCTAGAGAATTCTATTTGGAGCTCACCTTGTACTTTGTGAAGAAATAATCAGCATTGTGGCTGAGCAGATATATGGAGTGTGTGGCTGCACACTGCATTGATCTGCTGAGTTGCAATGCTAATAATATTTTTTTGCAAAGTACCAATAGCTTCATATAATGTTCACAATTTTTATGCAGGATCAAGTAGCTCAATGGATAGGGTGTTTGATTAGAATTCAACAGGTTATAGGTTTGAATCCTGGGTATGGTAGTTTGAGGTGTTATTTAATAAAGTGTGTTTATATATTAGTCACACATGGCTTACTTGTACAAATGGCATGTCACCAGTTAGTGCTGACTGCTGATATGCCATTTGCACAAGCAAGCCATGTGTGACTGTATATGCATTTAAGGAGGGCCCCCCGGCAATACCACAAACCATTGAGTGTCAAGTATACTAGATATATCTTCATATCTCATGTGCTTTCTCTGAGACCAATCTTGTTATGCCCCTTCCCCACGAGGCATGCGCCTTTTGTCCATATTGCAAAAATAGTGGGGGGGGGGGGGGGGGCATATAATTCTTTGTCACAGGGCACTAAAAAGTCTAGTTATGGCTCTGGTATGCATTATGTAATCTGGCAGACCATCTCTCCAACACTGGCTGATTGGAATAGAAATCCGGTTATCTATGTGAGCAAATGACCATCAACGATTTACTCTCAAACACTAGAAAATGGACAAAAATGGTCCCCTAAACAAATTGGTTAAATTTTGGGTTTAACCAATTTGTGTAATGACCATTTTTGACCATTTTTCTAGCGTTTGGGAGCAAATGGTTAATCGACATTTGCTCCTATACATTACCAGATTTTTATTCCATCCATCCAGACTGGATAGATAGCCTGACAGATAATTGTGTAGTGTACGCCCAGGATAACTGTCAGTTATGCTTTCTTTTATGATGGCACACAAATGGGTGGGCAGATCCAGGGCAAGCACTGCCCACTCATGCATAGTTGTCAACTGATGTGAAGTTCCAGGGGGCAATCTCAGTTATAAATAAAAGTATCTGGAAATTGTCCCTAGTTTAATAAAAAAAAAATAATAAATTGATCAACTCCATTTATTTAGTATGATATCCCAGGTGATAGGATGCCGGCAGTCAGAATAACATGCTTTATTAAATAACACATCTCAAAGTACAATACCCAGGTTTCAAACCTATAACCTGTTGAATTCTAATCAAACACCCTACCCATTGAGCTATTTGATCCTGCATAAAAATTGTGAACATTATATGAAGCTATTGGTACTTTGAAAAAAAAAAGTACCAGCATTGCAACGCAGCAGATCCATGCAGTTTGCAGCCACACACTACATGTATCTGCTCAGCCACAATGCTGATTATTTCTTCACAAAGTACAAGGTGAGCTCCAAATAGAATTCTCTATCTTAGAATTATACCTTTCTATGCCAAACCTAGAAGTCGGGCCCCCCACCCTGGGATCCCCCAGAGGGAGGCCCGCCCCGTCATGCGGCAGGCTTGTCCGTTTTGGAAGCAGGCTGACGGGCAGCCCAGGCTTGCTTCAGTCTGGGCTTGGCAGGTCTGGAAGCATGAGCTTGCTTTGGGTATGCCTGACCATGGGTACGCTTTACCTGGAGGATGAAAGGGCCAAGGAAAAGTACTTTTAGCCTTCTGCGTGGTAGGAGTCATACTAGGTAGGCAAGTTGTTTTAGCAGTAGCCAGATCAGCTACAATCTTATTGAGGTCTTCTCCAAAGAGAGTGTCTCCCTTGAAAGGAAGCACCTCCAGGGTTTTCTTGGAATCCATATCCACCGACCAGGATCTCAACCAGCTGTATAAAGTATTACCTTGGAACTGGCTCTCCACTCCCCATTATCTGGTTATCATGACTTCCTCCGCCAGTTTCCAGACTCGCTTGCTGAAGCTCGGCCACTTCTTCCTAGCAGCAGGCTCCTGGATCACTGGGCAGCAGAGGTGCTTGGGAGCCGGATGGGGGAGGAGCAATAAGGCATGCAGCCTTTGGCACCCACACCCCCCCACACACACCCACACCCACCCACACACACACACACACACACACACCAAAAAAGAACATATCCCAGTTTAACATAACGCTATGTGGTGCAAGGTATGGAGCTGGTCTCTAGTATCAGACCTCTGACATTTGCCTTTTCACCCATATTGCATACTTTTTCTTGCAGGTTGTGTCTTAATTCAAGAAGTGTTCTAAGTACTTCAGCTTAGTATCTTTACTGACCCCTCTTTACCCCACACTACATAACTGACCCCTCTATACCCTACACTACATCACTGACCTTTCTATAACCATCACTGCATTACTGACCACTCTTTACAGTACACTGACCTCTATATACCTGCTAGTACATCCCTGATGCCTATATTCCCTACGCTACATCCCTGACACCTCTATTCCCTACGCCACATCCCTGATGCCTCTATTCCCTACGCCACATCCCTGACGCCTCTATTCCCTACGCCACATCCCTGACGCCTCTATTCCCTACGCCACATCCCTGACGCCTCTATTCCCTACGCCACATCCCTGACGCCTCTATTTCCTACGCCACATCCCTGACGCCTCTATTTCCTACGCCACATCCATGACGCCTCTATTCCCTACGCCACATCCCTGACGCCTCTATTCCCTACGCCACATCCCTGACGCCTCTATTCCCTACGCTACATCCCTGACGCCTCTATTCCCTACGCTACATCCCCGACGCCTCTATTCCCTACGCTACATCCCTGACGCCTCTATACAGTACAATGCATTACTGATCCCTCTAGACCATACATCCTCATTACATCAGAGAGTTAGTGAAACACTGGAAAAAATAAGGGTATAAGTGGACTACAGCAACTGATGCTCTAAACAAAGGAGAGAGAGAGAGAGAGAGAGTAAAGCACAAGGGAAAGTGGGCAATTGGAACACCATAGAGAGAGGAGAGATAGAAATGCCTGAAAAAGTAAAGGGGGTTGGGTATGGCATCCGGCGCTCGGGATTCCAGAGGTCACATGATCCCCAATCCTAATACTAACCCTCTGGGGGGGTGGCGGATAGGGCTAACCCTCAGGGGGTGGCAGCTAGGGCTACCCCCCCCCCCCTCCTAGTGCCTTCCCTTACACCACCTCCCCTGGTCCGACTCCTAACCCTCCCTCCAATACTCACCTTCGGGATGTTGGCTGTCTGTGTGCCGGCACCAGTCTCCCAAGTGGTGTCAGGATTCCAACATCGGTCAAATGACCGCCGGTATACTGTCTGCCAGGATGGTAAATGTATCCTGAGGACAGGTAGTGAGTGTGGAGGGATAGGTGGTTCAGTAAAATGTAACGGCTCAAACTGCGATCATTCACTGATAAATTGATTTATAGCTCTCCCTTTTTAACCATTGCAATTATAAAAGCAATGTTTTTTAAACTTTTAAATAAAGCTTGTTAGCATCCCCAGCACACTGTATATGCTGGGAGATGTAGTTATCTATATGAAAACATTTAATTACTGTATGAACTCTAATCCCCCAACTGAAACCTGGATGGTGCTCCTGGCAAGTGACATCCTGGCCAAGGGGTAGATACGCCCCTGAGGGTCAGGGCCAGCAACAGAAATCTTGGGCCCCAGTACACTGATATCTCTGGGGCCCCCTTAAGCCCCCCTTAACTTGGCAGAGGGATCTTTTAAAAAAAAATGGAGCCTTTGACTCGGACCGTCAGTGAGGCCGGCAGGTGGTTTTCATACTGGGCTATCCAGCTCTTCGGTGGCGGTGGCAGGGACATTCAGAAAAGGGCCAGCACAGCAACATGCATAATAATGGCAATACAGTATGGACCACAGGGACTGGACAAAGTGATGGGGTAAAAGGAGGGGGGAGGGTTTAGTTGGCCTGTTGACACTGCAGCATACTTACGACTGCAAGGGATATAGGACTCTTGAGTTCACGGGCCAATTTCATGGCAGTCTCGGATAGGAGGGCATTGTGGATTCACCAAGGGAATGCTGATGCTGACTCCAAGAAGAAAGGGAGTCTCTTCCCTATAAAGGTGAAGCCTTGTTTGGCGACGGCCTAGTTAATTTGATCTCGGCAGCTCCCGCAGGTAAGTCAACCTTCTTGCCCTATGTTCCCTCTCAACGGATGAAGACGCATCATTATCTACCGCAGTCATTTTGGCCCAATAGATATGCAAGAAGTTAAGATTCCCCTTTCTTTGCAGGTAGAGGAAGGAGAAGGAAGAGGTCTGTAGCCTCTTCAATCTCTGCTCCTGCGATCTTGTCCTCTGCTTCTGCCAAATCCACTGCATGAGGCTGGGGCTTTCTTGCAGGAGCCAACACCAGTGGGGGCACGTCTAAAACTCTTCAGTCAGTTCTGGATTCATTCGGACCTGGACTCGTGGGTTTTACAAATAGTGTCCCAAGGGTACAAACTGGGGTTTCAAGACGTTCCCCCTCACCGATTGTTCAAATTGGCCTTAGTCAGCAGGGAGAAGGTTTTTATTCAAGCCTCTTCGTGGTCCCGAAGCCGGACGGCTCAGTCAGACCAATCTAAAATCTGAAATCCCTCAATTTCTTCCTAAAGAAATTCAATTTCAAGATGGAATCTCTCAGGGTAGTGATCTCCAGTCCGGAGGAAAGAGATTTCATGGTTTTGGTAGACATAAAGGATGCCTACTTACATGTTCCCATTTAGCCACTGCATCAAGCTACCTAAGGTTTGCAATTCAGGATTGTCATTACCAATTTCAGACATTGCCGTTTGGTCTGTCCACGGCTCCGAGGATTTTCACCAGGGTGATGGCGGAAATGATGGTTCTCCTTCGCAAGCAAGGAGTCACAATTATCCCGTACTTGGATGATCTCCTGATAAAGGCGAGATCCAGGGACCAGTTGGTGCAAAACATTGCAGTCTCCCTGACAGTTCTTCAACAACATGGTTGGCTCCTACACTTGCCAAAATCGCAGTTGGTCCCAATGACGCGGTAGTTGTTTTTGGGAGTCATACTAGACACAGAAGAGGTTTTCTTCCAGGGGAAAGGCTATGGAGATCCAGAGTCTGGTCAAACAAATTCTGAAACCAGCAAGAGTGTTAATCCATCAATGCATTTGGTTGCTGGGGAAGATGGTTGTGGCCTACGAGCCCATTCAGTTTGGCAGGTTCCATGCCAGAGTGTTCCAGTGGGACCTGTAGGACAAGTGGTCCGGATACCACCTACACATGCACCGGAGGATAATCCTGTCTTCCAAGACCAGAATCTCACTCCATTGGTGGCTGCACAGTTCTCACCTCCTAGAGGGGCGATGGTTCGGGATCCAGCACTGGATCCTAGGGACCACAGATGCAACCCTCCGAGGCTGGGGAGCAGTCACACAGGGGGAAAACGTCCAAGGAAGATGGTCAAGTGAGGAAAGTTGTCTCCACATAAATGTTCTGGAGTTAAGGGCCATTTAATAACTGCAGACACAGTACACACTGGGACGGGTGCCCAGCATCCTCTACAGACTAAGAGAAAAGGATTTACCGGTAGGTATTAAAATCCTAGTTTCTCTAACGTCCTAGAGGATGCTGGGGACTCCGTAAGGACCATGGGGATAGACGGGCTCCGCAGAGTTCATGATCTTCACTGAGGTAACGCACAGCACTGCAGCTGTGCGCCATTGCTCCCATACACCTCACATACTCCGGTCACTGTAAGGGTGCAGGGCGCAGGGGGGGCACCCTGGGCAGCAATATAAACCTCTTTTTGGCAAAAATATAACATATAAACAGCTGGGCACTATATATATGTATGAGCCCCCGCCAATTTTACAGTTTAAGCGGGACAGAAGCCCGCCGCCGAGGGGGCGGGGCTTCTCCCTCAGCACTCACCAGCGCCATTTTTTCTCCACAGCACCGCTGAGAGGAAGCTCCCCGGACTCTCCCCTGCTTATACCACGGTAGAGAAGATGGTTGAAAAGAGGGGGGGGGGGGCACAAAATTCGGCGTAAATTACATACAGCAGCGCTACTGGACAAACATTAAGTTACTGTGTTATTCCTGGGTTATATAGCGCTGGGGTGTGTGCTGGCATACTCTCTCTCTGTCTCTCCAAAGGGCCTTGTGGGGAAACTGTCTTCAGAAAAAGCATTCCCTGTGTGTGTGGTGTGTCGGTACACGTGTGTCGACATGTCTGAGGAAGAAGGCTATATTAGAGAGGAGCGGGAGCAAATGAATGTGGTGTCCTCGCTGACACCTGATTGGATGGATATGTGGAATGCTTTAAATGCTAGTGTAAACTCATTGTACAAAAGATTAGTCAAGGCTGAAGCTTTGGGACAGTCAGGGTCTCAACCCATGCCTGATCCTATGTTGCAGGGACTGTCAGGGTATCATAAGCGCCCACTATCCCAGATTGTTGACACAGATACCGACATGGATTCTGACTCCAGTGTCGATTACGATGATGCAAAGTTACAGCCAAAATTGTCAAAATCCATTCGATATATGATTATGGCAATAAAATAAGAATTTACTTACCGATAATTCTATTTCTCGTAGTCCGTAGTGGATGCTGGGGACTCCGTCAGGACCATGGGGAATAGCGGCTCCGCAGGAGACAGGGCACAAAAGTAAAAGCTTTAGGATCAGGTGGTGTGCACTGGCTCCTCCCCCTATGACCCTCCTCCAAGCCTCAGTTAGGATACTGTGCCCGGACGAGCGTACACAATAAGGAAGGATTTTGAATCCCGGGTAAGACTCATACCAGCCACACCAATCACACTGTACAACCTGTGATCTGAACCCAGGTAACAGCATGATAACAGCGGAGCCTCTGAAAAGATGGCTCACAACAATAATAACCCGATTTTTGTAACAATAACTATGTACAAGTATTGCGGACAATCCGCACTTGGGATGGGCGCCCAGCATCCACTACGGACTACGAGAAATAGAATTATCGGTAAGTAAATTCTTATTTTCTCTAACGTCCTAAGTGGATGCTGGGGACTCCGTCAGGACCATGGGGATTATACCAAAGCTCCCAAACGGGCGGGAGAGTGCGGATGACTCTGCAGCACCGAATGAGAGAACTCCAGGTCCTCCTCAGTCAGGGTGTGCCCCTGACCAAGTATCAGCTCGGCAAAGTTGTAAAGCCGAGAGCCCTCGGGCAGCCGCCCAAGATGAGCCCACCTTCCTTGTGAAATGGGCATTTACATATTTTGGCTGTGGCAGGCCTGCCACAGAATGTGCAAGCTGAATTGTACTACATATCCAACTAGCAATCGTCTGCTTAGAAGCAAGAGCACCCAGTTTGTTGGGTGCATACAGGATAACAGCAAGTCAGTTTTCCTGACTCCAGCCGTCCTGGAAACCGATATTTTCAGGGCCCTGACAACATCTAGCAACTTGGAGTCCTCCAAGTCCCTAGTAGCCGCAGGTACCACAATAAGCTGGTTCAGGTGAAACGCTGACACCACCTTAGGGAGAAACTGGGGACGAGTCCGCAGCTCTGCCCTGTCCGAATGGACAATCAGATATGGGCTTTTGTGAGACAAAGCCGCCAATTCCGACACTCGCCTGGCCGAGGCCAGGGCCAACATCATGGTCACTTTCCATGTGAGATATTTCAAATCCACAGATTTGAGCGGTTTAAACCAATGTGATTTTAGGAATCCCAGAACTACGTTGAGATCCCACAGTGCCACTGGAGGCACAAAAGGGGGTTGTATATGCAGTACTCCCTTGACAAACTTCTGGACTTCAGGAACTGAAGCCAATTCTTCTGGAAGAAAATCGACAGGGCCGAAATTTGAACCTTAATGGACCCCAATCTGAGGCCCATAGACACTCCTGTTTGCAGGAAATGCAGGAATCGACCGAGTTGAAATTTCTTCGTGGAGCCTTCCTGGCCTCACACCACGCAACATATTTTCGCCACATGTGGTGATAATGTTGTGCGGTCACGTCCTTCCTGGCTTTGACCAGGGTAGGAATGACCTCTTCCGGAATGCCTTTTTCCCTTAGGATCCGGCGTTCAACCGCCATGCCGTCAAACGCAGCCGCGGTAAGTCTTGGAACAGACATGGTACTTGCTGAAACAAGTCCCTTCTTAGCGGCAGAGGCCATGAGTCCTCTGTGAGCATCTCTTGAAGTTCTGGGTACCAAGTCCTTCTTGGCCAATCCGGAGCCACGAGTATAGTTCTTACTCCTCTACGTCTTATAATTCTCAATACCTTGGGTATGAGAAGCAGAGGAGGTAAGACATACACCGACTGGTACACCCACGGTGTTACCAGAACGTCCACAGCTATTGCGTGAGGGTCTTTTGACCTGGCGCAATACTTGTCCAGTTTTTTGTTCAGGCGGGACGCCATCATGTCCACCTTTGGTCTTTCCCAACGGTTCACAATCATGTGGAAGACTTCCCGATGAAGTCCCCACTCTCCCGGGTGGAGGTTGTGCTGAGGAATTCTGCTTCCCAGTTGTCCACTCCCGGAATGAACACTGCTGACAGTGCTATCACATGATTTTCCGCCCAGCGAAAAATCCTTGCAGTTTCTGCCATTGCCCTCCTGCTTCTTGTGCCGCCCTGTCTGTTTACGTGGGCGACTGCCGTGTTGTTGTCCCACTGGATCAATACCGGCTGACCTTGAAGCAGAGGTCTTGCTAAGCTTAGAGCATTGTAAATTGCCCTTAGCTCCAGTATATTTATGTGGAGAAAAGTCTCCAGACTTGATCACACTCCCTGGAAATTTTTTCCTTGTGTGACTGCTCCCCAGCCTCTCAGGCTGGCCTCCGTGGTCACCAGCATCCAATCCGGAATGCCGAATCTGCGGCCCTCTAGAAGATGAGCACTCTGTAACCACCACAGGAGAGACACCCTTGTCCTTGGAGATAGGGTTATCCGCTGATGCATCTGAAGATGCGATCCGGACCATTTGTCCAGCAGATCCCACTGAAAAGTTCTTGCGTGGAATCTGCCGAATGGAATCGCTTCGTAATAAGCCACCATTTTTCCCAGGACTCTTGTGCAATGATGCACTGACACTTTTCCTGGTTTTAGGAGGTTCCTGACTAGCTCGGATAAATCCCTGGCTTTCTCCTCTGGGAGAAACACCTTTTTCTGGACTGTGTCCAGAACCATCCCTAGGAACAGCAGACGTGTCGTCGGAAACGGCTGCGATTTTGGATATTTAAAATCCACCCGTGCTGTCGTAGAACTACTTGAGATAGTGCTACTCCGACTTCCAACTGTTCTCTGGACCCTGCCCTTATCAGGAGATCGTCCAAGTAAGGGATAATTAAGACGCCTTTTCTTTGAAGAAGAATCATCATTTCGGCCATTACTTTGGTAAAGACCCGGGGTGCCGTGGACAATCCAAACGGCAGCGTCTGAAACTGATAGTGACAGTTCCGTACCACGAACCTGAGGTGCCCTTGGTGAGAAGGGCAATTTGGGACATGGAGGTAAGCAACCTTGATGTCCAGGGACACCCTATTGGTTCGCTATCACTGCTCTGAGTGACTCCATCTTGATTTGAACCTTTGTATGTAAGTGTTCAAAGATTATCCATTTAGAATAGGTCTCACCGAGCCGTCCGGCTTCAGTACCACAATATAGTGTGGAATAATACCCCTTTCCTTGTTGTAGGAGGGGTACTTTGATTATCACCTGCTGGGAATACAGCTTGTGAATTGTTTCCAATACTGCCTCCCTGTCGGAGGAAGACGTTGGTAAAACAGACATCAGGAGCCTGCGAGGGGGAGACGTCTCGAATTTCCAATCTGTACCCCTGGGATACTACTTGTAGGATCCAGGGGTCCACTTGCGAGTGAGCCCACTACGCACTGAAACTCTTGAGACGACCCCCCACCGCACCTGAGTTCGCTTGTACGGCCCCCGCTTCATGCTGAGGACTTAGTAGAAGCGGTGGAGGGCTCTGTTCCTGGGAATGGGCTGCCTGCTGCAGTCTTCTTCCCTTTCCTCTATCCCTGGGCAGATATGACTGGCCTTTTGCCCGCTTGCCCTTATGGGGACGAAAGGACTGAGGCTGAAAAGACGGTGTCTTTTTCTGCTGAGATGTGACTTGGGGTAAAAAAGGTGGATTTTCCAGCTGTTGCCGTGACCACCAGGTCCGATGGACCGACCCCAAATAACTCCTCCCCTTTATACGGCAATACTTCCATGTGCCGTTTGGAATCTGCATCACCTGACCACTGTCGTGTCCATAAACATCTTCTGGCAGATATGGACATCGCACTTACTCTTAATGCCAGAGTGCAAATATCCCTCTGTGCATCTCGCATATATAGAAATGCATCCTTTAAATGCTCTATAGTCAATAAAATACTGTCCCTGTCAAGGGTATCAATATTTTCAGTCAGGGAATCCGACCAAGCCACCCCAGCGCTGCACATCCAGGTTGAGGCGATCGCTGGTCGCAGTATAACACCAGTATGTGTGTATATACCTTTTTAGGATATTTTCCAGCCTCTCAGCTGGCTCCTTGAGGGCGGCCCTATCTGGAGATGGTACCGCCACTTGTTTTGATAAGCGTGTGAGCGCCTTACCCACCCTAAAGGGTGTTTCTGGCGGGAAAAGGTATACCGCCAATTCACACACTTCATTTAATTTATCTGATTCAGGAAAAACTACAGGTAGTTTTTTCACACCCCACATAATACCCTTCTTTGTGGTACTTGTAGTATCAGAAATATGTAACACCTCCTTCATTGCCCTTAACATGTAACGTGTGGCCCTAAAGGAAAATACGTTTGTTTCTTCACCGTCGACACTGGAGTCAGTGTCCGTGTCGACCGACTGAGGTAAATGAGCGTTTTACAGCCCCTGACGGTGTTTGAGACGCCTGGACAGGTACTAATTTGTTTGCCGGCCGTCTCATGTCGTCAACCGACCTTGCAGCGTGTTGACATTATCACGTAATTCCTTAATTAAGCCATCCATTCCGGTGTCGACTCCCTAGAGAGTGACATCACCATTTCAGGCAATTGCTCCGCCTCCTCACCAACATCGTCCTCATACATGTCGACACACACGTACCGACACACAGCACACACACAGGGAATGCTCTGATAGAGGACAGGACCCCACTAGCCCTTTGGGGAGACAGAGGGAGAGTTTGCCAGCACACACCAAAAACACTATAATTATACAGGGACAACCTTTATATAAGTGTTTTTCCCTTATAGCATTTTAATATATATATATACATATCGCCAAATAAGTGCCCCCCCTCTCTGTTTTAACCCTGTTTCTGTAGTGCAGTGCAGGGGAGAGCCTGGGAGCCTTCCCACCAGCAGTTCTGTGAGGGAAAATGGCGCTGTGTGCTGAGGAGAATAGGCCCCGCCCCCTTTTCGGCGTGCTTCTTCTCCCGTTTTTCTGAGACCTGGCAGGGGTTAAATACATCCATATAGCCCCCAGGGGCTATATGTGATGTATTTTTAGCCAGAATAAGGTACTATCATTGCTGCCCAGGGCGCCCCCCCCAGCGCCCTGCACCCTCAGTGACCGCTGCTATGAAGTGTGCTGACAACAATGGCGCACAGCTGCAGTGCTGTGCGCTACCTTATGAAGACTGAAGAGTCTTCTGCCGCCGGTTTCTGGACCTCTTCACTTTTCGGCATCTGCAAGGGGGTCGGCGGCGCGGCTCCGGGACGAACCCCAGGGTGAGACCTGTGTTCCGACTCCCTCTGGAGCTAATGGTGTCCAGTAGCCTAAGAAGCCAATCCATCCTGCACGCAGGTGAGTTCACTTCTCTCCCCTAAGTCCCTCGTAGCAGTGAGCCTGTTGCCAGCAGGACTCACTGAAAATAAAAAACCTAACAAAACTTTTACTCTAAGCAGCTCTTTAGGAGAGCCACCTAGATTGCACCCTTCTCGGCCGGGCACAAAATCTTAACTGAGGCTTGGAGGAGGGTCATAGGGGGAGGAGCCAGTGCACACCACCTGATCCTAAAGCTTTTACTTTTGTGCCCTGTCTCCTGCGGAGCCGCTATTCCCCATGGTCCTGACGGAGTCCCCAGCATCCACTTAGGACGTTAGAGAAAAGATGTTTTGCACATCACAGAGGAACCCCCTGTCCCTGACAAGAGGGTACATATGTACAAGGGAAAGAAGCCTGAGGTAACCTTTGAGGGGGTCACACGAGCTGAACGAGTTATGTGAAAAAGCTTGGGAATCTCCAGATAAAAGACTGCAGATTTCCAAAAGGATTCTTATGGCGTATCCTTTTCCATCAACGGATAGGTTACGATGGAAATCCTCCCCTAGGATGGACAAAGCATTAACACGCACAGCTACAGTTGGAAAATCAAATTTTTACCTTATGTTCCCTCACAGCATAAGAAAGCTCCGCATTATCAAATGCAGTCCTTTCGGTCACAAAGAAACAAGAAAGTGCGAGGTGCGTCCTTTCTTGCCAGAGGTAGGGGCAGAGGAATAAAGCTGCACAACACAGCTAGTTCCCAGGAACAGAAGTCCTCCCCGGCCTCTACAAAATCTACCTCATGACGCTGGGGCTCCACTGGCAGAGTCCGGCCCATGTGATGTCATGCAGCTGCTCTGACCACACCTCCTGTTTCTCCGTTGCCGACCCCATTTTGAAACCGTGCCCCCGCACCGCTCCATCTCCGACTTGGAAATGGAGTGTTGTTGACCCCCCTCCCCCCCCCCCCCTTCACCGATTCACCGGGGTGCCGCAGAAAATGCAGGCGGATGCGTATGCTCTTAGCAGTTTTTGCAGTTGGATTGCGATCCAACCTGAATCAGGCCCCATTACCTATCACAATGCACTGCGGGTAGTACAAAATGGGGTTAATACAGGAGAAAAACCCCCAGAGCTGTGCTCCTTAACTGTCCCTGGTGGCTAGTGGAGCGGCTGCCCAGTAATCAGTGTCCACGCCAGTGCGCACACGGCCCGCCCCCATCAGCGGCCTCGTGATCCCGGAGGGTGGTGTGTGTGTGACTGACCTTAGGAAGAAACCGGAGCCTCCGCTGCAGTGACCCAGCAACCGGGGCACGGGAGTATACTGCGCCACTGGGAGTGATGGAGCTGCAGTAAAGAAGTCTATTAGACCAAGCCTGCTGCAGCCCTTGTAGATTCTTATAAAAAAAGTTCTTCTTTTCTTGCCAAAATTAATAGCTAAGAATAGGCTGCCTGAGGCAGCCCCCTGTTAAGTGGCCTGTTACTGAAGGCACCAACTACAAACTGAGCTCCCTGTTCATGGAAGCGAGGTTATAGAGGAGGGGGCGCTGAGCATCTTGGGAACAGTCAAAAGCTTTGAGCCTGTTGGTGCCTCAGATCAAGATCCTACTCTACACCCCAATGTGAATCCTTGTGGAGTCCAGTGTACCCCACAGAAGAAATTAATGTGTCACACCCATTGGCAGTAACATTAGAATAGCTGCTGATGGGCACAATTGAGAAAGGAAGGGGGGAAAACATTTGAATCCAGCACATATATGTAATTTGAATATGTAATTTGTACCTTCCTACTTTAAAATGTAATGGATGAACCTCACCCTGTGAGAACTATCTTCATGATCAAGAGATCTCATATGCAAGATAAGTATGTGTTGGGATAGGGCTGTGGAGGGCGGCTGCTCGGGCACACCCCTGTCAAGTTAAGGAGATTCAACTGAGGCAGCACAAGGGAACTCTCATCTGGGGACAACAACTGCAGGGAGAACACATTTTCAGACGAATGTGGGAGGGCAGAAGGCTGCCTAATACTGAAGCACCCCCAAACAACAAACCAAATGCAACAACTAGTGCAAGCATTCCTGGGGGAAGGCCTGCAGCAGATGGATTTGCATATGGTGATGTCATCCAAGCAGTGGGCATAGTTGGCTGCAACCCTCGTCTGCATATGAAAAGAGAAAAGGGTCACGCAGGGCATGGCGGCCTTTGTGGGGTTGCGCTTGGATGACACCTAAATCGCTTTATACACCCCCACCCCCCATCAGTGTGGGCTCATGTTGGCCATGCCCCAGCCCCTGAAGCATTCAAGCTGATTTCTTGCAGCAGCTGGACCCAGTAACAGCTCCAGAGTTGCTCTACAAGACAAGTAAAAGGGTGTGAGCCCTGCAGCACCAATTGTAGTTTGCATACACACATATATAGGACAGCATCTCTTATATGCCCCAGGGTCAATAAAATAGTATCCTTATCTATGGTATCCATCCCCTCAGATAAGGTAACCGTCCATGCCGCTACAGCACTACACACCCAGGCCGACGCAATTGCCGGTCTGAGTAAGGTACCTGAATGTGTATAAATGGACTTCAGGGTAATCTCCTGTTTGCGGTCAGCAGACTCTTTGAGGGTAGCCGTATACTGGGACGGGAGGGCTACCTTCTTGGATAAGCGTGTTAATGCTTTGTCTACCCTAGGGGAGGATTCCCATCGTAACCTATCCATTGATGGGAAAGGATACGCCATAAGAATCCTTTTGGAAATCTGCAGTCTTTTATCTGGAGATTCCCAAGCTTTTTCACATAACTCGTTCAGCTCGTGTGACCCCCTCAAAGGTTACCTCAGGCTTTTTTCCCTTGTACATATGTACCCTCTTGTCAGGGACAGGGGGTTCCTCTCTGATGTGCAAAACATCTTTTATTGCCATAATCATATATCGAATGGATTTTGCCAATTTTGGCTGTAACTTTGCATCATCGTAATCGACACTGGAGTCAGAATCCATGTCGGTATCTGTGTCAACAATCTGGGATAGTGGGCGCTTATGAGACCCTGACAGTCCCTGCAACATAGGATCAGGCATGGGTTGAGACCCTGACTGTCCCAAAGCTTCAGCCTTGTCTAATCTTTTGTGCAATGAGTTTACACTAGCATTTAAAACATTCCACATATCCATCCAATCAGCTGTCGGTGGAGACACCACATTCATTTGCTCCTGCTCCTCTCTAATATAGCCTTCTTCCTCAGACACGTCGACACACGTGTACCGACACACGACAAACACAGGGAATGCTTTTTCTGAAGACCGTTTCCCCACAAGGCCCTTTGGAGAGACAGAGAGAGAGTATGCCAGCACACACCCCAGCGCTATATAACCCAGGAATACACAGTAACTTAATGTTTGCCTAGTACTGCTGTATGTAATTTGCGCCGAATTATGTGCCCCCCCCCCTCTTTTCAACTCTCTTGTCTACTATGGTATAAGCAGGGGAGAGTCCGGGGAGCTTCCTCTCAGCGGTGCTGTGAAGAAAAAATGGCGCTGGTGAGTGCTGAGGGAGAAGCCCCGCACCCTCGGCGGCGGGCTTCTGTCCCGCTTAAACTGTAAAATTGGTGGGGGCTCATACATATATACAGTGCCCAGCTGTATATGTGTTATAGTTTTGCCAAAAAGAGGTTTATATTGCTGCCCAGGTGCCCCCCCCCCCCCTGCGCCCTGCACCCTTACAGTGACTGGAGTGTGTGAGGTGTATGGGAGCAATGGCGCACAGCTGCAGTGCTGTGCGTTACTTCAGTGAAGATCATGAAGTCTTCTGCCACCTCTGAAGTCTTCTTTTCTTCTCATACTCACCCGGCTTCTATCTTCCGGCTCTGCAAGGGGGACGGAGGCGCGGCTCTGGGACGGACGGCGATGGAGAGATCCTGCGTACCAATCCCTCTGGAGCTAATGGTGTCCATAAGCCTAAGAAGCAGGACCTTGCAACTCGGAGAGTAGGGCTGCTTCTCTCCCCTCAGTCCCTCGATGAGGGAGTCTGTTGCCAGCAGTGCTCCCTGAAAATTAAAAACCTTACAAAATACTTTCTGTCAGAAAGCTCAGGAGAGCTCCTGAAAAGCACCCAGTCTCCACTGGGCACAGTATCAAACTGAGGTCTGGAGGAGGGGCATAGAGGGAGGAGCCAGTGTACACCCAGAACTAAAGTCTTTCTTAAAGTACCCATGTCTCCTGCGGAGCCTGTCTATCCCCATGGTCCTTACGGAGTCC
This sequence comes from Pseudophryne corroboree, assembly GCF_028390025.1. Taxonomy (NCBI): domain Eukaryota; kingdom Metazoa; phylum Chordata; class Amphibia; order Anura; family Myobatrachidae; genus Pseudophryne; species Pseudophryne corroboree. The sequence goes on from NC_086446.1 coordinate 137,148,948, forward strand.
CCAGCATCCTCTAGGACGTTAGAGAAAATAGGATTTTAATACCTACCGGTAAATCCTTTTCTCTTAGTCCGTAGAGGATGCTGGGCACCCGTCCCAGTGCGTACTGTGTCTGCAGTTATTAAATGGCCCTTAACTCCAGAATATTTATGTGGAGATAACTTTCCTGACTTGACCATCTTCCTTGGATGTTTTCCCCCTGTGTGACTGCTCCCCAGCCTCGGAGGGTTGCATCCGTGGTCCCTAGGATCCAGTCCTGGATCCCGAACCATCGCCCCTCTAGGAGGTGAGAACTGTGCAGCCACCAATGGAGTGAGATTCTGGTCTTGGAAGACAGGATTATCCTCCGGTGCATGTGTAGGTGGGATCCGGACCACTTGTCCAACAGGTCCCACTGGAACACTCTGGCATGGAACCTGCCAAACTGAATGGCCTCGTAGGCCGCAACCATCTTCCCCAGCATCAGAATGCATTGATGGATTAACACTCTTGCTGGTTTTAGAATTTGTTTGACCAGACTCTGGATCTCCATAGCCTTTCCACTGGAAGAAAGCCTCTTCTGTGTCCAGTATGACTCCCAAAAACAACAACCGCGTCATTGGGACCAACTGCGATTTTGGCAAGTTTAGGAGCCAACCATGTTGTTGAAGAACTGTCAGGGAGAGTAGATGTTTTGCACCAACTGGTCCCTGGATCTCGCCTTTATCAGGAGATCATCCAAGTACTGGATAATTGTGACTCCTTGCTTGCGAAGGAGAACCATCATTTCCGCCATCACCCTGGTGAAAATCCTCGGAGCCGTGGACAGACCAAACGGCAACGTCTGAAATTGGTAATGACAATCCTGAATTGCAAACCTCAGGTAGCTTTATGCAGTGGCTAAACGGGAACATGTAATTAGGCATCCTTATGTCTACCAAAACCATGAAATCTCCTTCCTCCGGACTGGAGATCCCTACCCTGAGAGATTCCATCTTGAAATTGAATTTCTTTAGGTAGAAATTGAGGGATTTCAGATTTAAGATTGGTCTGACTGAGCCGTCCGGCATCGGGACCACGAAGAGGCTTGAATAAAAACCTTCTCCCTGCTGACTAAGGCCGATTTGAACAATCGGTGAGGGGGAACGTCTTGAAACCCCAGTTTGTACCCTTGTGACACTATTTGTAAAACCCACGAGTCCAGGTCTAAATTAATCCAGAACTGACTGAAGTGTTTTAGACGTGCCCCCACTGGTGCGGGCTCCTGCAAGAAAGCCCTAGCGTCATGCAGTGGATTTGGCAGAAGCAGAGGACGATCTCTGCTCCTGCGATCTTGAAGAGGCTACAGACCTCTTCCCTCTTTTCCTTCCTCTACCTGCAAAGAAAGGGGAATCTTAACTTCTTGCATATCTATTGGGCCAAAATGACTGCGTTAGACAATGATGCGTCTTCATCCGTTGAGAGGGAACATAGGGCAAGAAGGTTGACTTACCTGCGGGAGCTGCCGAGATCAAATTAACTAGGCCGTCACCAAACAAGGCTTCACCTTCATAGGGAAGAGACTCCCTTTCTTCTTGGAGTCAGCATCAGCATTCCCTTGGTGAATGCACAATGCCCTCCTATCCGAGACTGCCATGAAATTGGCCCGTGAACTCAAGAGTCCTATATCCCTTGCAGTCGTAAGTATGCTGCAGTGTCCTTGATATGATCCAACGTAAGGAGTAATCCCATCTCTCCAAGATATCTATATCGGATGACGAGGTATTCGACCAATTCTTGAATACTACTACTCACCCATGCGCATGTAATGGCAGGTCTAAGTAATGTACCCGTGGTTACATAACTAGAAATAATGTAGCTTCCTGCATACGATCCGCTGGATTTGTGACAGGGCCCCGTGCAGAAGAGGGGGTGACTCCCACTTTATTCTGTCCGCAGCAGGAAATGAATAAACAACCGGAAACCTTTTGGGGATTTAAAACCATCTTGTCGAGCTGGCCCAGACTTTCTCAAACAGAGATGGAGGAACGTTACATCAGCTTTCATTATATATCTATATATACATACATATATACCCCTTTGTCAGGAACAGCAGGGTCCTCAGTGATGTTAATATGTCCTTAATATCCACAATCATGTACTGAATGCTCCTTGCCAATATTGGATCTAATCAGGAAATATTATGGCCGACATAGGAATCAGTATCCGAGTCAGTATCGATGTGTAGTAACATTTTTGCGGGCCTGAGTGAAAAGAAGCATAGCCATGAACATCACATCTTTTCTCTACGTCTGTGTCTGGGACACAGATTTATCCAACCTCACTCTGATATTACTGAAACTTTCACCCAGTCAGTTATTGGTGGTGCCAACAGGGCCACCATCATATGTCTGCATTCCTAATATAGTTTCCTCTTGGGAAAAACATTCAGCCACCGACATGTTGACACACATGTACCAAGTACCCACAGACACATCGGCTTATGGGGGATAGACCTACAGTAAATCTGTCAGAGGGACAGAGAGGATTTTTCAGCTCACAATCCAGCGCCAAAAGTACACAGTCTGGGAAATAATAAACTCTATAGTGATAGACTTGTTACGCTCTATAGATGTGCTGGTGAGGTGAGGAAGAAGCCCCGCCGCTGTAATGGCACGCTTCTGTCCCGCTCAGAAACAAATAATTAATTACGCTGGCGGGGTAAGTACAGTGCCCAGGCACTAATGTCCACTTTTGCCAGCCTTTTGTGAGGAATTTATGCTGCCCAGGGTGCCCCCCTTCCCCACCCACACGCCCTGCACCCTGCAGTGCCTGTGTTTGTGTGGGAGCATGGCGCACAGCATTCCGCTCGCTGCGTGGTACCTCAGAATGCCGTCACTGGAGAAGAAGTCTTCTGTTCTTCTGCTACTCGCCTGTCTTCTGACTTCTGGCTCTGTAAGGGGGTGATGGCAGGCTACGGGAGTGGGCATCTAGGCGTACCTAGCGATCAGCACCCTCAGGAGCTAATGGTGTCCTGTCAGCCAGAAGCAGAGCCATTGAACTCACTAGAATTTGGTCATACTTCTCTCCCCTAAGTTCCACGAAGCAGGGAGACTGTTGCCAGCAGCCTCCCTGAAAATAAGAAAAACTAACATAAGTCTTTTCAGAGAAACTCAGTAGAGCTCCCCTGTAGTGCATCCAGTCTCACTGGGCACAATTCTAAAACTGGAGTCTGGAGGAGGGCAGAGCCGAAACTAGGGAGGGGCTAGGGGGGCATGTGACCCGGGCACGGGATTTGATAGGGCGCTGGGATCAGCTGGGTCTGAAACAGCAGAGAATCTATTGAAGAAAAATGGGATTTGTAGTCATGTGTGCTACTGCTTAGACTTTATGCAGTAGCATAGAGACTACAAATCCCATGAGGCATTGCAGAAAGCTGGCCACGGCTGCTGGAGCTAGGGAGTCAGGGTAACGTCTAGTTTCCCTTCCTAAGCAGCGGCGGCAAGCCCAAAAAAGTATACTGCCCGCCCGCACGAGCTACGAATGTGGTCAGCTACTGACCTTTTTCTGGCCCCACACAGCATTGCATTCAGCCCAACAGCACAGTGATGGATGGAAGCAGGACAGCGAGAGACGGAGGTAAAACACACACACATATTCACTGTGACTGGTGTTAACCCCTGCAGCTCATTCAAACTACTGCTCATTTTCACCACTGTGACAGCTACAGATATACAGATATATACAGATATATATATATATATTCCATAGACAAAAAACCTTACGGTTTCACATGTCCCATTAAGGCTTCTTAGACATGATCGAAATTTCAGAAACCTGTTGTAACTCTTCCACTCAAACTCCAAAAAGCAATGAAATTCCGATCATTAAGGCTGACGCCTTAATGGACGTGTTCCTTGCGCAATACAGATATGGTATGCCATCACAGCCTGTGGGTAAGTGCAGATTCAGCACTCTCACAGAGTGAGATTGCTGTCACTCACACAATGGTGGAGCTGCTAATTCACAGATTTGTGTGCTCATTGGAATACACACATGCAGTCTATGCAACTGAAGGTCTGAGCAGTTTTGTGGTGCTCCCATCCCACACAGTGCCCACAACCATCCCATTCGGTCACCACAACAATCCCACCGTGTTACAACAGCTTCTCACTCCATACATCCATCTCACTTAGTATACACATTTAGCTCCCTCAAAATATCTTGGTTAATTGCTAAAACTATAATACCACATCTACTGTCTATGCATCTACACTTGCTTCCCCTATACACCTCCATGCTGCTGTCTTCCCCTATCCCTACTGCTGTGTTCTCCCATCTGTGCTAGTCTGTACTAACTTATCTGCACCATCTGTCTTTCCGCACCTGTGCCTTGTCTGTATCACCGTTTCCTTCTCTCTGTACTGCTCAGTGTTTCCCTCTTCAACGTCACTCTGTCTCCTCCAGTACAGGGCACACTGTCTTCTCTCCCATCTGCACCAGTTTTCTACCCATCCAAGCCAGTGTTTTCAACCCATCTGCACCATTTCCCCCATCTGCACCGCTCTGTCTCCCTTCCCATACTTTGTGCTTAATCTACCCCCTATCCACACCACTCTTACCCCATTCATGTAGCCGACATCCTGAAGGTAAATTTCGTGGGTCCTGCGCTCTTGGCAGGGAAATAACCGCCACAGCCCACCCCCCAGTGGTCCGGAAACGCCTCTGTTGTGCAGACCATGCCCTGCCAATGGCATTCTAACGCTGTTTGCACACCCCCTCCTTCCCCGCAACCCACTCTGCCTATCAATCAGGCAGGGTGATCGCAGCCAGTGAGATGCTGATAGCATCTCACTGGGCTCCTGGGGTACGTACGCGCAGTGCAGCCATTGCACGTGCGCACCTCAAACTAATTCAGACTGCGATCGCTGCTGCTGCGGTCTGAATTACCCCGTGTTTCTTTGCCCCCCCCCATCAGTGCTGCTTAGTGTTCCCTCTATCCACACACTTCTGTTCCCCCATCCACACCGCTCTCCTCCCTTCAATCAACAACACTCATACCTCATCTGAGCAGCTTTGTCTTCCGCTCAGACCTTCAGTTGCATAGACTGCATGTGTGTATTCCAATGAGCACACAAATCTGTGAATTAGCAGCTCCACCATTGTGTGAGTGACAGCAATCTCACTCTGTGAGAGTGCTGAATCTGCACTTACCCACAGGCTGTGATGGCATACCATATCTGTATTGCGCAAGGAACACGTCCATTAAGGCGTCAGCCTTAATGATCGGAATTTCATTGCTTTTTGGAGTTTGAGTGGAAGAGTTACAACAGGTTTCTGAAATTTCGATCATGTCTAAGAAGCCTTAATGGGACATGTGAAACCGTAAGGTTTTTTGTCTATGGAATTTCATTGCTTTTTTTAAATTTATTTTTTTTATTCAGAAATGTAAAATTTCACTGTAAAAATAAACATTTGATTTTTTAAATGTTTAATGAAAATTTTCGTATAACATCACTGTTCTGTGCAAAATAATTTTATTTACCAAACCGAATTGTTTAAGGTCCGTACACACTTAACGATTTGATGAGCGACGTCGCTCATTTTCCCCCTCCTTAAGCGACGTCGCTCGTTTTATCGTTAAGTGTATATGCCACCAGCGACGAACGATGCGCTGCCCCGCGGGTCGGTAACAATCATCGCTGTCGGTAGGGCATGCATGAAGGATGTGGACTGTCGTCCACGACCTTCATGCAGGGCTGGCGGGGGCGTGACATCACTGAGTGATATGAGCGGTCATATCGCTCAGTGTGTACAGTCGGCCGCCGGCCGGCCGGCCCGAGAGGGGGAAACATTAGACGATGTCGCTCACAGAGCGACATCGTTTAATGTGTATGGGGCTTTAGACTTTGGTCAAAATATTTTGCTGCCTTTGCAGCTGATGCAGGGAGGGGGGTAGGCGGCAGCAGCCTGTAACTGAGGCTGGAGGTAGGCGTGAAATGCATTGCTTGTACGTGTGAGTGCGTGGTGTCAGGTGCTGCGCGTGTATATGTGTGTGTGTCAGGTGCTGCCTGTGTATGTGTGTCAGGTCCTGTGTGTGTGTGTGTGTGTGTGTGTGTCAGGTGCTGCGTGTATATATGAGTGTGTCTGATGGTGCGTGTGTATGCGTCAGCTGCCGCACGTGGGTGTGTGTCAGGTGTTGCGGGTGTATATGTGTGTGAGTATCAGGTGCTCCGCGTGTGTACAAGTGTATGTCTGGTGCTGCGCATGAATACGTATGTCTGTGTCAGGTGCTGCGCGTGTACATGAGTGTGCGTCAGGTGCTGCGCGTGTACATGAGTGTGCGTCAGGTTCTGCGTGTGTACATGAGTGTGCATTAGGTGCTGCGCGTGTACATGAGTGTGCGTCAGGTGCTACGCGTGTACATGTGTGTGCGTCAGGTGCTACGCGTGTCTGTGTGTGAGTAAGGTGCTGCGTGTGTATGTGTGTCAGGTGCTGCATGTGTATATTAGTGTCTGATGGTGTGCGTGTATATGTATGTGTCAGGTGCTGCGTGTATATGTATGTGTCAGGTGCTGCGTGTACATGCATGTGTCAGGTGCTGCATGTTTATTTTATTGTGTCTGATGCTACATGTGTGTGTCAGGTGCCGCATGTGTATATGTGTGTGTGTCAGGTGTTGCGCGTGTATGTGTGTGTCAGGTGCTGCATGTTTATTTTATTGTGTCTGATGCTACGTGTGTGTGTGTGTGTGTGTGTGTGTGTGTGTGTGTGTGTGTGTGTGTGTGTCAGGTGCTGCACGTGTATGTGTGTGTGTCAGGTGTTGCGCGTGTATGTGTATGTCAGGTGCCGTTCCCCTTCTTCCCATCCCAGCTCTCTCTGTAGAATACAGCTCTGCACCCAGAGAGAGGGAAAGACCAGGGGGCTGATCATTGCACTGCTCACTTTTTGGTCATGAGTTCGGCCTCCTGTTTCTTCCAGTGCTGTGTTCCTGCAGCCCAGCCCTCCCTGTTGTGCCAGAGAATCAGCCCTTCCTTCCCCTGCCAGAGAGAGAGAGCCCGAGGCAGAGACACTCTTCCCGTAGCTGGCCTACCCCCAGTACTTCAGCACTGGCCATGCGGCAGTCAACAAAGGAGACCAGCAGGGGGTCCTGGCAGCATCAGCTGTGGCCGCAGCTGAATTGGGGAGGCCTGCAGTGTCTGAGGTGGGCAGCACTTCCTCCGCCGCTGTCACCTTCCCCTGCCGGAGAGAAAGCCAGAGACATACCCTTCCTGCAGCTGGGCTACCCCTAGTACCTCAGCGCTGGCCAGGCAGAAGTCTATGGAGGGGACCGGCAGGGGTTTCGGGCCGCAGCAGCAGCGGCCGCAGCCAGATCAGGGAGGCCTGCAGGGTCAGAGCTGGGCAGCACTTCCACCAACACTGTCACCTCTGTGCTGGGCATGTACACCAGTCCGTACGGACGGAGGTGTCCACAACAGGCAGCAGTATAATGAGTCAGACAAACTCATTACACGCTGCCCACTGCTGCGCCGCATGCCCTCGATGGAGGAAGCCTAGATGCGGTCCCCAGCAGCAGCGAGGGAGAAGGGTGATAACATCACCCTTCAACCCGGCACCTCACAATCAGCTGGGGATCTGCAGTAGCTTCATCTCTCTCTTCCTCTCCCTCTCTGACAGCACAGCAGCCCCTCTGGGTCCCATGTAGCTCTGCCCCCCTGCTCACAGTTCACTCGGCCTCTCCTGATTAAAAAGAAAATAAGAGCCTGACCTGCTGCTCAGATGCGAGGAGGGGACGGGCGGTAGGTCCTCTGTGAGTGCACTACACAGCAAAATTAACTGACTCCTCACAACAGTGTGGACTGCGGGCGACGTCAGACGCCAATTTGGGTGTGCTTGCTGCACTACCTGCCCATCAAGCCCAACGTGGTGCCATGGTGCCAGCCCCGCCCACTATCCGGATTCCATTTTGTATTAGGAATCCTATAACAGCATTCCGACATCCCTCCCTATGACGCTGCCATCCATACACTGCCGCTCTCATACATCCGCACACTGCCGCTCTCACACAACTGTACACTGAAGCTCTCATACATCCATACACTGCCGCTCATACATCCGTACAACCCCGCTCTCATACATCCGTACAACCCCGCTCTCATACATCCGCACACTGCCGCTCTCATACATCCGTACAACCCCGCTCTCATACATCCGCACACTGCCGCTCTCATACAGCCGCACACTGCCGCTCTCATACAGCCGCACACTGCCGCTCTCATACAGCCGCACACTGCCGCTCTCATACAGCCGCACACTGCCGCTCTCATACAGCCGCACACTGCCGCTCTCATACAGCCGCACACTGCCGCTCTCATACAGCCGCACACCGCCGCTCTCATACAGCCGCACACCGCCGCTCTCATACAGCCGCACACCGCCGCTCTCATACAGCCGCACACCGCCGCTCTCATGCAGCCGCACACCGCCGCTCTCATGCAGCCGCACACCGCCGCTCTCATGCAGCCGCACACCGCCGCACTCATGCATCCGCACACCGCCGCACTCATGCATCCGCACACCACCGCACTCATGCATCCACACACCACCGCACTCATGCATCCACACACCACCGCACTCATGCATCCACACACCACCGCACTCATGCATCCACACACCACCGCACTCATGCATCCACACACCACCGCACTCATGCATCCACACACTACCGCACTCATGCATCCACACACTACCGCACTCATGCATCCACACACCACCGCACTCATGCATCCACACACCACCGCACTCATGCATCCACACACCACCGCACTCATGCATCCACACACTACCGCCCTCATACATCCACACACCACCGCACTCATACATCCACACACCACCGCACTCATACATCCGCACACCGACGCAGTTATACAGCCGTACACTGCCGCTCTCATACAGCCGTACACTGCCGCTCTCATACATTCGCACACTGCCGCACTCATACAGCCGCACTCATACAGCCGCACACTGACGCTCTCATACAGCCGCACACTGCCGCTCTCATACAGCCGTACACTGCCGCTCTCATACAGTCGTACACTGTCGCTCTCATACAGCCGTACAACCCCGCTCTCATACATCCGCACACTGCTGCTCTCATACAGCCGCACACCGACACAGTTATACAGCCGTACACTGCCGCTTTCATACATCCGCACACTGCCGCACTCTTACAGCCGCACACTGCCGCTCTCATACATCCACACACCGCCGCACACCACCACACGCATACAGCCGCACATCATCGCACTCATACAGCCGCACACCGACGCAGTTATACAGCCGTACATTGCCGCTCTCATACATCCGCACACTGCCGCTCTCTACATCCGCACACTGCCGCTCTCTACATCCGCACACTGCCGCTCTCTACATCCGCACACTGCCGCTCTCATACATCCGCACACTGCCGCTCTCATACATCCGCACACTGCCGCTCTCATACAGCCGTACACTATCGCTCTCATACATCCAACCACTTCCACTCACATCTATACATACATCTACACATCCAATCCCCGCGCAAGGGAACACTGAAATCACTATCACTTTTCCCCGGGGTGTGACCACAGCCAGCCACTACTCCGGCCACCTTCTTGTGACACCAAAATGCATCTTACCTATCATCAGGGTGGTGCTGCTGCTGGGGGCGGGTTGCTGCCTCAGTCTCCTGGTTGGTGCTGCGATTGGAGGGGGTACTGCTTCCCTGTGCTGCCACTGTCTCCCGGATCATCGTGCCGCTGGCTGAATTGCAGCTTGACGCTACTGCTGCCGGGAGTAACAGCTTCCTGACTGTTGTTGCTGGTGGCTGCCTACTGCTCATTGCCGCCGGAACACTGACCGGCTCGGCAGTGATGCTGGCGGAGGAGTAGTGGCGGTGGGGTGGGGGGTGCCTGCTCCCTTCCCTCGAGCATGCCGCAGTGCAAAAAAATAAATAATAAATAGAGAGCATACCAGGGTGAGAGTCTGTATGGATCACAGTGATTACACGGGGCACAGCATAAGGACACCTTGCTGTGAGGGGCTCTGCCCACACAGATTGCTGCACCCTCTCTGATGTCAGCCGCTGCCCTCTCGTTCTCTGGGCGGCCAGTTCCAGTGTGAGGTAGGAAAGGAAGAGAACACACAGGAGAGCAGCCCTGATATATAACAGAGGTGGAAGTTCTATAGGCAGCAGAGACGGAGACTAGCCAGCCAGTCTCCCAGTGCCCTGATCACTACACGCCGCCAGCACAGCATTACAGGAGGGTCATATAGTGCTGCCCTGAGCTAACAGGTGTGTGTACTAAGTGTACCCCGTACAGTGTGCTGCGCCCTGGTGTCTCTGAGAGGGGTGAGGTCACCGTGCCGCTTTAGTATATGGCTTTTCCTTAGTACTGTACGTTACAGCCCTGCACTAGTAGTGGCAACTCTGCCCTATGTGAACCTGTGAGGTTATTTTCCTATTTACAGAATAACCGGGGAGAAGGCGGCCATATTGCGGCTCTCAAGTGAAGGCCCTCTAGTACACCCCCTGCTGGCGGCCACTGCGCAGGCGCAACAAATTGAAATGCCCTATCTCTATAATGGGGCATATTTCTCTTAATTAAAAAAAACCTGTAACTTTCCGAAAAACCACAACCCCAAAAGGCACTTCACTGGGACATGCTCTATCTAATAAAACAAACCCCAAGTCTTATTTTTATACATATATATATATATATATATATATATATATATATTGGGTAGTGGGGGTATGGCGCCACAGGTATGTGTGAGCAGATAACTATTAAAACAATATATATGTTATTTATAGACACTCCTTTTAAAAATGTAAGGTGTCTGCTATCCCCTAAGTAATCAGCAGTGATAAGCTGCCTTTAAAATGTGAAAAAAAGGGGGGAATAGGGGTACCAGCGACTTACAGTGTCTATCAAATTAAAGTAACTATGAAGAATATAGCAGGATACGGTTTTAGAAAAAGGGTAACAATATATTTATTTATACAATTTATAACATAATGATGGGATAAAAAAGTAGGTAAAAAATTTTTTTTTTGATATGCAGTAAAAAAAAAAAGATTTTAAAAACATAAACAGGTAAAAATAGAGTATATAATTTAGCTAGAATCCAAAATCATGTAAAATCAGTAAAAACAATTTCATACTGATAAAAAATATTTCAGGATGATAAAAATAAGAATTTACTTACCGATAATTCTATTTCTCGTAGTCCGTAGTGGATGCTGGGGACTCCGTCAGGACCATGGGGGATTAGCGGCTCCGCAGGAGACAGGGCACAAAAGTAAAAGCTTTAGGACTAGGTGGTGTGCACTGGCTCCTCCCCCTATGACCCTCCTCCAAGCCTCAGTTAGGATACTGTGCCCGGACGAGCGTACACAATAAGGAAGGATTTTGAATCCCGGGTAAGACTCATACCAGCCACACCAATCACACTGTACAACTTGTGATCTGAACCCAGTTAACAGCATGATAACAGAGGAGCCTCTGAAAAGATGGCTCACAACAATAATAACCCGATTTTTGTAACAATAACTATGTACAAGTATTGCAGACAATCCGCACTTGGGATGGGCGCCCAGCATCCACTACGGACTACGAGAAATAGAATTATCGGTAAGTAAATTCTTATTTTCTCTGACGTCCTAAGTGGATGCTGGGGACTCCGTCAGGACCATGGGGATTATACCAAAGCTCCCAAACGGGCGGGAGAGTGTGGATGACTCTGCAGCACCGAATGAGAGAACTCCAGGTCCTCCTCAGCCAGGGTATCAAATTTGTAGAATTTTGCAAACGTGTTTGCCCCTGACCAAGTAGCAGCTCGGCAAAGTTGTAAAGCCGAGACCCCTCGGGCAGCCGCCCAAGATGAGCCCACCTTCCTTGTGGAATGGGCATTTACAGATTTTGGCTGTGGCAGGCCTGCCACAGAATGTGCAAGCTGAATTTTACTACAAATCCAACGAGCAATCGTCTGCTTAGAAGCAGGAGCACCCAGCTTGTTGGGTGCATACAGGATAAACAGCGAGTCAGTTTTACTGACTCCAGCCGTCCTGGAAATATATATTTTCAAGGCCCTGACAACGTCTAGCAACTTGGAGTCCTCCAAGTCCCTAGTAGCCGCAGGCACCACAATAGGTTGGTTCAGGTGAAACGCTGACACCACCTTAGGGAGAAACTGGGGAGGAGTCCGCAGTTCTGCCCTGTCCGAATGGAAAATCAGATATGGGCTTTTGTGAGACAAAGCCGCCAATTCTGACACTCGCCTGGCCGAGGCCAGGGCCAACAGCATGGTCACTTTCCATGTGAGATATTTCAAATCCACAGATTTGAGCGGTTCAAACCAATGTGATTTGAGGAATCCCAGAACTACGTTGAGGTGCCACTGGAGGCACAAAAGGGGGTTGTATATGCAGTACTCCCTTGACGAATGTCTGGACTTCAGGAACTGAAGCCAATTCTTTCTGGAAGAAAATAGACAGGGCCGAAATTTGAACCTTAATGGACCCCAATTTGAGGCCCATAGACACTCCTGTTTGCAGGAAATGCAGGAATCGACCGAGTTGAAATTCCTCCGTGGGGGCCTTCCTGGCCTCACACCACGCAACATATTTTCGCCAAATGCGGTGATAATGTTGTGCGGTCACCTCCTTCCTGGCTTTGACCAGGGTAGGTATGACCTCTTCCGGAATGCCTTTTTCCCTTAGGATCCGGCGTTCAACCGCCATGCCGTCAACCGCAGCCGCGGTAAGTCTTGGAACAGACAGGGTCCTTGCTGAAGCAAGTCCCTTCTTAACGGCAGAGGCCATGGGGTCCTCTGTGAGCATCTCTTGAAGTTCCGGGTACCAAGTCCTCCTTGGCCAATCCGGAGCCACGAGTATAGTTCTTACTCCTCTCCGTCTTAAAATTCTCAGTACCTTGGGTATGAGAGGAAGAGGAGGGAACACATACACTGACTGGTACACCCACGGTGTTACCAGAGCGTCCACAGCTATTGCCTGAGGGTCCCTTGACCTGGCGCAATACCTGTCCAGTTTTTTGTTGAGGCGGGACGCCATCATGTCCACCTTTGGTTTTTCCCAATGGATCACAATCATGTGGAAGACTTCCGTGTGAAGTCCCCACTCTCACGGGTGGAGGTCGTGCCTGCTGAGGAAGTCTGCTTCCCAGTTGTCCACTCCCGGAATGAACACTGCTGACAGTGCTATCACATGATTTTCTGCCCAGCGAAGAATCCTTGCAGCTTCTGCCATTGCCCTCCTGCTTCTTGTGCCACCCTGTCTGTTTACGTGGACGACTGCCGTGATGTTGTCCGACTGGATCAGCACCGGCTGACCTTGAAGCAGAGGTCTTGCTAGGCATAGAGCATTGTAAATTGCCCTTAGCTCCAGTATATTTATGTGGAGAGAAGTCTCTAGACTTGACCACGTTCCCTGGAAATTTCTTCCCTGTGTGACTGCTCCCCAGCCTCTCAGGCTGGCATCCGTGGTCACCAGGATCCAATCCTGAATGCCGAATCTGCGGCCCACTAGTAGATGAGCACTCTGCAGCCACCACAGAAGAGACACCCTTGTCCTCGGAGACAGGGTTATCCGCTGATGCATCTGAAGATGCGATCCGGACCATTTGTCCAGCAGATCCCACTGAAAAGTTCTTGCGTGAAATCTGCCGAATGGAATCGCTTCGTAAGAAGCCACCATTTTTCCCAGGACCCTTGTGCAATGATGCACTGACACTTTTCCTGGTTTTAGGAGGTTCCTGACTAGCTCGGATAACTCCCTGGCTTTCTCCTCCGGGAGAAACACCTTTTTCTGGACTGTGTCCAGAATCATCCCTAGGAACAGCAGACGTGTCGTTGGGATCAGCTGCGATTTTGGAATATTTAGAATCCACCCGTGCTGTTGTAGCAGTACCCGAGATAGTGCTACTCTGACCTCCAACTGTTCCCTGGACTTTGCCCTTATCAGGAGATCGTCCAAGTAAGGGATAATTAAGACGCCTTTTCTTCGAAGAAGAATCATCATTTCGGCCATTACCTTGGTAAAGACCCGGGGTGCCGTGGACAATCCAAACGGCAGCGTCTGAAACTGATAATGACAGTTCTGTACTACGAACCTGAGGTACCCTTGGTGAGAAGGGCAATTTGGGACATGAAGGTAAGCATCCTTGATGTCCAGGGACACCATATAGTCCCCTTCTTCCAGGTTCGCTATCACTGCTCTGAGTGACTCCATCTTGAATTTGAACCTTTGTATGTAAGTGTTCAAAGATTTCAGATTTAGAATAGGTCTCACCGAGCCGTCTGGCTTCGGTACCACAAATAGTGTGGAATAATACCCCTTTCCCTGTTGTAGGAGGGGTACTTTGATTATCACCTGCTGGGAATACAGCTTGTGAATTGCTTCCAATACTGCCTCCCTGTCGGAGGGAGACGTTGGTAAACCAGACTTCAGGAACCTGCGAGGGGGAGACGTCTCGAATTCCAATCGGTACCCCTGGGATACTACCTGTAGGATCCAGGGGTCCACTTGCGAGTGAGCCCACTGCGCGCTGAAACTCTTGAGACGACCCCCCACCGCACCTGAGTCCGCTTGTAAGGCCCCAGCGTCATGCTGAGGACTTGGCAGAAGCGGTGGAGGGCTTCTGTTCCTGGGAAGAGGCTGTCTGCTGCAGTCTTTTTCCCTTTCCTCTACCCCGGGGCAGATATGACTGGCCTTTTGCCCGCTTGCCCTTATGGGGACGAAAGGACTGAGGCTGAAAAGACGGTGTCTTTTTCTGCTGAGAGGTGAGTTGGGGTAAAAAGGTGGATTTTCCAGCTGTTGCCGTGGCCACCAGGTCCGAAAGACCGACCCCAAATAACTCCTCCCCTTTATACGGCAATACTTCCATATGCCGTTTGGAATCCGCATCACCTGACCACTGTCGTGTCCATAAACATCTTCTGGTAGAAATGGACATCGCACTTACTCTTGATGCCAGGGTGCAAATATCCCTCTGTGCATCACGCATATATAGAAACGCATCTTTTAAACGCTCTATAGTCAATAAAATACTGTCCCTGTCCAGGGTATCAATATTTTCAGTCAGGGACTCCGACCACGCCACCCCAGCGCTGCACATCCAGGCTGAGGCAATTGCTGGTCGCAGTATAACACCAGTATGTGTGTATATACTTTTTAGGACATTTTCCAGCTTCCTATCAACTGGCTCCTTGAGGGCGGCCGTATCAGGAGACGGTAACGCCACTTGTTTTGATAAGCGTGTGAGTGCCTTATCCACCCTAGGGGGTGTTTCCCAACGCGCCCTAACTTCTGGCGGGAAAGGGTATAATGCCAATAATTTCTTAGATATCAGCAATTTTTTATCGGGGGAGACCCACGCATCATCACACACTTCATTTAATTCTTCTGATTCAGGAAAAACTATGGGTAGTTTTTTCACACCCCACATAATACCCTTTTTTGTGGTACTTGTAGTATCAGAAATATGCAAAGCCTCCTTCATTGCCGTGATCATGTAACGTGTGGCCCTACTGGAAAATACGTTTGTTTCTTCACCGTCGACACTGGAGTCAGTGTCCGTGTCTGTGTCGACCGACTGAGGTAATGGGCGCTTTAGAGCCCCTGACGGTGTTTGAGACGCCTGGACAGGCACTAACTGACTTGCCGGCTGTCTCATGTCGTCAACAGTTTTTTGTAAAGTGCTGACACTATCACGTAATTCCTTAAATAAGACCATCCAGTCAGGTGTCTACTCCCTAGGGGGTGACATCACTACTACAGACAATTGCTCCGCCTCCACACCATTTTCCTCCTCATACATGTCGACACACGCGTACCGACACACAGGACACACACAGGGAATGCTCTGATAGAGGACAGGACCCCACTAGCCCTTTGGGGAGACAGAGGGAGAGTTTGCCAGCACACACCAGAGCGCTATATATGTATAGGGACAACCTTATAAATAAGTGTTTCTCCCTTATAGCTGCTATATATGTTTTTATATGCCAAATTAGTGCCCCCCCCCCTCTCTTTTTTACCCTGTTTCTGTAGTGCAGGACTGCAGGGGAGAGTCAGGGAGACGTCCTTCCAGCGGAGCTGTGAGGGAAAATGGCGCTTGTGTGCTGAGGAGATAGGCTCCGCCCCCTTCACGGCGGCCTTTCTCCCGCTTTTTATGAGGTAAAATGGCAGGGGTTAAATACATCCATATAGCCCAGGAGCTATATGTGATGTATTTTTTACCATAAATAGTGTTTTCATTGCGTCTCAGGGCGCCCCCCCCCCCAGCGCCCTGCACCCTCAGTGACCGGAGTGTGAAGTGTGCTGAGAGCAATGGCGCACAGCTGCAGTGCTGTGCGCTACCTTTCTTGAAGACAAGATGCCTTCTGCCGCCGATTTCTGGACCTCTTCACTCTTCTGGCTCTGTAAGGGGGCCGGCGGCGCGGCTCCGGGACCCATCCATGGCTGGGCCTGTGATCGTCCCTCTGGAGCTAATGTCCAGTAGCCAAGAAGCCCAATCCACTCTGCACGCAGGTGAGTTCGCTTCTTCTCCCCTTAGTCCCTCGATGCAGTGAGCCTGTTGCCAGCAGGACTCACTGAAAATAAAAAAACCTAAGTCTATACTTTTATTCTAAGCAGCTCAGGAGAGCTACCTAGATTGCACCCTTCTCGGCCGGGCACAAAAACCTAACTGAGGCTTGGAGGAGGGTCATAGGGGGAGGAGCCAGTGCACACCACCTAGTCCTAAAGCTTTTACTTTTGTGCCCTGTCTCCTGCGGAGCCGCTAATCCCCCATGGTCCTGACGGAGTCCCCAGCATCCACTTAGGACGTCAGAGAAAATGATGCTTATCTTTTTGAAGATGGAGAGTCAGTGGAGGTACAGCCAACGCGTTTCGTCCTTAGACTTCATCACCCCTTGATGAAGTCTAAGGACGAAACGCGTTGGGTGTACCTCCACTGACTCTCCATCTTCAAAAAGATAAGCATCATTTTTATCATCCTGAAATATTTTTTATCAGTATGAAATTGTTTTTACTGATTTTACATGATTTTGGATTCTAGCTAAATTATATACTCTATTTTTACCTGTTTATGTTTTTAAAATCTTTTTTTTTTACTGCATATCAAAAAAAAAATTTTTACCTACTTTTTTATCCCATCATTATGTTATAAATTGCATAAATAAATATATTGTTACCCTTTTTCTAAAACCGTATCCTGCTATATTCTTCATAGTTACTTTAATTTGATAGACACTGTAAGTCGCTGGTACCCCTATTCCCCTATATATATATATATATATATATATATATGCACACACACTCATGTATATACATGCATATACATGTATACACAAATACACGTATGTACATGTTTATGTATGTATAATACACTGATAGAGTACATTATATTTATGAATTAATTGCTTCCCGATTCTGCAGCATCATCATCAGCACCACCAGTGTTACTCACAGTCACTTCACACTGACTGCTGCACAACACATCACTTAATTTCCGGGCCGCCCGCCACCTGGTGAAGAGACATGGGAGATGAAGGACCAGCAGTGCCACGTTGAGCGGAAGTATTGTGAATTAGTTACCCACACACTCCTTGTGACACCTGCTCCCCGTCTGCCCTCCCACCCGCCGCCTGCCGTCCGGAACCCGCACTGACAAGTAAGTCTCAGCAGAATGTGTCTGCCAGCAGCTCCCAGTCCCTCCTAGAGGAACACTGCCAGTGGTGTGGCGGCCGCGGCACACTAGGACTGAGAGACCGCAGCAGGAGGAAAGCACAGGTGGGCGGGAGGAGAGCATGGGCGGACATCACCACGTCACATTGCAAGGTTACGCCAGTCCCCCCAGTGAGGCCGCCGACGAATGCACTCAGCATAGTATTAGCAGCAGGCAGAGGGGGGGCGGGTGCAGCGGTGGTGGGAGGTACGGAAATGAGCTGCAGGCTAGGCTCCACCGATCACACACTCAGCGATCACTGTGCTACAGCAAGCGTGGCATGCAGCGGTGCTGGACATTAGGGAGTGCCTGTGCGCACCAGGCACCCCCTGTACGCACGCCTATGCGCTACCACCCCCCATATGCCACACTACATCACTATGCTACAGCCCTCCCATATGCTGCACTTCATAATTACACTATACCCCCCATACAACATACTACATCACCACACTACACTACTCACAATAAAATTAAAACATCCCAGTTCCTAATTCTTAATGAGCTCACGTGAGTTCTCTCCCCAACGGAGCTCCAGACCAAGTAACAATGAAGACACCAGCAGCGTGTAGGGGGCAGGCCTGGTCCACTTGTCAGGAGAGAGCAGTCACAGGAGGGTAAGAAGGGGGCGGGGCCTAGTCCTACAGACGGGAGAGAGCACAGACAGGAGAGAGCAAGGTACAGGGGTAGAAGGGGACGGCTGATGTGAAGAAGGGGGCGGGGCCTATTCTTACAGGCTTTCAAAATTCGACTTTAAAATTCGACATTTGACAAATTCGACTTTTCTGCAATGGTACAAATGCGGCAATTCGACAAAAGTATATTCAATTGAAGTTTGTAAATTCGACAACAGTGCTTTTAAACAGTAAATTCGTCATTTTCAATCCGCAACACTTTGCTGGCGGAATCTAATTAAAAAATTTTTAAAAACATGTTTTTTTTTGCTGTTTTTTTTTTTTTGGTAATAGCATATCTATTTATATTAGAAGGGATTAGGTACTTGGTTTGTCTTTTTTGGAGGCACAAGTATTATTTATATATTTTTTAAAATATTATTTATTTTTTAAATGGAATGTGAAAAATCCAGAAAAAAAATTGCGTGGGTTCCCCCTCCAAAGCATAACCAGCCTCGGGCTCTTCGAGCCGGTCCTGGTTCTAAAAATCCGGGGGGAAAACGGACAGGGGATCCCCCGTATTTTTAAAACCAGCACCGGGCTCTGCGCCTGGTGCTGGTGCAAAAAATACGGGGGACAAAAAGAGTAGGGATCCCCCGTATTTTTTACACCAGCATCGGGCTCCACTAGCTGGACAGATAATGCCACAGCCGGGGGTCACTTTTATACAGTGCCCTGCGGCCGTGGCATTAAATATCCAACTAGTCACCCCTGGCCGGGGTACCCTGGGGGAGTGGGGACCCCTTCAATCAAGGGGTCCCCCCCCCAGCCACCCAAGGGCCAGGGGTGAAGCCCGAGGCTGTCCCCCCCATCCAAGGGCTGCGGATGGGAGGCTGATAGCCTTGAGAAAATTTAAAGAATATTGTTTTTTCTAGTAGTACTACAAGTCCCAGCAAGCCTCCCCCGCAAGCTGGTACTTGGAGAACCACAAGTACCAGCATGCAGGAGAAAAACGGGCCCGCTGGTACCTGTAGTTCTACTGGAAAAAAAAATAAGAATTTACTTACCGATAATTCTATTTCTCGTAGTCTGTAGTGGATGCTGGGGACTCCGTCAGGACCATGGGGTTTAGCGGCTCCGCAGGAGACAGGGCACAATAATAAAAGCTTTAGGATCAGGTGGTGTGCACTGGCTCCTCCCCCTATGACCCTCCTCCAAGCCTCAGTTAGGATACTGTGCCCGGACGAGCGTGCATAATAAGGAAGGATATTGAATCCCGGGTAAGACTCATACCAGCCACACCAATCACACCGTACAACCTGTGATCTGAACCCAGTTAACAGTATGATAACAACGAAGGAGCCTCTGAAAAGATGGCTCACAACAAGAATAACCCGATTTTTGTAACAATAACTATGTACAAGTATTGCAGACAATCCGCACTTGGGATGGGCGCCCAGCATCCACTACGGACTACGAGAAATAGAATTATCGGTAAGTAAATTCTTATTTTCTCTGACGTCCTAAGTGGATGCTGGGGACTCCGTCAGGACCATGGGGATTATACCAAAGCTCCCAAACGGGCGGGAGAGTGCAGATGACTCTGCAGCACCGAATGAGAGAACTCCAGGTCCTCCTCAGTCAGGGTGTGCCCCTGACCAAGTAGCAGCTCGGCAAAGTTGTAAAGCCGAGACCCCTCGGGCAGCCGCCCAAGATGAGCCCACTTCCTTGTGGAATGGGCTTTTACTGATTTTGGCTGTGGCAAGCCTGCCACAGAATGTGCAAGCTGAATTGTACTACAAATCCAGCGAGCAATCATCTGCTTAGAAGCAGGAACACCCATCTTGTTGGGTGCATACAGGCTAAACAGCGAGTCAGATTTTCTGACTCCAGTCGTCCTGGAAACATATATTTTCAGGGCCCTGACAACGTCAAGTAACTTGGAGTCCTCCAAGTCCCTAGTAGCCGCAGGTACCACAATAGGTTGGTTCATGTGAAAAACAGAAAACACCTTAAGGAGAAATTGAGGACGAGTCCTCAATTCTGCCCTGTCAGAATGAAAAATTAAGTAAGGGCTTTTATATGATAAAGCCGCCCATTCTGACACACGCCTGGCTGAAGCCAGGGCTAATAGAATCTTCACCTTCCATGTGAAATATTTTAATTCCACAGTGGTGAGTGGATCAAACCAATGTGACTTTAGGAAACTCAAAACAACATTGAGATCCCAAGGTGCCACTGGGGGCACAAAAGGAGGCTGTATATGCAGTACCCCTTTTACAAACGTCTGAACTTCAGGCACTGAAGCCAGTTCTTTCTGGAAGAAATTCGACAGGGTCGAAATTTGAACCTTAATGGACCCTAATTTTAGGCCCATAGACAGTCCTGTTTTCAGGAAATGTAGGAAACGACCCAGTTGGAATTCCTCTGTAGGGACCTTCTTGGCCTCACACCACGCAACATATTTTCGCCAAATGCGGTGAAAATGTTTTGCGGTTACATCCTTCCTGGCTTCGACCAGGGTAGGGATGACTTCATCTGGAATGCCCTTTCAGGATCCGGCGTTCAACTGCCATGCCGTCAAACGCAGCCGCGGTAAGTCTTGGAACAGACAAGGCCCCTGCTGGAGCAGGTCCTCTCTTAAAGGTAGAGTCCACGTTTCTTCCGTGAGCATCTCTTGAAGTTCTGGGTACCAAGTCCTTCTTGACCCATCCGGAACCACGAGTATCGTTCTTACTCATCTCCTTCTTATGATTCTCAGTACTTTTGGTATGAGATGCATAGGAGGGAACACATACCCTGACTGGTACACCCACAGTGTTACCAGAGCGTCCACCGCTATTGCCTGAGGGTCCCTTGACCTGGCGCAATATCTGTCTAGTTTTTTGTTCAGGCGGGACGCCATCATGTCCACCTTTGGTTTTTCCCAACGGTTTACAATCATGTGGAAGACTTCCCGCTGAAGTCCCCACTCTCCCGGGTGGAGGTTATGCCTGCTGAGGAAGTCTGCTTCCCAGTTTTCCACTCCCGGAATTAACACTGCTGAGAGTGTTATCGCATGATTTTTCGCCTAGCGAAGAATCCGTGCAGTTTCTGCCATTTCCCTCCTGCTTCATGTGCCGCCCTGTCTGTTTACGTGGGCGACTGCCGTGATGTTGTCCCACTGGATCAATACCGGCTGACCTTGAAGCAGAGGTCTTGCTAAGCTTAGAGCCTTGTAAATTGCCCTTAGCTCCAGTATATTTATGTGGAGAGAAGTCTCCAGACTTGATCACACTCCCTGGAAATTTTTTCCTTGTGTGACTGCTCCCCAGCCACTCAGGCTGGCATCCGTGGTCACCAGGACCCAGTCCTGAATGTCGAATCTGCGGCCCTTTCATAGATGAGCACTCTGCAGCCACCGCAGAAGAAAACACCCTTGTCCTTGGAGACAGGGTTATCCGCTGATGCATCTGAAGATGCGATCCGGACCATTTTCCCAGCAGATTCCACTGAAAGGTTCTTGCTTGAAATCTACCGAATGGGATCGCTTTGTAAGAAACCACCATTTTTCACAGGACCCTTGTGCAATGATGCACTGATACTTTTCCTGGTTTTAGGAGGTTCCTGACTAGCTCGGATAACTCCCTGTCTTCTCCGGGAGAAAACATCCTTTTCTGGACTGTGTCCAGAATCATTCCTAGGAACATTAGACGTGTCGTCGGAAAAAGCTGCGATTTTGGAATATTTAGAATCCACTCGTGCTGTCGTAGAACTACTTGAGATAGTGCTACTCCGACCGCCAACTGTTCTCTGGACCTTGCCCTTATCAGGAAAGCGTCCATATTTCTTTTAGGAAGAATCATCATTTCGGCCATTACCATGGTAAAGACCCGGGGTGCCGTGGACAATCCAAACGGCAGCGTCTGAACTGATAGTAACAGTTCTGTACCACGAACCTGAGATACCCTTGGTGAGAAGGGCAAAATTTGGACATGTAGGTAAGCGTCCCTGATATCCAGTGACACCATATCGTCCTGGTTCGCTATCACTGCTCTGAGTGACTCCATCTTGATTTGAACCCTTGTATGTAATTGTTCAAATCTTTTAGATCTCACCGAGCCGTTTGGCTTCAGTACCACAATATAGTGTGGAATAATACCCCTTCCCTTGTTGTAGGAGGGGTACTTTGATTATCACCTGCTGGGAATACAGCCTGTGAATTTTTTCCCAATACTGCCTCCCTGTCGGAGGGAGACGTTGGTAAAGCAGACTTCAGGAACTTGTGAGGGGAAGACGTCTCGAATTTCCAATGTACACCTGGGATACTACGTGTAGGATCCAGGAGTCCACTTGCGAGTGAGCCCACTGCGTGCTGAAACTCTTGAGATGACCCCCCACCGCACCTGAGTCCGCTTGTATGGCCCCAGCGTCATGCTGCGGACTTGGCAGAAGCTGTGGAGGACTTCTGTTCCTGGGAATGGGCTGCCTGCTGCAGTCTTCTTCCCTTTCCTCTAACCCTGGGCAGATATGACTGGCCTTTTGCCCGCCTGCCTTTATGGGTACGAAAGGACTGAGACTGAAAAGACTGTGTCCTTTTCTGCTGAGATGTGACTTGGGGTAACAAAAGTGGATTTTCCAGCTGTTGCCATGGCCACCAGGTCCGATGGACCGCCCCTTTATACGGCAATACTTCCATGTGCCGTCTGGAATCTGCATCACCTGACCACTGTCGTGTCTATAAACATCGTCTGGCAGATATGGACATCACATCTACTCTTGATGTCAGAATGCAAATATCCCTCTGCGCATCTCGCATATATAGAAATGCATCCTTAAAATGCTCTATAGTCAATAAAATATTGTTCCTGTCAAGGGTATCAATATTTTCAGTCAGGAAATCCGACCAAGCACCCCCAGCGCTGCACATCCAGGCTGAGGCGATTGCTGGTCGTAGTATAACACCAGTATGTGTGTATATACTTTTTAGGATATTTTTTAGCTTCCTATCAGCTGGCTCCTTGAGGGCGGCCGTATCTGGAGACGGTAACGCCACTTGTTTTTATAAGCGTGTGAGCGCCTTATCCACCCTAAGGTGTGTTTCCCAACTCGCCCTCACTTCTGGCGGGAAAGGGTATACCTCCAATAATTTTCTATCGGAGGAAACCCACGTATCATCACACCCTTTAATTTATCTGATTCAGGAAAAACTACAAGTAGATTATTCCCACCCTACATAATACCCTTATTTGTGGTACTTGTAGTATCAGAAATATGTAACACCTCCTTCATTGCCCTTAACATGTAACGTGTGGCCCTAAAGGAAAATACGTTTGTTTCTTCACCGTCGACACTGAAGTCAGTGTCCGTGTCTGTGTCGACCAACTGAGGTAAATGGGCGTTTTTACAAGCCCCTGACGGTGTCTGAGACGCCTGGACAGGTACTAATTTGTTTGCCGGCCGTCTCATGTCGTCAACCGGCCTTGCATCGTGTTGACATTATCACGTAATTCCTAAATAAGCCATCCATTCCGGTGTCGACTCCCTAGAGAGTGACATCACCAATACAGGCAATTTGCTCCGCCTCCTCACCAACATCGTCCTTCTACATGTCGACACACACGTACCGACACACAGCACACACACAGGGAATGCTCTGATAGAGGACAGGACCCCACTAGCCCTTTGGGGAGACAGAGGGAGAGTTTGCCAGCACACACCAAAAAACGCTATAATTATACAGGGACAACCCCTTATACAAGTGTTTTCCCTTATAGCATTTTCACATATGTAATCATATCGCCAAATAAGTGCCCCCCCTCTCTGTTTTAACCCTGTTTCTGTAGTGCAGTGCAGGGGAGAGCCTGGGAGCCTTCCTCACAGCAGAGCTGAGCAGGAAAATGGCGCCGTGTGCTGAGGAGAATAGGCCCCGCCCCCTAAAACGGCGGGCTCTTCTCCCGGAGTTTGTGAGATCTGACAGGGGTTAAATACATCCATATAGCCTCAAGGGCTATATGTGATGTATTTTAGCCATAAAAAAGGTATAATACATTGCTGCCCAGGGCGCCCCCCCCAGCGCCCTGCACCCTCAGTGACCGCTGGTATGAAGTGTGCTGACAACAATGGCGCACAGCTGCAGTGCTGTGCGCTACCTTATGAAGACTGAAAGTCTTCTGCCGCCTGTTTCTGGACCTCTGGACCTCTTCAACTTCGGCATCTGCAAGGGGGGTCGGCGGCACGGCTCCGGGACGAACCCCAGGGTGAGACCTGTGTTCCGACTCCCTCTGGAGCTAATGGTGTCCAGTAGCCTAAGAAGCAAATCCATCCTGCACGCAGGTGAGTTTACTTCTCTCCCCTTGTAACTTAAACTTTTATTCTAAGCAGCTCAGGAGAGCCACCTAGATTGCACCCTTCTCGGCCGGGCACAAAAATCTAACTGAGGCTTGGAGGAGGGTCATAGGGGGAGGAGCCAGTGCACACCACCTGATCCTAAAGCTTTTATTATTGTGCCCTGTCTCCTGCGGAGCCGCTAAACCCCATGGTCCTGACGGAGTCCCCAGCATCCACTTAGGACGTTAGAGAAATACCCAAATAAAAACAGGACACAGACACCGTGAAAGTATAACTTTATTTCACACCTGCCGACACACACATACTTACCTATGTTGACATGAAGCAGTCGGTCCTCTTCTCCAAGTAGAATCCACGGGTACCTGAAAATAAGATAATTATACTCACCTGATCCAGGTTCCAGATTAAATCCACGTACTTGGCAAAACAACAAACCGAACACCCGGACCAGACGGACTGAAAGGGGTCCCATGTTTACACATGGGACCCCTTTCCACGAATGCAGACATCCGAATCTCGCGAGAATCAGACAGCGGGATGATGACGTTCGTGCGCGCTCGGGCTAGCCGAGCAAGGCGGGAAGGTTCGAACCTGCCTCGGACCCGTGTAAAATGGGTGAAGTTCGGGGGGTTCGGATTCCGACGAACCGAACCCACTCATCACTAGTATGTACGTGTGTGTCAGGTGCCGTGCGCGTACGTACGTGTCAGTGCCGTGCGTGTACGTACGTGTGTGTCAGGTGTCGTGCGTGTACGTGTGTGTGTGTGTGTCAGGTGGCGCGTACCTACATGTGTGTATGTCAGGTGCTGTGCATGTGTGTACGTACACGCGTGTGTCAGGTGCCGCGCGTGTACGTGTGTGTGTGCCAGGAGCCGCGCGTGTACATGTGTGTGGGTGTCAGGAGCCGTGCGTATACGTACATACGTGTAGGTGTCAGGTGCCGAGCATATACGTACATACGTGTGTGTGTCAGGAGCCGCGCGTGTTCATACATGTGTGTGTGTGTCAGGAGCCACGCGTGCGTGTGTGTGTGTGTCAGGAGCCATGCGTGTGCATACGTGTGTGTGTCAGGTGCCACACGTGTACGTACGTGTGTGTGTGTGTGTTAAATGCCGCGTGTGTATGTACGTATGTATGTGTGTGCCTGGAGCCGCGCGTGTACATACATGTGTGTGTTTCAGGTGCTGTACGTGTATGTGTGTGTCTCAGGTGCTGCATGTGTATATGTGTGTATCTCAGGTGCTGCATTTGTATGCGTCAGCTGCCACGTGAGTGTCAGGTGTTGAGCGTGTATGTGTTTGTGTCGCATCTGTATGTGTGTGACTGTCAGGTGCTGCGCGTGTATGTGTGTGTCAGGTGCTGCATGTGTATATATGTGTGAGTGGCAGGTGCTGCGTGTGTATACGAGTGTTTGTGAGGTGCTGCGAGTGTATGTGTGTGTTAGGTGCTCTGAGTGTATATGATTGTGTGTCAGGTGCTGTGCGTGTGTGCGTTAAATGCCACATGTATGTATGTGTGTCAGGTGCTGTGTGTGTGTGTGTGTCAGGTGCTGCATGTCTGTGTGTGTGGGTGTCTCAGGTGCTGCGTGTGTGTGTCTGTGTCTGTCAGGTGCTGCATGTGTGTGTCAGGTGCTGCATGTCTGCGTGTGTGTGTCAGGCGCTGCATGTCTGTGTCAGGTGCTGCGTGTGTGTGTCAGGTGCTGCGTATGCGTGTGTGTGTCAGGTGCTGCGTGTCTGTGTTAGGTGCTGCGTGTCTGCGTGTGTGTGTCAGGTGCTGCGTGTCTGCGTGTGTGTGTCAGGTGCTGCGTGTGTGTGTCAGGTGCTGCGTGTCTGCGTGTGTGTGTCAGGTGCTGCGTGTGTGTGTGTCAGGCACTGCATGTCTGTCAGGTGCTGCGTGTGTGTGTGTCAGGTGCTGTGTGTGTGTGTGTTTCAGGTGCTGCGTGTGTGTGTCGGGTGCTGCGTGTGTGTGTGTGTCAGGTGCTGCGTGTCTGCGTGTGTGTGTGTCAGGAGCTGCGTGTGTGTGTGTGTGTCAGGTGCTGCCTGTCTGCGTGTGTGTCAGGTGCTGCGTGTGTGTGTGTGTCAGGTGCTGCATGTCTGTGTGTCAGGTGCTGTGTGTGTGTGTGTGTCAGGTGCTGCATGTCTGTGTGTCAGGTGCTGCATGTCTGTGTGTGTGTGTGTGTCAGGTGCTGTGTGTGTGTGTGTGTCAGGTGCTGCGTGTGTGTGTGTGTGTGTGTGTCAGGTGCTGCGTGTGTGTCAGGTGCTGCGTGTCTGCGTGTGTCAGGTTCTGCGTGTGTGTGTGTCAGGTGCTGCGTGTCTTCGTGTGTGTGTCAGGTGCTGCATGTCTGCGTGTTTGTGTGTCAGATGCTGCGTGTGAGTGCGTGTGTCAGGTGCATGAGTGTGAGTGTCAGGTGCGTGTGAGTGTGTGTGTCAGGTGCTGCGTGTGCGTGTGTGTCAGGTGCTGCGTGTGCGTGAGGTGCTGCGTGTGCGTGTGTGTCAGGTGCGTGAGTGTGCGTGTGTGTCAGGTGCGTGAGTGTGCGTGTGCGTCAGGTGCGTGAGTGTGTGTGTGTGTGTGTCAGGTGCGTGAGTGTGTGTGTCAGGTGCGTGAGTGTGTGTGTGTCAGGCGCTGCATGTCTGTGTGTGTCAGGCGCTGCGTGTCTGTGTGCGTCAGGCGCTGCGTGTCTGTGTGTGTCAGGCGCTGCGTGTCTGTGTGTGTGTCAGGTGCTGCGTGTCTGTGTGTGTGTCAGGTGCTGCGTGTGAGTGTGTGCGTGTGTGTCAGGTCCGTGTGAGTGTCAGGTGCTGCGTGTGTGTCAGGTGCTGCGTGTGTGCGTGTGTGTCAGGCGCTGCATGTGCGTGTGTCAGGCGCTGCATGTGCGTGTGTCAGGCGCTGCATGTCTGAGTGTGTCAGGCGCTGCGTGTCTGGGGAAGGTGGCCGGACACACAGCAGGGAGGGGGGTGGCCGGACACACAGCAGGGAGGGGGGGTGGCCGGACACACAGCGGGGGTGGGGTGGGGGTGGCGGCCGGACACACAGCAGGGGGGGAAGGGGGGGGGGCGGACACACAGCAGGGAGGAGGAGGAGGAGGAGGGGGGGTTGGCTGGACACACAGCAGGGAGGGGAGGGTGACCGGACACACGGCAGGGAGGGAAGGGGGTAGGGGGTGGCCGGACACAGCAAGAGGAGGGGGGGTGGCCGGACACACAGCAGGGGAGGGGAGGGTGGCCGGACACACAGCAAGGAGGGGGGGTGGCTGGACACACAGCAGGGAGGTGGGGGTGACGGGACACACGGCAGGGAGGGGAGGGGGTGGCCGGACACAGCAGGGAGGAGGGGGGGGTGGCCGGACACACAGCAGGGGAGGGGAGGGTAACTGGACACACGGCGGGGGGGGGGGTGGCTGGACACACGGCGGGGGGGGGGTGGCTGGACACACGGCGGGGGTGGGGTGGCTGGACACATGGCGGGGGTGGGGGGGAAACACGGCGGGGGGGGGGTGGCTGGACACACGGCGGGGGGGGTGGCTGGACACACAGCAGGGAGGGGAGGGTGACCGGACACACGGAAGGGAGGAGGAGGTGTGGCCGGACACACAGCAGGGGGGGGGGCGGACACAAAGCAGGGAGGGAAGGGGGTGGCCGGACATAGCGGGAGGAGGGGGTTTGGCCGAACACACAGCACGGGAGGGGAGGGAGGCTGGACACACAGCAGGGAGGGCGGCGGGGGGGGACACACAGCAGGGAGGGTGGCGGGGGGGGACACACAGCAGGGAGGGCGGCGGGGGGGGACACACAGCAGGGAGGGCGGCGGGGGGGGACACACAGCAGGGAGGGCGGGGGATATGGAAGGACACACAGCAGGGCGGACAGGCACATAGCAGGGAGGGCTGGGGGGGGCGGACGGACACACAGCAGGGAGGGGGGGACCTTCGGACACACTGCAGGGCGGGGGGGGGGGGACGGACACACCCGACACACTGCTGGGGGGGACACACTGCAGGGACGGCGAGGGGAGGGGAGACGGACGCACAGCAGGGAGGGCGAGGGGGTGGGGGACGACGGACACACAGCAGGGAGGGAGGGGAGGACTGGTGACCATAGAGACCTTGATAAATATCGCATACTGCAGGGAGGGAGGGCCGGACACAGCAGGAGGAGAAGGAGGGAGGAGTGGCCGGACACAGCTGCCCGAGACGGCTCCTACTGCCAGCCGCACCACAGACGCGGGGAGGAGACGCAGGCAGCAACCGGGGAAGGTCCGGCGGGCGGCCGGGCACACAGCGGGAGGGAGGGCGGACAAGCGGGGGAGAAGTGGAAGCTGGGTACACAGCGGTGGGCTGCCTGACAGAACTCACCCAGTGCTACGCAGCTCCGGCGAGCTCCTCCCGCTTCATGGACCTCAGTGAACTCACGCGCCGGGAACCGCTGGCTGTCCTCCTGCAGCTCCACGTGACTCCTTCCCACTCTGTCTCCTCGTGCCCAACTGCCAGAGCTACTCTGTACACCCCCTGCTGGCGGCCACTGCGCAGCCGCAACAAATTGAAAAGCCCTATCTTTATAATGGGGCATATTTTACTTAATTAAAAAAAAAACTGTAACTTCCTGAAAAACCTTAACCCCAAAAGGCACTACACTGGGACATACTCTATCTAGTAAAACAAACCCCAAGTCTTAATTCGTCCTCTATCCTGAGTTATGCCTTCCCAAAAAAATCCTCATTCACTCTATGGGAATACGGTGTCAAAAAGCCACAGAGGGAGT